>NC_066621.1:118609907-118910415 GCF_025201925.1 Gopherus flavomarginatus | reverse complement strand
TGACACAGCTGTTCAACAGTCTAGATTGTAACCTGGGTAATGTCACAACTTGGCTGGTAACAACTTCGATCCATCATCATTATCTAACCAGATCTTATTATCTTCTGGGAAAGAGGAGTTTAAGGGGGAAGATGGGTATTGTGTTGATGGAGAAGGAGAGCAAAGGAGTGGAAAACCTGGCAAACTTAGCAGTGGTGCCAAGACTGACCAAGAGATGATAGGGTGAAAATGGACAAGTTAAATATGAGGTTCCAGTTAAATATTTCAGCATTTTGGGATGCATAAGAAGATGGATAACAATGCAGGAAGTTGGGAAATGATAACCCCTGTCTATATAACTCTGATGCAACCACACTGGGATATTACATTCAGCATTACATACCTCAGACAAACTGGAGGTATTTCAAAGAGGAGCAACAAATAATTAAGGAGATGAGAGATGGATTTACCAAAAATTATTTAAAAAAACCCAATATCTGTTTATTTTGGATAAATTAAAGTGGGGAGTGTGTGTGTGTGTGGAAAGGATATGAAAATCATCTATAAGTATTTGACAGGAGTAGGAAGAATTATTTGGATGGGATCAGCAGGTATAACTAGGAGTGATGAGATCAATGTAAGAAAGTAAAATATAGGTTGAATTTCAGAAAATACTTCCAGACAGTGAGATCTGTTAGACAGTGAAATAATCTTCCGATGGAAGAGGCTGAAGCTCCATCACTTGGGAGATAAAACTAGAATGGCTAAAACACTAAAGGCAGGGAACAATCCTGCATTGATGAGAGGATGGGGTAGGGAGATGGACTAGATAAGACCTCATATTTTTCCTATCTCCAGTTTCTTTGAAGAAACAAAGATATTTGCACTAGTGCCAGATATAACAATTGGGAAACAAACTTAAATGAGAAAAGGCAAGATGCTGAAGGCATTTAGTTAGCATTTCTTTATACACGGTGATGCCTACAAAACACTTGGCAAGAGGAGTTAAGCTGCTGGTGAGCTAATATTGTCTCATTATTTCCATGTATTCCCCCCTGTCTATCTGTATCAATCTGTGGTATTTTGTCTTATACCTAGATGTAAGCTCCTTGGGACAGGGACCATCTTTTTGTTTTGTTTGTACAGCACCTAACAGAATGGTCCAGGACTTGGGCACCTGGTATAAGACTAAGGCTCCTAAGTGCTAAAGTAATAAAAATACAATAATAAATAACATAATAAAATGAAAAAGGATGTTAAGTGAGTAAAAAAATTAATCGTGATTAATCACATTGTTAAACAATAATAGAATACTATTTATTTAAATTTTTTGATGTTTTCTACATTTTCAAATATATTGATTTCAGTTACAACACAGAATACAAAGTATACTGTGCTCACTTTATATTTATTTTTGATCACAAATATTTGCATGGTAAAAAAGAAACAAAAAATAGTATTTTTCAATTCACCTAATACAAGTACTGTACTGCAATCTCTTTATCATGAAAGTTGAACTTACAAATGTAAAATTAGGTACAAAAATAACTGCACTCAAAAATAAAACAATGTAAAACTTTAGAGCCTATAAGCCCACTCAGTCCTACTTCTTGTTCAGCCAATTGCTCAGACAAACAATTCTGTTTATATTTACGGGAGATAATGCTGCCTGTTTTGTGTTTACAAGTGTTCGCATGGCACTATTGTAGCCAGCATCACAAGATATTTATGTGCTAGATGGCTAAAGATTCACATGTCCCATTATGCTTCAACTACCATTCCAGGGAACATGTGTCCATGCTGATGACGTGTTCTGCTCGATAACAAACCAAAGTAGTGTGGACCAACACATATTCTTTTTCATCTTATGAGTCAGATGCCACCAACAGAAGGTGGATTTTCTTTTTCAGTGGTCCAGGTTCTGCAGTTTCTGCATCAGAGTGTTGCTCTTTTAAGACTTCTGAAAGCATTCTCCACACCTCGTCCCTCTCAGATTTTGGAAGGCACTTCAGATTCTTAAACCTTGGGTCAAGGTCTGTAATTATCTTTAGAAATCTCACATCTCACTTCTTGTGTTTTGTCAAATCTGCAGTGAAAGTTTTCTTAAAATGAACAACATGTGCTGGGTCATCAACCAAGACATAACGTGAAATATATGGCAAAATGTGATTAAAACAGAGCAGGGAACATACAATTCTCCCCCAAAGAGTTCAGTCACAAATTCAATTAACATATTATTTTTTTTAATGAATGTCATCAGCATGAAAGCATGTCCTCTGGAATGGTGGCCGAAGCATGAGGGGCATAAAAATATTGCGCATACCTGGCATGTAAATACCTTGCAATGCTGGCTACAACAGTGCCATGAGAACATCTGTTCTCACTTTCAGGTGACGTAAAAAATAAGTGGGCAGCATTAGCTTCCATAAATGTAAACCAATTTGTTTGTCTTAATGTTTGTCTGAACAGGGAGTAGAACTGAGTGGACTTGTAGGCTCTAAAAGGTTACATTGTTTTGTTTTTGAGTGAAGTGATGTAACAAAAAAAAAATCTACATTTGTAAGTTGCACTTTCACAATAAAGAGATTGCACTACTGTACTTGTCTGAGGTGAATTGAAAAATACTATTTTTTATCATTTTTACAGTGCAACTATTTGTAATAAAAATAATAATATAAAGTGAGCACTGTACACTTTGTATTCTGTGTTGTAATTGAAATCAATATATTTGAAAATGTAGAAAAACATCCAAAAATATTTAATACATTTCAATTGGTATTCTATTGTTTAACGGTGCGATAAAAAACTGCGATTAATCATGATTAATTTTTTTTTAGTTTTTAATTTTTTTAGTTAAGCGCATGAGTCAACTGCAAATAACTGACAGCTCTAAAAATAAAATAATAACAATAAAATACACCAGTGACCACATTCTACCCTGACTTACACTTTGTGCCATCTCAGCTGGTGAGTGCAGAATGAGGCCAACTAATTAGTTGATAAAGTGAATAAAATACCAAAGCTTGAAAAAAACAATTAACTGGGCAAACAGAAAAAGTTGTATAAAAAATTGCTAACTGAAAGGAGGTATTAGATCTAAATAGAGTTCTCTGGCCTCCTTGTGCCCCAATCCTGCATCTGTAGCATTATTTCCACATAGTAATTATATATATTCACAAGGGGGAATTAACTATCTGTGGACAAAGTAAAGGATTCATGTATCTCTAAAGCTCTTTCCAGTACAATGACCAGACACAGTAATTTTCAGTGTCTCAATACAGCCAGCAGAGGGCACATCCAAACAGTCTCTTCTTGTTCTTAGACAAAGTGGGTGAGATAATATCTTTTATTTGACCAACTTCTTTTCGTATAAGAGACAAGCTTTTGAGCTACACTCAAAAGCCTGTCTCCTTCGCCAACAGAAGTTTGTCCGGTAAAAGATATTATTTCACCCTCCTTGTATATCTAATATCCTGGGAGCAACACGGCTACAACAACTCTGTTGTTCTTACTCTTCTTTTGTCCTTCCAGCTCAGCCTGGGTAGAATGGTCACAGAAAGCTGTGTCTCCACATCAGTGGGAATAGAACAAAGTTATTTCCTATTTAACTTATGTTTTTTCCCTTTCAAAATAAATTATTGTGACCTGATTTTCAGAAGTGCCGAGTATCCACAACTCCATTTAAAGTCAGTGGGAGATATACCCATCTAGCATTGCTGAAAATCAGGCCCTTTATATAGGACATACAAATAAATACATGAAACTTCAGATAGAATAAGAGAGCCGATCTAAGACTAAACTCCAGTTCTGGAATGGTTTTAAAATGCTGGACAAAAACATCTTTCAGATTGGCTCAGCATGACATCATAGCACCAAAAATAGATCATTCTGATTAGCTCCAAGTGATATACGTTTGTTAGTCATACTCAGGAAATGCCAGGGGAAAACATTTTAAGGTTTTAAATAATTAGTGTTTCCTAATAGTAAATGCCTCAAATATTTTGTGGGGACTGAGATGTGCCTTGCAGTATACCCCAGAGCTATACAAAGAAACAGAATGTGTACAGTAGGCACAACGAGTAGCAATGCCTTTGGTGGTAAAATGCAGTGTCACAGTATGGCAAAAGTAGTGAAATGCAGAGCTGTACTGCAACTCTAATCTGTCTCATTGTCAGCAGCAGAGAAGCAACAGGAATCTGTGAAAACTCATGCTGCTGCTGATCTTCTAAATACAAGGCCTCAATATAGACAGAGGCTAGAGTTCAGATCACACTTCATATCCCCTCATTTGAGATGATGTTTCCACAATACGGACAGACCACAGGGACTAGGTTGGTAAAGTCTCATAACTTTTCACCTCTAGGTGGGAGGCATGGATCAGTGTTCATATCACACTCCCCATCAGTGCCTGGCCTGGGCTGAGGAAGCTAATGATCCAACCAGCAGACCAAATCTGGTGATGAATCCTGGTCACGTGCCTTCTGAGGCACATTCCACATAGGCTTAGAAGAAGACCTCTAGGTCTTTACTTCAAATCTCACTCAGTTGAAAATTACAGAAAGTGACGTTTTGAGTTGACTACATGAGATTGATTGGGTTTAGGTCAATTCCTAATTGGGACAGGTTTTTGCATTACAAAAGCCATCATCAAAATGGCCCACCGTTGACAGTTGCAGCAGAGAGATGTATGATTGAATGGATCAGGGAGACATGAATTCTCCTTTCAACCCTGTGAGGTGAGGCATGTTGGTGGACTTTGCACAAAAACTGCCTCTGTTGTAGCTGTTTGGTGATTATGCAGAAGACTTCAGTCTCCTGGACTGTCAACCTGTCACTTTTCATACAAGGTAACGTGTATTTTTTAAATATATGAACAAGCTAAACTTGTCGCTTGGGAAGGTTGAATGGAATACAGAGAAAAATAAAAACTTGCTTGGATTAAAAAGAAGCACAGGATTCTTTAAATACCTCATGGCAGAGTATTACATTATCTCCGAAGTACTGAGGCAGAATCGACTATCCCAATACTCCTACTCTCTCTCATCCCTTGTCAAATGCAGGGAAATATTTATTCTTTTTAAACATTGCAGATCACTGTGAAAAGATCACATGGAAAATAGATTCTTTATAAACTGCCTGGGATAGAACTGGAGCCTCTCTCAGTAACTGGACACAATCAAAGAGGAGGAAGCTGGTGTTCTACTAGCTCAATTAGATGCAGAACAAGAGCTGTCTTTTCTGCTCAGGAGATGGAATTTACTTACTGAAACTCCAGAGGAAACATAATTGGGGCACAGTCTACATTTCCAATCAAAGCCTAAAGCTAAGGATTATGCTGAAGTCAAGGTGCTTGGAGGCTGTATGGATTCTTACTGCCTGCAGGAGGTCCCTGAGGCATTAAGAGGATTAGTCTATAGCTAAGAAGAGGGTTCAGAAAAGTTCTTAGTGCTACTTCACAGGAAAATAATCCTTTACGTTAAGCTAGCTAGCTGTTGGATTTCTCTTCCTCTCCACATTAATTTAGGGTGGGATTTTCAATAGCATTTAAATGACTTAGAAACGTAAGCCCCACTTATGAGGGACTTGTGCTCCTAAGTCACTTAGACACTTTTGAAAATTCCACATAGTGAATGCAGTAACAAAAATTGCACTGCTAGCTTAGGTAACTGTACATACTTGAGCTGTTTAGATATCAAATTATGTTTAAAAAATGTCTTCTGTTCCCTGTCTCTCTCTCCCCTCAGGACCCCAAAACATCTATGTTTCTCTAAGAGAATTTTACAAAATAGATACATATAAAACAAACATGGCAGAAGACTAAGAGCCAGAGAGAAATTTTGTATCCATTACTGAAAATAGGCTCGATTCCATCCAGGCAAATGTTTAATCATATGCTTAACTTTACGTACGTGAATAGTCCCATTGACTGTAGCTGAAATAGTCACTTGCTTAATTTTAATCACATTCTTAATTTAGATCAGACTACAGCGCTCAGCATCTTGCAGGACCAAGCTCAATATGCTTTTCTTATTAAAATCTTGTGACTTCCTTCAGCTATATGAAAACACGGCAAATATAATCTATCTTGAGGTTTTTATGACCCCATATGACTTTGATTGCTGTAGCACTATGATGTCATGAAAAGCGGTGTGTGTGGAGGTGAAGTAATGTGCATGGGAATAGTAAGGCAAGCTCTGTTTACACTAGAGAAACTTTCTAACATGATTTCCACTTCACTAATGTTAGCAATGGCAGGCTGTTTAGAAAATTTCCTACTGTTGGCAGGGCTGTGGAATTTACAGTCATTTAATAAAATTTTCTCTTTTGTTTTTCAAAACAGAAATGAATCAGGTTTCTTGTTGGGTGGTGGGATCACAGAGGCAACTCAGCCACTCATTGGACAATTGATTTTGTTTCATTTGGATAATGTTACGGTTACAAATAATGTTGAGATGCCTAGGTATTTATTCAGGCTTTTAAGGTGGTCTAATATCACAGCTATGACAACACAGGCACGACACATAATAAACAATAATTTAGCAGTTGTCAGCTGAGCTCCTTGACGAGCTTTGTAAAGGTAAGTACCATTATCCCCATTTTCCAGCTAGGGAAACTAAGGTGCGGAAATGTGAAGTGACCTGCCCAAGGTGAAGCAAGGAATTGAATCTAGACATCCTCAATTATAGTCACAAGCAATAACATAAATTATTAGCAGCAGGCTGTTTGTACCAAGAACCTTTGAGCTGGGCTGTGAGGCATAGGACTAAAACCCAAGAATTTAAGCCCACTCATATACTCTGAGATGGGTAGGTATTCAGTACAGCCTCTCCATCTAGATGCATTGTTACTTTTATCTTTTTTAAAATCAGAAGAACAAAAAATATTTGTTTAGATTTACTCCCTGTTTTCTTAAGATAGACTAACCCCTTCTAAAAAGATTTAAGACTGTAGCTCCCCCACCTCCTGGTTACTTTAAAGTCTATTTTCTTGTATCCTTGTAAGCAAATTCCTGTATGATTGCTATTCCAGCACTGCTCAGTGCTCAATATTCCGTTCCTCTCTGCCTTCTTCGGTGCTTTTTTTTCCTTCGTTAACAGCTGCCACCCACTCACCGTATTCATGGGATTTTCTGCATTTTACCTCCCAACTTTCATCCTCTCAAATTTCTGAGATTTTAAGTATGAACCATATGGCCACTAGCTCCTCTCTCAAAATTCTCCCATTTTATCTCTCACCTAATGTTATTGTTTAGAATGTGGGAAAGAAATGGAAAATTACAGGTGCTCCGAGAACAGCGGGGGGATTTTCAAAAACACCATATTTATTTATAATTTCAGAAGATTGTTCACAGTCAATAGCAGTTACTGAAACAAGACTGAGCAGACATTATTACATGCCATAATGTCAAATATAAACCAAGATCTTATACAGATTAAAAAGAAAGACCTCAACAATCTTGGAGAAGAAATAGAAAACCGAAGCATATATTAGGAATCTAGAAGTTATTACAATCTAATGACATGAGGTAAAATATTACCTATCTGAACATAACTGGCTATTTCAATTGCATGGGATTTTGAGATCAGATTAAAGTAATTCTGAAAGTTAGCTAGTAATAGTGGGTAGGAGTGCAATTGGAAACTTCACCAGAGAAACTGAAGCCTGTTCCTACGATGTCCATATTCTACAAAGAAAGGGAATTGAAATTATTGCAGTGGGCCATTCATTGAAAAATGAGGGACCCACAAACGATTATCACATCAGAGGCAGGCTATGGTATTAAAGCAAATTTAAACCTTTCCAAAGCTAAGACATTTTTGAGAACAATCAGTCCTGTTGGTCTTGTCCCTATATTGATATCAGATGCATCTGATGGCCTGAGATTTAAAAGAAAGAAATTATACTGAATCCTTGCAAAGCTCCCAGCTGTTTGCTTAGATGTTATCTCAGCAGATTAGCTGTTAGTGCAGTCAGACTAGTAATCACACAGGTTCTTGTAGCACATATGGGTAGAGAGCCCATGATACTGATGGGAACAGGAAAGACATGAGCCAAATCCTAGAATTTTTATTTATTTATTGGTAGAAGTTCGTCTGCTCCTGTTACTTCCATTGACAGGCCTGTGTATGACACTGTAATTAACTCTGTAGCAGCTGGTTCTGATGGCTCAGAGGGGTAGGAATAGAAGTGGAAAACAAGCAAAAGGAACTGGGGAATTTAAAAAAAAAAAGAGAGAGAGAGAAATCCTGTTTTCAAGAAGCAGCTTTTAGGAACAGAGGGAAGAGAAACTATATGTG
Organism: Gopherus flavomarginatus; assembly: GCF_025201925.1. Classification (NCBI taxonomy): domain Eukaryota; kingdom Metazoa; phylum Chordata; order Testudines; family Testudinidae; genus Gopherus; species Gopherus flavomarginatus. Next base: position 118,902,139 of record NC_066621.1, on the reverse strand, counting down.
GAGGAAATAAAGATTTTCAGAGTGTAGACATTTTCAGTGTCTAGATAGTTTCAGTGTCTACTCAAACTATCAAGTATAAGCATCTCTTTAAATCTAATTTTTCTGCCTGTATTACTACTTACCTCAGAAACTGCAACCTGATGGTTGGTAGCAGCATAAAAATAGACAGCGAGCTGACTGGCATAATGGGGCAGCAGCACAGCTCTCTGTTCCCTCCTAACTTCATTGCTCCAAATCTGTCTGGGGGAAAATGAACAAGGTAAGAATGTGAATATGCACGGTGCTCTTCTCTTTGCACCTCAGTCTTTCAGGAAAATAGGCCTATTGACCTTACCTACAGTGCAAATATCTGGAACTCCTAGCAAGCCAGTTTCCACTGGGGCATAGACTTTCACACCTCCGTTTAGACTGTACTTGCTCTAAGCAAGGCTAACCACTTTAAGTCACTCTTCACTGTTATAACCAGCGTAGACAGCAGTAAAATAGTCCCACAATGCAATTAATCTTCCTACTCCCACTAAAGTGCATTGGCCACTATTCAGGTGTTATACATGAGTTTTTACATTCTAATAAAGCACTTTCAAGTTTCCCAGAAGTCTTTTATTTGTGTAATTAGTGCTGCACAAAACTTACTTATTTGTTATTGCTGTGTTAGCAACCCATTTTGGAGCACTCTCAGAAAAAGCCATTGTACAAGCATGCTGCAAGCTAGCACAGAACCAATGGTCGAGTTTTAGTGAATATTCAGGATGGTGAAGCGATCTGGTCCCAGCTGAATTCTGTTATCAAAAATCCTGATATAGGATCATGTCTGAACACTTTGCTGAGCAGATAAAATAAAAGGGACAAAGTTGTAGTATAATTTAAGGACTGGGATGCCATGCACGGAGTCACTCTGAGACAGGAAGCACATGTGTGTGCAATGCCTGATCTTTTGTTAGTCAAGCACAGTGGTCTTCTTAATCCTGAATTAGTACCCAACTGACCTGAAATGATCTGGAATAGCTGGCCTGGCACCCACATGCAATCACCACTCCCTTTTCCATGGTAAGCACAGTTCTCGCCCTCATGATCTGGTCCTGTAATGTTGACGCCAGCTGGTCTTCCTCCTCAATGGGAGGTTCTTCTGCCATGTTGCTCATCCAAAGTCTCAAGAATAACTCTGTCTTGCTAGTTCTGACCCAAAAGCTGCACTCCATCCACTCAGCTGCATCTTGGAGTAATGCACAGAGCTAGCTACTATGGGGATGGGGAAGAGCACAACTTCTCACTAATTTGCAGCATGAATTTTATTAAACTGATGGCTTTTTTCTTTAGCTCTCTGCACATACTGTTAGAGCCACCACCTGTCTTGGGCCACCACCTGTCTTGAGCCACAGGAGTCATTTGGAAATTGATTTGTAGGGCTGCTATAAGAAAATTGCCTCAGATCAGAACTTGCTGTTTGCTCATTCAACCCATCCTCTGTTCTGAGAATACAGAAATAGCCACATTCCCCAGGGTGTTGTGTGAGGAAGGGCTAAAATCTCATAACTCCCTTGAGGCAGCAAAAAGCCTTGCCAACTTTCCCACAAGCCACTACTTTTGGGAGTTGTGTCCGGAACTGCAGTATAGGTACCTAAAGGGTGAGGCCACTGCAACCCTCAACTAGAGTTCTGTATGTGGATGTAGGCAGAACTGCACTCAAAACAGATAGCCAATGTGGTGCTCTGCACCACTGCTACTTACACCAGTGCGATCCCAGTTACTAATAGTTCAGTTCTCTAGTGTTGATGCAACTTTTGAAACTGAAACACAAAGCTTGTTTGGCTGCCAAGGAGCTGCTAACCAGTCATTACAGAGCATGTACAGCTTTTTTAACTCATCCAATCCAATATCAAAATATGTTAAAAATATAACAAATGGAAAGGGATAAAGGTATCCCCAGCCACTCCTCTTTTCAAAAACGTGTGTGACTAAAATTGGTTCACCTCAAAGCAAAGAACTGACAGTACAGTCTCAAGCTAGGTGCTGTGTAACTTTCCATTACCCAATCGTTCTCAAATCAGCCCTGCAGTATCCTCTGCTCCTCCAGTCCTGCCCACCATAGCTTTATCCAGAGATGCTGGAACAATTTGTGTAGTTGGGGTGCTGAGAGCCATTGAACCAAACTGTAGCCTCCATATATAATGGAAACCACTTCAAGCCAGGGTGTGCAGCAGCACCCCCAGTTCCAGCACCTGCTATAGCTTTACCAGTGCAATTGATCCTGACTACAGCCTCTTGTATTCTAGTTCTGTTTTCCAGTCAGCTCTGCCAGTGACTTCCCTCAGATTATTTATCTATAGCACCAGCAGGAGAGGCACTTTTTACAACTTTGTGGCTGAGCTGAGAAAAGAGGTGGCAGGAAAAAGCTGACAGCTTCATCTGTACTATGTGAGGCTGCCAGGTAGGGCCTGTACTTTTTGTCCTCCTTCAGTAGACATGGAGAACAATTGATCACTATCCTCTTAATAACATTATTATGTTCCCCTCGGTCTTCTTTTCTCACACTAAACATGCCCAGTTTTTTTAAACCTTTCTTCATAGGTCAGATCTTCTAAACTTTTTATCATTTTTGTTACACACTTCAGGACTCTCTTCAATTTATCCGCATTCTTCCTTGTGTGCCACCCAGAATTGGAAACAGTACTTTAGATCAAACTAACTTGATACATATATATAAAAAATGAGATTACAAGTTTTGTTGATAAAGGTAATAGCGCTGATGTAACACACAAACTTCTGTAAGCCATTTGTCTTGGTACTGTATGATGGTTTGATTAAGAAAAGAGAATGATATAAAATCAACATGGCACACAAAATGGATTAAAACTGGTTAACTGATCTGTCTCAATATTTCATTGTAAATGGGGAATCATCACTAAGTGTGTGTTTCTAGTTGGTCTTGCTCTTTCCCCTATCCTATTTAACACTTTTATCAATGACCTGGAAGAAAACAAAATAATTACTGATAAAGTTTACAGATGATAAAGATTAGGGAAATGATATATAATCCCATCACTTAGTAAACTAGGGGCAAATAATATGTGTTTCGGTATCACAGAATGCAAAAAGTCATACATCCAGGAACAGAGAATGCAGGCCATGCTTATAAGATGCGGGGTGGGGGTGGGGGTTTAGGAGGAGCGAAGAGGGGACTCTATTCTGGGAAGCTATGACTCCGAAGGAGTTGGAAGCCCTAGTGGATAATCCACTGAACATGAGCTCCCCGTGTGATGCTGTGGCCAAAAGGACTAATGCAATCATTGGATGTATAAACCAAGAAATTATCAAGGAGGAGAGACGGGTTATATTACCTTTGTATTTGGCAGTGACCACTTCTGGAACACTGTGTCCAGTCCTGGTACCCACAATTCAAGAAGGATGTTGATAAATTGCAGAGGGTTCAGGGAAGAGCCATGATATTGATAGGAAAACATTAAGTAATTGAACTCCTTGAGTCTGTTTACCTTATTAAAGATAAGGTTAAAGGGTGACTTGTTCACAGTCTGTAAGTACCTACATAGGGAACAGAAATTTGACAGAGGGCTCTTCAGTCCAGCAGACAAAGGTGTAACAAAAGCCAGTGCCTGGAAATTGAATCTAGACACATTCAGACTTAAAATCATTCATACATTTTTAACAGTAAAGGCAATTAACCATTGGAACCACTCAGCAAGGATTGTGGTGGATTCTCCATCTCTGGCAATTTTAAAATCACTATTGGATGCTTTTCTAAAAGATACGGTTTAGCTCAAACAAGAATTAATTCTGAGTCCTATGGCCTGTGTTATGCAGGTCAGACTAGATCACAATGGTCCCTTCTGGGTTTGTAATCTATGAACTTGATTAAAAAAAAAAACAAAAAAAAACCCCTGTTTTTTGTCATCCAGACATATCCCAAAGAACCACATACCAGCTATGGATAGCCAGAGTTCAGCCACTCCCTTTCTCCACTTTGCAGCAGGGGTGATGAGGAAGATAGCAGAGCAGCCAGCTACTCTGCTTCTATGGATGCGAGCAACTCCTGCATGCTGGGATAATCCCTAACAGGATAGTGACTGGTTTCTGTTTCCTTTCTGGCACTTGGGCAGCACAAAGGGTGGGAAACTGGGAGCAGAATTTGCCCCACATCACTGATCTGCCAGCTTGACCTTCCTGAAGTCAGGGCTGAAAATGCTGGATGCAATTGTATAGATTGTGTGGTTCAAGAACACCCTTCTTGGGGAGAGACTGCAATTCTTGGATCCTGAAAAAAGTATTGCTTCCTCTTTGAGAGGAGATAGCCCACATTAGCAGTTTGCAATTTCAACTTTTGCACATTTGGCTGACAAGATTAGCAATCAATGTAGGTGTCTACCCCTACACAGACAGCATGCATCTTGCAGTTTTCACATAATTATGGAAGCTCGAGATAGGCTAGATAATCAAACAAATCATTTCTATCTCTACGCCAGTGCAGGATTTTTCACAACATATTTTGAATGTTTTGAGAAATCTAATTTTACCTCTTCTTTTCCAAACTGTTTGCCCCTTTAGTGGAGATATAATAGGCATGGATTAACATTAAAGATCCTGTGGTACTTTTTGTAGGGACATGCTATTACATGCCACTTGTTGGTATCCACTGCTCCAGAACCAGCTGCATGTCACTGTAGTGCTGTCCGTTAGTCCTGGAGGAATTCTGCACCAAGAAATTAAGAATTCTACACATAATATTTTAAAATTCTGCAGATTGCAAAACAACACAATATAATCATGCCAGTTTCAATTATTTTGGTAATTTATTTCAAAATACCTGTCAGCAAATACATCTGTATCAATACAGACAAAAAAAATTTCTGAATCTTTTTTGGACAAATAGATTTCTTACTAGGTATATTAACACAGAACTTTGAGTAATAATTCATTTAAACTACAATACAGAACTGTATTTCCTGCACCCCTCAGAAGCAGTGCAAAGGCTTGGCTGAGTCAGGTGTAACAGAGGAGCTGAGGGAGAGGGCAGTAATTGCTGGGAGGGAGCCTGGGAGTGAACTTAGAGGAAGAAAAGTAGAGGGGAGGGGAGGATTGGTAGGAAGTTGGGGAGCCTCCCCCATGAAGACTCTAGCTGTTCCCTAGTCTCTCCCATTTCAGTTGGACACATCTACCACAATCCCCATGTGTCACTTCAACTCCCTGCCCTCCCCAGCCACCTCTTCCCCTATCCCTATGTGTCCCTGCACCCTCTACCCTCATGTGGCTCTACACACCCATTCCCATTCAGTCCCTGACTCAATGCTGTTACCACACTAGCTCCTGTGCCCACCCTAGTCTGTTATCCCCCCCACTAGCCTTTGTGAACCCCAGCCTGTATCACCCCCCAGCAGCCCAGTGTTTCCTGCTCTGTCCATCCCCCCATATCTCCTCACATGGCCCTGCGGGCAGGGTGCTGTGAAGAAGACAGCCTCTGACTCTCCCTCTCCAGGGCTGGCTGAGCCAGTTGCCCTCTCTTCTGGTTCCAAAGCAGCCCCTGGTGGGCGAAAGGTGTAACTGCAGCGCCTTTCTGGCAGACTGTATTTTCTGCAGGGGGAAAAAAAACATCTGCAGGAGGCATGAATTCTGTGTGTGTGCAGTGGCACAGAATTCCCCCAGGACTGTGTTTGCATAGAGTATTTTGTGGTAAAGAACTCCATAGTTTAATAGTATTATAGCAACCCACAATTTTTCAGGCACATACTTTATTTCATTCATATTTCACAGTCTGTCTGTAGAAAGTTTTACAGAAAAAAAAATCACATTTTGTAATCAAGTTCTCATACTACATATTCAGATTTTGCAATGCACTTGAAGGTATAGAAAATATTTACATTCAACCAGAGTTATCAAAGTTTTAAAAGAACTTCATTAAAGCAATTAAAAATTCAAGATGCATAAAGCAACAAGGAGTCCTGCGTCTGACAAATGGGTATTCACCTACGAAAGCTTATGCTCCAATACGTCTGTTAGTCTATAAGGTGCCACAGGACTCTTGCTTTTTACAGATCCAGACTAACACAGCAACCCCTCTGATACCTGAATATGTATAAAATTATTAAAACTTTTACATGAAAGCAGAAGTCTGCTTGACCCATCAATCTTCCACTTTCCTTGTCACTTCAGCCAGTTGGTGGCAGCAGCAACAGCTTAAGCTGCAGAAACTGTTTAAATGACCTTTCGGAGCTCAGGACCTCTGGTTTAAGTCTAGGTTGTTAAAGCAAATTCTAGTTCAGTGTTTCCCAAACTTGTTCCGCCGCTTGTGTAGGGAAAGCCCCTGGTGGGCCCGGGCTGGTTTGTTTACCTGTCGCATCTTCAGGTCTGGCCGATCGTGGCTCCCACTGGCTGCGGTTTGGGCCGATTTGTTTTTCTGCCACGTCCACAGGTCCAGCCAATCGCGGATCCGACTGGCCGCGGTTCGCAGTGAACCGCGGCCAGCGGGAGCTGTGATCGGCTGGATCTGCGGACGCGGCAGGTAAACAAACTGGCCTAGCCCACCTGGGGCTTTCCCTCCACAAGAGGCGGAACAAGTTTGGGAAACACTGTTCTAGTTGATTCATAAATCAAAAAACCTCCAAAACCTGCAGGGCCAATGCTTACAGAATTGTTTCATTGAAGAGGCTGATGTTTTTGGACAATCTTGATAGGGCTGTTTCTGGATTCAGTCTAGAACTGGCTTCAGCTTCAGACCAAGTCTACTAAAAACCAATGAATTCTCTCACCATAGTTCCATGCCCTTTTATTTTACTAAACTTACAACTAGGGTAGGAAAGCTTTTGCTATATAAAGCTTCAGTAAAGCTTCCAGCAATAAAAGCAGCTAAGAGACGTATGAGTAAACTGGGGTTTGACAGCTTTTTGTATATCTACAATCAGTGCCCTCCAGCATACTTCTTTAATGACCTTAACTGCTAATTTAACTGGGGACATGGGTCCTAGCTGACCCCAGATTTATTCAGTAGCTTTGAAGAAGATTTTCCTAATTCAGAACTTACTGAATAAGAAGTTGGGATTCTGACAAGCAGTATGATTTCTAAGCAGTTGGTGAACTTCCATTCACAGTTTTACTATGTTTACATATATTTTATATAAAACTACACTAGTTAGAAAGATCCACCAGCTCTGAGTATACCACTTTTAGCCCACCCTTCGTGACAGAGCCTGTGATGTTGTGTGAACTACAGCAGATTTACACTGTCCAGGGTTTTCCTACATCAGGAAGTACACTATATCCTGTTAGGGTAATTTTCTGCCCTCTCTGCTCCACCAGAGAGGAGCAAGTGGGAGCCTCCCTCTCTTCCCTTCAATCATCTGGGACTGAATTTCTATCATCCCCCCCTTCATTCCTCTTCATCTCTAAAATGTCCATCATTAATTCTAGATCCATCACTTCACGTTCTAGAACAGTCATTCCTAAATTCAGACCCTATTTATTAAGATTCTCCACAGCCTCAGATGGGAGAAGCAGAGCTTCCAAGGAAAGAGAAGGGACTTCTGAGGATAGGACTAGGTGGCTCACATGTCTATTCCCCTCTCCACAATCCCAAACACCTGTATCACTCAGATCAAGGGAATAACCTTTACTCCCTTTCAATAAGGGGGTTGGAAGCTCCACTGCAGTAACTTTGTTATGATTCTCTAGCAGGCTCAAATGTCTCAGTGTTTGGGCCAGAATGTGTGATGCCCTTCTGCCATATGCAGCCTTTTGTTTGAATTTGGTGACACTATGTTATGTGTTAACAGTAGCAAGCTAACTTCAGATATGAAGCAACACAGGAAACCCACATAAGATTTTGGCCAAATTCCCATCCACTGCCCCCTTCCCCCTGCTTTCTTTGGTGGTGCTCTACCCCACAGCTGGGATGGTGCTTAATCAGCTACTATTCAGTTGGGTTTTGAGGGAAATCTCTCTCTAGCTCCAGAGGTCAGTCCAAGTCTGACTTTCATGTTCCATCTCTTCTTGAGGCATGTATGCAACTCCTTTTCAGCGAGCTAAGTAAGGCGCTGAAAAGGGAAGACTCTTCTCCTACCTCCAAAGTTTCCTAAGGCATTTGTTACAGTAATGCTGTAGGTGAATTCTTTAGGACCTCCTGCAATGTTCATTTGAGACCATCAGAAGGATGAAAGGGTCACATCACTGAATTTAAAGACAAAAGGCCAACTCAAACTTTCTAACTGGAAAGCTTTTAGGTTTCTTTTTGAGAAACTGAAATATATACGGGAATGTAAGAATGTCCAGGCAATACTTGATCACATGAAATGCAAGTTTTGCTTGAAAAACACTGTCAAACCAAAGGGATCAGACTCCAATCATATAATTTAGAATGGGAGAAACTGTTCACTTCATTCTTAGATGACCATATTTTAAATCTCCTTATACAGAGGAGTATTTGAAAGACATGGCTCAAGTTGAAGGGAATAAAAAGGAGAATGACAAGTCAAATTCAAACAATATGAACGTGTCTGTAGAACAGCTTTTGAAACAAGATTGTCGGGCACAGCTAACACTAAGGTCTAATGCCTCTACCAGCATCAGTGTGTAAGTGCATGTTTCAAGACAATCAAGTTGCGAATGATAATACTCATACTGAGGAGAACATTAAACAGTGTTCGTCATATTCTTGGAAAGATGTCACCAAGGTGACCAGAGTCTTTTCTAGTGATACATTCAGATGTTTCTCATAAAAAGAAAAACAAGGCTTGCTTCACTCTAGGACCTGTACAACCATTTCCCCCCCCCCTTCTTTAAACTCAGCAAGCTGATTTTACATCCAGAAGAGAGTCTCTCCTAAACTGGATAAAGACCAATGGGTGCATAGCTGGTCTTGCTAGCTGTCTAGCGAGGAACATATTTTGGGGAAGTTCTATAGCCTATGATATACAGGAAGTCATAGTAGTTGATCACAATGGTCCCTTCTGGCCTTGGAATCTACAAATCTTCATTGTAACGCATTTAAAAAATATCACTTAGCTTTTTTTTGTTTTTTAAAGTAACGGTCAGTGTTTAACTCATTGCATACTTGGGAAATCCAAAGCCACCTTGCTTAGAACAGCTGTTAGCTGTTAATGGACAGTACAAATAAACCTGCTTTGGAATAGACACTTCCAGTGCAGATCTAGTGTCAAACTTTCACCCAGCTCTCAACTTAAAAGAAATTAAAATAGGCAGGCTGATATCACATCCCTCACTTCCCCGCCCCCTCTTTGCTCAAGCAATTCAACGTATGGAGTGCAGCTTTGATGCAAGCTGATCTCCATTTGTTCAATGTGGTGATTATCCAAAAGCAAGGCCACCTTGTGTCTTCAGAGTATTGACACAAAGCCAGAGATACCATGTTACCCATCAAGTTTCCTCTCTCCCTATCAATTCATAAGCGGCTACACTAGACCAGGTCTTTTGTCCCATTCTGTGAATTGGCTGCCTGGAGACAGGGGGTGAAAAAAGGTGCTTGCCAGGAAAGAGACATTTGCAATGTTCTCCATCATAAGAATAGGAACACATCATATCATAGCACTTTCACACCTTCATGGCCCAAAGAAGAGCACAGTTACTCAATTCCAGGTCACATGAAGCAGTACAAATTCCCGCCTATGCCTCCCATTGTGCCAGTCTCACAACTTACATTTGGGACAATTTATTAATGGCATGCTGCTTTGTGAATGAGTTTTAAAAGTAGTCTCAACTTAGAAAATGCTCTTGTCAAAGCCTGAGACACGGGAAGAGAGGCACTCTAATCACTTGACCAGCTATATATCTTTTGCGCTACATGTTGGGATATGTAGGAGAAGCCTCAAGGCTGCTGTTAGCTTTATCTGACCCTGTTAGGGATGCCTCTAGCTCTGCCCAGGCCTGAGGAGCATTGCTCTTTATTGCCTGCGTGAACAATTGTGTTTGCTTCTTCAGTTGGTCCAGTTCAATTTGGGTTACCTGGTTCTGATGAATCAGTTCCTTGGTTTTCAAGGTGATCTCCAGCAATCCAGACCTGTGCAGCACAACAAAGGTATTTTGAAAGCGCCTGTGCTTGCGTTGCTGCTGCAACAATAGCTCAGGAGTAGTATAATGTTCTTCGGCTGCCAAAGGTGGGCTGCAGGTTGCTAATTGCACCATATGATGTACTGGATTCTCCATCTCAGGAGATTTGCAGTCTGATATCTGGAGGAGTCCAGCAGGGGAAAAGGGAATCAAACCTGGGGCCTTCTATTTGGCAGTAGAAATATACTGAAAGCCATCAATAGTTGACATTTTTCCATCTGCCATCAAAGCTGGAGAACTCTGCTGAGTAGAGTCCTGACCAGTAGAGTCAGGTGATACTTGAGGGCAAGCACTAGAGGGCAATAAACTAGTCTTATTGGACATAGCAGTATCTGTGCAAAGCCATTTCTGTCCACTGGTTCTCCCTCTTTCCTCCAGTTCCCAGACACGATCTCTTTTGCTGGGATGTGTTGTCGTCTTTGCGCAGGAGTTCAGGATGGGCAGGTAATTAGTAGAGTCACTTCTCTTTTCACCAAGAAGGTGAGGGTTAATGGGAGGGGAGATGGCTGAATGAAGAAACACTAGCTGTGGCTGAGCTGGAATCACTTCAAAAGATGGCTGAACAGTCCAAGACTGAAGCTGCGATGAACTGCTTCCCTGAGAAGTATGGGTGGAAAAAGTGGAATTATCACAACTAACAGTGTAAGAAAAAATGTTAGAAAAGTTTTATAAGAACAAGTGAGCCTAGTGCCAATGTCTGCAGACATCGTTGCTAAATGCTGCCAGTTATAATGCAATCTGAGTAGGTTTTACCTCCTATAAAAGCATTCTTCCCTTCTTGTGACATTTGAGGACACTGTTAGAGACAAAGCTGTAATTCAGAATCCATTTACTGCTGAACAGCAAATACGTTTAGAAGCCATTCAGTTTTAGCATTCCTATTTATGCTAACACAAGCTGGGAGAAACCCTGGACTTGAGGATATAATAAGAGAATAATAACTACAAGTGTCCAGACAACTTTGAAAGAAAGCCACAACACTTAAGGTTATGATTTTAAAAAACCATTCAGATGAATGCTGCACAAACATTCTATCTAGAAGTTGAAATTATATATTAGTTGAGACATAGGAACTCTAATCCTGCCTCCTATTCTTACAGCAAGTGGGTGAAACAGTCTCAGTTATTTCTAACACAGTAGGTGGTCACTAACAAGTGCGGTAGTTTTAAAATTTACTGAAACCACATATTGTACAAAAACCTAGCACCTGAAGTGTACCTAATGCCTACTAGCCCAAGGAGAAACACCTGTTCTACACACAAAGTTGCACCCTTTCAACACCACACCTTTGGTTAAACTGGTGCAAATTTGTGTGTTGACAAGCTGGAAAGCCTATTACTGTGGGAGAAAAACACCTGTGCCGCCTATCCCTTCCTAAAGTTACACCTCTGGCAATATTAAAAAATGAAATATTTGTAACATCATCAACCATCTTGATTTAATAAAAAAAAATCACTTACCACACTGATACTAATTGGCTTAAAATTGTGCCCTCAGCTAAACCTGTCCTAAGACACCCTACACCTCCCACTTATTTGTCTCATCTACTTTTAATGGTGGGTCTTTTAGACGCCAATGCAGCAAAGCATTTAAACATGAGCTAGAGTCCATCTGTATTTAACAAAGCACTTTACCACACAATTAAGTGTTTTGATGAACAGCAAATGGTAGAGGAAGAATGATCCTGTGGTTAGGATGCTAGCCTGGGACTCAAGAAGCTCTACTTCAATTCCCTGGTATGCCGCCAGCGACCAGTATTACTTTGGGCAAACCATTTAGAGGCAGAGAAATTGTTTTTCATTTGTAAAATATGAATATTATCTTCCTACTTCACATTGTGAGGTGCTCAGAGATTATGGTACTAGGGGGCTGTCAAGGTTTTTTTCCCCACTTTGAACTTTAGAGTACAAAAAGTGAGGACCTGCATGAACACTTCTAAGCTTAATTACTAGCTTAGATCTGGTACACTGCCACCAGCCAGAATTTAGTGTCTGGCACACTTTCTGTTCCCCCAAAACCTTCCCTGGGGAACACAGATCCAAACCCCTTGGATCTTAAAACAAGGAGAAATTAACCATCCCTCTTCCTTACCCCCAGACTTTCCCCTCCCTAGGTTGCCTGGAGAGGCTTCACACAGATCCAAACTCCTTGGATCTTAAAACAAGGAGGATTTAACCATCCCTCCTCTTTTCCCCCCACCAATCCCTGGTGAGTTCAGACCCAATCCCTTGGATCTTAAAACAAGGAAAAATCAATCAGGTTCTTAAAAAGAAAGCTTTTAATTAAAGAAAGAAAAGGTAAAAATCATCTCTGTAAAATCAGGATGAAAAATGCTTTATAGGGTACTTAAATTTATATAGCCCAAAGGAAACCCCCTCTAGCCTCAGGTTCAGAGTTACAGCAAACAGAGGTAAAAATCCTTCCAGCAAAAACAAACATTTACAAGTTGAGAAAACAAAAATAAGACTAATCCGCCTTGCCTGGCTATTACTTACAATTTTGAAACATGAAAGACTGATTCAGAAAGATTTGGAGAGCCTGGGTGTACGGTCTGGTCCCTCTTAGTCCCAAGAGCGAACAACGAACAAAACAAAAAGCACAAAGACTTCCCTCCACCAAGATTTGAAAGTATCTTGTCCCCCTATTGGTCCTCTGGTCAGGTGTCAGCCAGGTTTACTGAGCTTTTTAACCCTTTACAGGTAAGAGAGACATTAACCCTTAACCATCTGATTATGACAAGCCCCCCAAATCTCAGACAGTGTGGAACCACACTGGCGGTGATTTCTTCCTAGAACTTTAGAATAAACAGATTAATAAAACACATGCACCTTTACATATACTACTAATTATGTAAAACTACAAGACTTTTCACATTTTAAGAACAATTTTTAACCAGTTGATTCTGGGAAACTTTCACAGGAGAGTGCATCAGCTACTTTGTTAGAAGTTCCTGAAATGTGTTCAATTTCAAGATCAAAATCTTGGAGAGCTAAACTCCATCAAAGCAGTTTTTTGTTGTTTCCCTTGGCAGTATGAAGCCACTTTAGTGCAGCATGGTCGGTTTGTAGCTGGAAAAGCCGTTCCCAAACGTATGGGTGTAGCTTTTCCAGGGCATACACAATGGCGTAGCATTCCTTTTCACTGATTGATCAGTGGCTTTCCCTCTCAGACAGTTTCTTGCTGAGAAATACGACAGGATGAAATTCTTGATCCGGTCCTTCCTGCATTAAAACTGCTCCTACACCACGCTCAGACGCATCTGTGGTTACTAGGAATGGTTTGTCAAAGTCTGGTGCCCTTAGCACAGGGTCAGACATGAGTGTTGCCTTAAGCTGGGTAAAGGCCTTCTGACATTCATTAGTCCACTTAACTGCATTTGGCTGGGTCTTTTTGGTCAGGTCTGTTAGTGGGGCAGCGATTTGGCTGTAGTGGGGTACAAATCGCCTGTAATATCCAGCCAAGCCTAAGAAGGATTGGACCTGTTTCTTTGACTTTGGGACAGGCCACTTTTGGATAGCATCCACCTTGGCCTGTAGGGTGTTTATTGTTCCTTGACCCACCCAGTGTCCCAGGTAAGTCACTCTGTTTTGGCCTATTTGACACTTTTTAGCCTTAATAGTTAGTCCTGCCTGCCTGCTGTGCTCAAAGACTTTTTCCAGGTGTTCCAGTTGTTCTGCCCAGGAATCAGAAAAAAATGGCCACATCATCGAGGTAGGCAACTAGCAGGATTGGGAGAATATGCAGGAGACCATCTACAAGTCTTTGGAAGGTGGCGGGTGCATTTCACAGCCCGAAAGGAAGCACATTAAACTCATACACCCCTGGATGGGTGATGAAGGCTGACCTTTCTTTGGCCGGTTCATCTAGCAGTACTTGCCAGTACCCCTTGATTAAACCTAATGTAGAGATGAACTGGGCACATCCCAATTTCTCCAATAGCTCATTGGTGCATGATATTGGATAGTTGTCAGGACAAGTTACAGCATTTAGCTTACAGTAGTCCAAGCAAAAGCGTATTTCCCCATCTGGTTTGGGTACTAGAACCACTGGAGATGCCCATGCACTGTTAGAGGGGCAGATTATACCCATCTGTAGCATGTTTTGGATCTCTCGTTCTATAGCAGCTTGGGCATGAGGAGACACCCGGTAGGGTGGGGTTCTAATTGGGTGAGCATTACCTGTGTCAATGGAGTGGTAGGCCCGTTCAGTCCATCCTGGGGTGGCTGAGAACAATGGGGCGAAGCTAGTGCACAGCTCCTTGATCTGTTGAAGCTGTAGACGTTCCAAGGTTGTGGAGAGGTTTACCTCTTCCACGCCACCGTCACTTTTTCCTTCATAGTAGACACCGTCAGGCCACTCAGCATCATCTCCTCCCTGGGCTGTAAACTGACAAACCTTTACTTCTCTGGAATAAAAGGGCTTTAGAGAGTTAACATGGTACACTTTAGGCTTTAGGGTTGAGGTGGGGAATGCTATGAGATAGCTAACAGCTCCTAGGCGCTCTTGGACCGTGAATGGCCCTTCCCATGATGCTTCCATCTTATGGGCCTGTTGCGCCTTCAAGACCATAACCTGGTCTTTTACTTTGAAGGAACGCTCTCTGGTATGTTTATCATACCAGGCCTTTTGCTCTTCCTGAGCATCCTTTAGATTTTCTTTAGCAAGGGCTAAAGAGTGTCGGAGGGTGCTTTGTAGGTTGCTTACAAAGTCTAGAATGTTAGTTCCTGGAGAAGGCGTAAACTCCTCCCATTGCTGCTTCATCAACTGTAATGGCCCCTTAACCTCATGACCATACACAAGTTCGAATGGTGAAAACCCTAAACTGGGATGTGGTACAGCCCTGTAGGCAAAAAGCAACTGTGCAACACTAGGTCCCAATCATTTGAGTGTTCATTTATGAATTTATGTATCATGGCTCCCAAAGTTCCATTAAACCTCTCCACCAGGCCATTGGTTTGATGGTGGTAAGGTGTGGCAACCAAGTGATTCACCCCATGAGTTTCCCACAGATTTTTCATGGTCTCTGCCAGGAAATTAGTTCCCGAATCTGTAAAGATGTCGGAGGGCCAACCTACCCTGGCAAAAATGTCTGCTAAGGCCTGGCACACAGTCTTAGCCCTGGTGTTGCTTAGAGCTACTGCTTCCGGCCATCGGGTAGCAAAATCCATGAAAGTCAGTATGTACTGCTTTCCTCTGGGGGTCTTTTTTGGGAAAGGACCCAGAATATCCACAGCTACTCGCTGAAATGGGACCTCAATTATGGGGAGTGGCTGGAGAGGGGCTTTGACCTGGTCCTGGGGCTTTCCCACACTTTACAAGACCAGACATAATTAGCAATGTCCTTGCCCATCCCCTCCCAGTGGAAGGACTTCTCCAACCTGTCTTTGGTTCTGTTCACCCCAGAATGGCCACTGGGGTGATCATGGGCTAAGCTTAAGAGCTTTACCCGGTACTTAGTTGGAACTACCAACTGTTTTTGAGGATGCCAGTCTTTCTGGTGTCCACCAGAAAGAGTCTCCCTGTATAAAAGTCCTTGTTCTACAACAAACTGGGATCGGTTAGAAGAGCTGAGAGGCGATGGGGTGCTCCATGTCGCCGCCCAAGCTTTCTGAAGGCTGTCATCTGCTTCCTGCTCAGCCTGGAACTGTTCCCTTGAGGCTGGAGACATCAGTTCCTCCTTAGACTGTGGACTTGGGCTTGGTCCCTCTGGAAGCGATGTAGGTGATGGGGTTGTTTTCGTTGATGGTGAACCGCTTTCCGCTGGTGCACTATGCGATATTTCAGGCTTGGGCTGAGCCTCTTGGGTAGGGTTGTCTGCTGCCTCTGCCAGTTCAGGCCCGCTGGTGCCCTCTGGTGCTGGGGTTGGAGATGGGTTTGCAAGCGCTGGCATCAGTGCTGGCAATGGTTCTGGTACTGGTGGTTTTTCCAGTTCCAGTTCGGTGACTGGATGCACTATGGCTGTTGCAGTTGTTGGCAGGGGATCCGGGTCCACCACCTCTGTCCGGATCTCTGGTAACACAGACGGGGCCCTTGTGGACGGCTCAGGAACAGGGATGGGTCTGGAAGCTTGCCTGGCTTGGCTGTGTGTAACCATCCCCACCCTTTTGGCCAGCTTCACCTGGTTGGCCAAATCTTCCCCCAGTAGCAGAGGGATGGGATAATTGTCATAGACTGCAAAAGTCCACATTCCTGACCAGCCTTTGTACTGGACAGGCAGTTCAGCTGTAGGCAAGTTTACAGATTTTGATATGAACGGGTAAATTGTCACTTGGGCCTCTGGATTGATGAATTTGGGGTCCACTAAGGATTGGTGGATAGCTGACACTTGTGCCCCCGTGTCTCTCCATGCGATAATCTTCTTTCCGCCCACTCTCAAGGTTTCCCTTCGCTCTGAGGGTATTTGAGAGGCATCTGGGCCTGGGGATCTTTGGTGTGATGATGGTGTAATGAATTGCACCCGGTTGGGGTTCCTGGGGCAGTTGGCCTTTATATGTCCCAGTTCACTACATTTAAAACATTGCCCAGCTGACTGGTCACTGGGTCGAGGTGGGTTGCTGGAGACTGGTGAGGTGGGACAATAGGGTGTCTGGGGCTTCCCTAGGGTGGTAGGTGGGGTCTTGGGTTGTCCTCAGTGATAGGATTTATTTTCGGTTTGCCCCCTCTGATATTCGCTCCCCTTGCTAGTAGTATTTTTCTTTTCTGCCACTTCTACTCATCTGGCTCCAATCTCCCCCGCCTCGGTTACAGTTTTGGGCTTCCCATCTAGTATGTACCTTTATTTCCTCAGGAACACCCTCTAAGAACTGTTCCATTTGCATTAGGAGGGACAGCTCTTCCAGAGAGTTAGCATTTGCTCCTGATATCCAGGCATCCCAATTCTTTCCAATGTGGTAGGCGTGTCAGGTAAATGACACATCTGGTTTCCACCTTAGGGCTCTGAACCGCCGGCCGGCATACTCAGGTGTTAGCTCCATTTTGATTCTGGCCTTGGTTTGAAAAAGATTATAATCGTTCATGTGTTCCTTAGGCATTTCAGCCGCCGCCTCTGCTAAGGGTCCACTGAGCTGTGGCCTCAGCTCTATCATGTACTGGTCTGTAGGGATGTTGTACCCATGGCAGGTCCTTTCAAAATTTTCTAAGAAGGCCTCAGTATCACCATCTGCCTTGTAGGTGGGGAATTTTCTGGGATGGGAAACAGTACCTGGAGAAGGGTTGTTAGGGTTGGCTGGTACATCTGGCTTAACCTTTGCTAATTCCAGGGCCTGCTGGTGGGCCTCCCTCTGGAGCTCCAAAGCCCTCCGGTGATCAGCCTCTTTGGCTTTTTCTTCTTTTTCTCTCTCTCTTTCTCTCATCTCCATCTCTTTTTCTTTCATCTCCATAGTTCTCCTGTGGTCAGCCTCTTTGGCTTTCTCTTCTGCATCCAGCCTAGCCATTTCTAGTTTGTTAGTTGCTCCACTGGTACTCATTTTTCTGCTTTTTTGTGCTGGCCACACCCCACTCTGCAGCTCACTGAAACCTGGGATGTACTCCGTTCAGAGCTGCTGGTTAACAGAGATTTTCTAACTAGCTATACCCGAGAGGTAGAAAGAAAGAAAACAAAACAATTCAACTTTTAAATTCCTTTCTGCTGTCTACCTGCTCACAGCTTGAAGCCTCCTCTTAACAAAGACTCTTGTTACAAAACTTAACACCTCTGCCCTCAGGCTGCTTTCCAAGCAGCTAGGAAGGAGAGAAAAAAATCCTACTGGCTTTTGGTTCCTAAAAAATCCCACTGTTACCACCATGTCAAGGTTTTTTTCCCCATTTTGAACTTTAGAGTACAAAGAGTGGGGACCTGCATGAACGCTTCTAAGCTTAATTACTAGCTTAGATCTGGTACACTGCCACCAGCCAGAATTTAGTGTCTGGCACACTTTCTGTTCCCCCAAAACCTTCCCTGGGGAACACAGATCCAAACCCCTTGGATCTTAAAACAAGGAGAAATTAACCATCCCCCTTCCTTTCCCCCCAGACTTTCCCCTCTCTAGGTTGCCTTGAGAGGCTTCACACAGATCCAAACTCCTTGGATCTTAAAACAAGGAGGATTTAACCATCCCCCTTCCTTTCCCCCCACCAATCCCTGGTGAGTTCAGACCCAATCCCTTGGATCTTAAAACAAGGAAAAATCAATCAGGTTCTTAAAAAGAAAGCTTTTAATTAAAGAAAGAAAAGGTAAAAATCATCTCTCTAAAATCAGGATGAAAAATGCTTTATAGGGTACTTAAATTTATATAGCCCAAAGGAAACCCCCTCTAGCCTTAGGTTCAGAGTTACAGCAAACAGAGGTAAAAATCCTTCTAGCAAAAACAAACATTTACAAGTTGAGAAAACAAAAATAAGACTAATCCGCCTTGCCTGGCTATTACTTACAATTTTGAAACATGAAAGACTGATTCAGAAAGATTTGGAGAGCCTGAGTGTACGTCTGGTCCCTCTTAGTCCCAAGAGTGAACAACGAACAAAACAAAAAGCACAAAGAAAGACTTCCTTCCACCAAGATTTGAAAGTACCTTGTCCTCCTATTGGTCCTCTGGTCAGGTGTCAGCCAGATTTACTGAGCTTTTTAACCCTTTACAGGTAAGAGAGACATTAACCCTTAACCATCTGTTTATGAAAGGGGTCCATAAATACTTCAAATATATAGAATACAGATGGGCTGTAGAATTTGAAGCTTCAGGCTACATCTACAGCAAGTGGTAGGGGTGTAATTCCCCTGCTCATGTACATATACCTACGCTACATCTCATCAACATAGCACAAGTATAAATAGCAATGGAGCTGTGGTAGCAATGGCAGCAGCAGCAGAGGCATGGCTGAGTCATGCCAAGCACATACCCAACAATTTCAGGCAAGTTTGAACTCAGCATGGCTCAGCCTTGCTGCCATTACCAGTGCTACAGTGGCTACACTACTATTTATATTTGAGCTAGCATGAGTATGTGTACACAGGGGAAATCAATCTCCTAGCTAGCAGCATAGGCATAGCTTTAAAGGGCAAGCGCTTTGGTGCAAGGCCTGTCATTTACTATATGTTTGTACAAAACCTAGCATAAAGTAGCTCCAATTTGGTTGATGCTTCTACATGCTATCTTGCTCTTCTTTACTTTCCTGGATTCCTTTCTCATAATACATATTTTCCTATATTGTCTATTTCTTCCCTCCACCTTCCATCACTCATTTTTCCCCTTGACACTGTGTTCTCTGGTCTTTCATCTCCTACCAAAACCTCACTTTGTATCATTCTCCCTTTCTTTAAGTTATTCTATTCATCTCAGCCAATTCACATTTGGAAAGCTCACTTTACAGCTTTCATTTTAAAAAAAAGCTTAAATTTTGCAGTAGTCAACACCACTTGTCCAGAAAGGCTTTGTGTATGCATGGGTGAGTGACTTTTACAAGACCTGTAAAAACTTAGCAGTTAAATTGCACTGAGTTTAACAGAATTAATTTCATCTTGTTTTTAGCAGAATTTTAGTACCCTGCATTTTCACTTTAAAATCACCACAGCTGATCTGCACAGATAGTATGTGTTTCTATGTAGGAGGATGGTGCTGTTCTAGTAGTTCTCCTAAGCTGCTTCCCTTGTCTGAAACAGAGGAGAAAAAGACAAAATGCTGATGGTCTAACCTGTGATTTTAAAAAAAAAAATCTGTCTCATAGCTGTTGCACCAAGAATTGTGTAGGACAACAAATCAATAAACTCCCTTATTTTTGGCAACGATCACTGTATTCAAAGGATCATTCCAACACAGCTGACTGACCCAACATATCATGAGGCAGGAATGCATTTCATGATCATTAACCTATAATCATTGCTTTTGTTTGCTGAAATAAAGTATTCCATTTTACTTTAACATGACTCCCTCTTTATTTTATATAGAGGTCTGGACATGAAGATCAATGACTCAATGGACTGTCTTCCTTGTTTATTCTTAACTTCTCTCCCTCACTCTACTACATTACAAAATTTCATAACTTAGGTATATTATAAAAACCGGTAAAGTTTTGCTTGCACCATGCCCTGAGAAGTTTGTTAGCATACCAAGAGAGCCAGTATTTCATTTTCCACCTCTCACCCTGAAGGCATCAGTAGGAGAAGCTAGACTAACCACTACCTGACCGGAGATTTGTGCATCTGCTTAAACAGTTTGTCCACAATTTGCAAGGGGAGGGGGGGAGAAGTATTTTGTCAAGCTAAAGTGAGCCTGTCGTGGAGATCAAAGAACTGACTTCCCTATAAATGCCTACTCCAGACATCTCTTTCATTGCACATCTTATTAGAGCCTCACTCTCTCTAAACTATAGTGAAGTTTAACCACATTTGCTTGCAACCATGCCAGCCTGGCCTGTGAATTTGTCAGATCTCACAAGAGAGTCAGGAGAGTCTAAACTTGGATTGTGGTTTCTCCTTGGAGGCTTCCCATTCATTTTTCCCCACTGCATTTTCAGGAATCTTTTGCTCAGATGGAAGGTTGAAGAAATTTTGGTCCTGCTCTGATGAGAGAGTTAGAAACATGGTTTCTCCCACACCTTATTTTAAGTTGTACGTGTTTCAAAAGTGGTTTACAATGTGCTCATAGACTGACAGAACGATGTGGCAGAGAAACTAATCAATTAATAAGTTCATTCAGTTGTTACAACTTAAGCCTTGAAATTTACTTTTTATTTAGCAATTGTTTAACATTTGACGCCAAATCATCTTAATTTAGACACAAAAATATAGATTTATTAGAACAGAAAAAGCTTTGACAAAAACCAATATAAGCAGAGATGGTTTCATATTTTATTCATTCTGAATTACATTTTAACATTTGCTTATACTATTGGAATCCAAAATCCTTCTTAAATACTTGAGATCTAGCAAGTGAAACTGACTATTCTAGTTTCACTGTCTAAGCTGAGTAAAATACTCCTGGGGGAATTCTGCACCCCTGCACACACACACAGAATTCACGTCCCCCGCAGATTCCTCCCCCACCCCGCAGAAATACATACTGCCAGGAAGGCACTGCAGGTACACTTTTCACCTGGTTTTGGTGTGTATTGGGGCCATTGTGGTGCCAGAAGAGAGGGCAGCTGGCTCAGCCAGCCATGGAGAAGGAGGGGGAGAGGTGGTCTTCCTCACAGTGCGCTGCTCGCAGGGCCGCATATGGGGGGATGGACAGAACAGGGCACACAGGGTGCTGGGGAGGTCACACAGACTGGGGTTCAGAAAGACTAGTGGGGGGGAAGACTGGGGCAGAGGTACAGGAGCTAGTTGGGGGACAGAATTGAGCAAGGGGCTGAATGGGAGTGGTGGTGCAGGGCCATATGGGGATGCGGGGGTGCAGGAACACATGGGGACAGTGGCAGATGTGCCTAACTGAATGGGAGAGGCTAGGGGTGAACCAGTGTCTGCATGAGGGAAGCTCCCCAACTCCCTCACAATCCCTCCCCCCCCAAAAAAAAAGCCCTGTTCCATACTTCTCCCACCCACACTCAACAACCCTCCACGTGCACTCCCAGGCTCCTTTCCAGCAATTACTTCTCTTTCTCTCAGTTCCATCACTAGAAGTAACCACCACAAGCCTTTGCGCTGCTTCCGAGGAGTACGGGAAATACAGTTCTGTATTGTAGGTTAAATTAATGATTACTCACAGTTCTGTATTAATATGCATAGTAAGGAATCTATTTGTCAAAAAACATTTCCTGACTCTGTCGTCTGTAGACATACTTGCCAACAGGTATTTTGAAATACATTACCAAAATTATTCAAACTGGCAGTTTTTTATATTGTGTTATTTTGACAAATAAAATATGCAGTTTGCAGAATTTTAAAATATTTTGCACAGCATTTTAAATTTTTTTGGCATAGAATTCCCCTAGGAGTAGTAAAGTAGCAAAGCATCAATGCAGAAAGTATGCCAGATTTCTAAAATTCTTTAATTTAAATAATCTGAGGTGCTAATAGTATTTTTTCTAAATATGTCTTATCTTTGCAGGAGCCCTTTAAAATAAAGAGATTTAACAAAGGTGTATGAGGCTTGAGAAACTTACGTTTGATCTATCTTCGTGATTTAGCCTGCCTCTGGCCACGGACAGACTTACTCTAATAGATCTTCTACTGATACTACGATTGTATGAGTGTAGCAATAAGTTAGATGAATGTCACCCTTTAAAAGAGGTATTTGCAAAGTGCCCTTCTGAAAGGAAAATATATTTTCCAATATATTATTATTATTCCCCCCACACACCTGTTTGACCAGTGCATTTTTCATTATGACCACAAGAGAAAGTTCTGGGAAGGAATTGCTTGTGGTCAGTGAGTACTGCCAGGGCCCATCCTCTGTGTTCCAACACAATGCATTCAGCATAATCTCTGAGTTGATCAGCTGCACAGAACTCTGACCTTCCATCTGGTAGATGCAAAGTCCAGTTATTCATTGTTTTATATGC
Source organism: Gopherus flavomarginatus (assembly GCF_025201925.1). Lineage (NCBI taxonomy): Eukaryota > Metazoa > Chordata > Testudines > Testudinidae > Gopherus > Gopherus flavomarginatus. Next base: position 118,879,597 of record NC_066621.1, on the reverse strand, counting down.
AGCAAGCTTTCTAAGCTCCCACCCATTTCCTGATTCCATACTGTTCAATCAGATTGTGCACAATGCTGCTAATTTGATTCTGGACTTCAACTAACATGGGCTTCATTCATTGTCTGATGGCTGCTCAGTGGCCTCTGATTTTAAGTAGTAATTTTCAGTGATGGATTTTTTTTTTAAAGTGGACCTTTCCTCACAACTGGCACCCTTGTAGTAGTATCAGAGAGGCCAAGGATTGTACTCTGTCTTCATGCCTATTCAATCTATTAAAGCATACTAAAGTATGACAGTGTTGCAGAATCTTGCACTGTCAGTTTGCTATGGCTGTTCTGTACCCAGGGCCTCATATCTCCATCAATCACTCACCTTTCACAAAATTATTTTTTCTAATGAAAGGGAAAGATTATTGCATAGTTTTGGTGTGTATTAAAACTCTACTTGGATGTGCCATTTCAGTCAACCTTACAAAAATTACTCTCTACTGTAACAGGCTGTTTGACATTCTGATCATATGTAACTCAATAAGTCATGCAATGACCAAGTAGGAGCCCCTTTTCCTAGACAGTAGCTAAAATGAAAAATATGCTCATTAGAAGTAGAGACTCAAGCAAACCTCAATACCATGCAGATTGACAAAATGAGCTTTAGAAGAGTATTAAATCTTGATTTTAAAGATTTTAGTACATTTCTACCCCGATATAACGCGACTGATATAACATGAATTTGAATATAACACGGTAAAGCAGTGCTCCAGGGGGTGGGAGGCGGGGCTGCATGCTCTGGCAGATTAAAGCAAGTTCGATATAATGCAGTTTCACCAATAACGCGGTAAGATTTTTTGGCTCACGAGGACAGCGTTATATCAGGGTAGAGGTGTAGTTACAGGATTTTCAAACTTGCCCTATACACAAGTTCTCCCACCCTTCCACATATGAGTTTTCTGGAACTGTAAAAAGATACATTTGTTAAGCAAACTGTGAAGTTTAAAGGAGACAACAGGAGGAAAATTAATTATCTTTTTCTAAACCTGAGACTACAGATTCTTTGTCAGATTCAGCTGCTGGCATGCTGAACTGATGCGTCACTCTCCTCATGTCCATCACATTGCCCAGTTTGGTTAACAGCCTTCTGGGGCTCTCTCTAGATGGGTACTTTCTCTCCATGCTTTTACAGTGCTGGAGACAGAGTTGTCAACACTTTTTCCATTGGGGTGGGAGAATAGGGAGGAAGAAATCTGGAAGAAAAAAAAACAACCCCAACCCAAGTCCCTCTGAAGCTGAGGAAGCTAATTCCACTAATGCAGAATAAGCTTTGCAATAAGAGAAGCTTATCTGGGATACATTAACAGGTGTGTTGCGAGCAAGACACAAGAAGTCATTCTTCCGTTCTACTCTGCGCTGGTTAGGCCTCAACTGGAATATTGTGTCCAGTTCTGGGCACCACATTTCAGGAAAGATGTGGAGAAATTGGAGAGGGTCCTGAGAAGAGCAACAAGAATGATTAAAGGTCTTGAGAACATGACCTATGAAGGAAGGCTGAAAGAATTGGGTTTGTTTAGTTTGGAAAAGAGAAGACTGAGAGGGGACATGATAGCAGTTTTCAGGTATCTAAAAGGGTGTCATAAGGAGAGAGAAAAACTTGTTCACTTCAGCCTCTAAGGATAGAACAAGAAGCAATGGGCTTAAACTGCAGCAAAGGAGGTTTAGGTTGGACATTAGGAGAAAGTTCCTAACTGTCAGGGTAGTTAAACACTGGAATAAATTGCCTAGGGAGGTTGTGGAATCGCCATCTCTAGAGATATTTAAGAGTAGGTTAGATAAATGTCTATCAGGGATGGTCTAGACAGTATTTGGTCCTGCCATGAGGGCAGGGGACTGGACTCAATGACCTCTCGAGGTCCCTTCCAGTCCTAGAGTCTATGAATCTTTCTCTGACAAGCCCTTGAAATTATACTAACAGCTGGTTATCTCACATGCAGCTCTAGATTTGCCACTTTTATAAAAAGTTCAGGTTAGTACATGGACTGTCAATAATAGCAGAGCTTATTCCCTGTAAACCTCCCTCTCTAAACTTTATAACCTAGAGTGCTAAAAATGCACAACTCAATATTGCGTCAAACACATATTATTATTATAGGCTGTGCTAATAAAAATGCCTATAGGTAAGGTTGCCTGACAATTTACATTAGACAACATAGTTTTCAGTTGCTTAGCTTTACCAGACTGCTTGGGTTGAAATTTTCCATGCTGGTTGTCTGTCTCAGGTTAAGCAGTTTTATTTTATTTTATTTTTATTTATTTATTTTTTAAACAGAGTTACAGCTAAGTTCTTCAGCCATTTTTCAGAATGAGGTTAGGAAATATGATTTGTTTTGTTGTTAAAAATTCTTACAACTATTTCACTGAGAATCTCTAGCTCCTCCATGCTTTGGAGCACAAACTTGACATCCGGCAGGGGAGTTGCCCTGGTGTCAAGAATGTGCCTTTTATCATCCTTGTGAAAGTCCACCTAAGTTTGGCCAAGTTGTGAGCCTCTGAAACACTGAGTTCATGCATGTTCAGTAGAGACTTGTTGGAATTCACAGCTAAATTCTCCAAAGATTTCATCTACACCAGGGGTCTCAAACACAATTTACCTTAGGTCCAGTGCCAGTCCTCAAATCCTCCCAATGGGCCAATAGTGTCACTGAAGATGTTGTTCAGAAAAGAAAACATTTATAATGTATTTTTTATTTTGAATTTCTTAGAAATAATAAAACTGTCACACAGCTTTATATAATTCTTTGCCTGCCAGAGAGTTTTTAGTGTTTGCCAGACACCTGGCAATGCTTCAGTTCTGTCAGTTTTATTGTTTGGCCTCAGTGACTGAGCAGTTGAAACCTTCAGGATTGCAGCAAGGTGTGCATCAGATAGCTGTGTTCAGTATTTTGACTTGTTTATATTCATTGTGGGGAAAAAAGTGATGCTGCCTTCATGGCTGACTCTGCCTGGCGACTAGTGATGGTATCTCTGTCCCTCTACCTCAGCCAATGGGAGCTGCAGCAGGCAGCACCTGCAGCAGATAGAGCCGGCAGCGTGGCTACCTGTCTCTCCCCTCTGCGGGACGCAGTGGGGAGGTTCTCGGGCCACTGATGGCCCATGGGCCGGGACGTTGAGACTCCTGATCTATATTGAGCATGCCTCCGGGGCTAGCAGGACTTTTCCTGCAGTTGTTCCTCCCAGCAGCTAGGGGCTGCTGAGGCAGCAAGCACAAGAACTATGGGAATCAATAAAGTTCTACATGACTACAATTTTGTTTTTTTCAGCGATGTTACAAGAATGCTAAAGTTGCAGAGTCACACCCTTGCAAGTCCACTCTAATCACACACTGTTTTTTCCCCAAAAGCCCATTGCCAACCGTTGACAAGAAGGTGTACCAACAGAGGGAAAATTACTTTTTGTAGTGACCCAGCCACTCCCTGTCTTTATTTAGGCCTAATCTGATGTTGTCAAGTTTGCAAATTAATTCCATTCTGCAGTTTCTCGTTGAAGTCTGTTTCTGAAGTTTTTTTTTGTTGAAGAATAGCCACTTTTAAGTTTGTTATTGAGTGTCCAGGGAGATTGAAGTGCTCGCCTACTGGTTTTTGAATGTTACAATTCTTGATGTCTGATTTATGTCCATTTATTCTTTTGTATAGAGACTGTCCAGTTTGGCCAATGTACATGGCATTGATGGCATATATCACACTGGTAGATGTGCAGGTGAACGAGCCCCTGATGGTGTGGCTGATGTGGTTAGGTCCTATGATGCTGTCCCTTGAATAGATATGCAGACAGAGCTGGCAATGAGGTTTGCTGCAGTGATTGGTTCCTGGGTTAGTGTTTCTGTTGTGTGGTGTGTAGCTGCTGGTGAGTATTTGCTGCAGGTTGGGGGGCTGTCTGTAGGCGAGGACTGGCCTGTCTCTCAAGATCTGTGAGAGTGAAGGATCGTCCTCCAGGATAACTTGTAGATCCTTGATGATGCGCTGGAGATGTTTTAGTTGGGGGCTGTAGGTGATGGCTAGTGGCGTTCTGTTACTTTCTTTGTTGGGTCTGTTCTGTAGTAGGTGACTTCTGGGTACCCTTCTGGCTCGGTCTGATACTCACATCTTCTTGTCAACAGTTAGGAATGAGCCACATCCACCCTGATTGAATTGACCTCGTTAGCACTGACCCCTTACTCAGTAAGACAACTCCCATCTTTTCATTTGCTGTATATTTATACTTGCCTACTGTATTTTTCACTCCATGCATCTGATGAACTAGGTTATAGCCCACGAAAGCTTATGCCCAAATAAATTTGTTAGGGTATGTCTACACTACGAAATGAGGTTGATTTTATAGAAGTCGATTGCATACGTCCACACTAAGCGCATTAAGTAGACAGAGTGCGTCCTCACTACCATGGCTAGCATCGACTTATGGAGCAGTGCTCTGTAGGTAGCTATCCCACAGTTCCCACAGTCTCCGCCACCCATTGGAATTCTGGTTTAAGCTCCCCAATTCCTGATGGGATAAAAACATTGTTGCGGGTGGCTTTGGGTACATGTTGTCATTCTCCCCCTTCCTCCATGAAAGCAACGTCAGACAATCGTTTCATGCCTTTTTTCCGTGCAGATGCCATACCACAGCAAGCATGCAGCCCGCTCAGCTCACCGACACCACCGCTCTTGTGTCCTGGGTGCTGCTGTCAGCAGACGGTGCAGTAAGACTGCTAACCATTGTCATACACCGCTTCCGCTGCAACTCTGTTCTGGTGCTCGTCTCAGCAGTGAATTTCTCCATGTTGTCTGTCATGTGCTCCCAGGTACACGTGTTCTTCCTCGGGAAACGTGTGTGGTGCTAACCGTCATCCTCCACCACTTCTGCTGCAACTCTGCTCTCCTGCTCACGCCACACCACGGGAAGCATGGAGTCCGCTCAGCTCCCCGTTACTGCCGCTTTTGTGAGCATTGTAAACACCTCATGCGTTATCCTGCAGTATGTGCAGAAGCTGCAAAAGCAGGGCGAGGAGGCGATGACAGCGCAATCATGATAGGGATGAGGACATGGACACAGACTTCTCTCAAAGCACAGACGCTGGCAATTTGAACATTGTGGTGGTAATTGGGCAAGTTCCTGTTGTGGAACGCCAATTCTGGGCCCAGGAAACAAGCACAGACTGGTAGGACCGCATAGTGTTGCAGGTCTGGGATGATTCCCAGAGGCTGCGAAACTTTCGCATGCGTAGGGGCACTTTCATGGAACTTTGTGACTTGCTTTCCCCTGCCCTGAAGTGCAAGAATACCAAGATGAAAGCAGCCCTCACAGTTGAGAAGTGAGTGGCGATAGCCCTCTGGAAGCTTGCAACGCCAGACAGCTACCGGTCAGTCAGGAATCAATTTTGAGTGGGCAAATCTACTGTGGGGGCTGCTGTGATCCAAGTGGCCAACGCAATCATTGAGCTGCTGCTATCAAGGGTAGTGACTCTGGGAAATGTGCAGGTCATAGTGGATGGTTTTGCTGCAATGGGGTTCCCTAACTGCGGTGGAGCGATAGACAGAACACATATCCCGATCTTGGGACCAGACCACCTTGGCAGCCAGTATGTAAACCGCAAGGGGTACTTTTCAATGGTGCTGCAAGCACTGGTGGATCACAAGGGACATTTCACCGACATCAACGTGGGATGGCTGGGAAAGGTACATGACGCTTGCACCTTCAGGAACTCTGGTCTGTTTGAACAGCTGCAGGGAGGAACTTACTTCCCAGACCAGAAAATTACCATTGGGGATGTTGAAATGCCTATAGTTATCCTTGGGGACCCAGCCTACCCCTTAATGCCATGGCTCATGAAGTCATACACAGGCACCATGGACAACTATAGGCTGAGCAAGTGCAGAATGGTGGCAGAATGTGCATTTGGACATTTAAAAGCTCGATGGTGCAGTTTACTGATTAGGTTAGACCTCAGCGAAACCAATATCCCCATTGTTATTGCTACTTGCTGTGTACTCCACAATATCTTTGAGAATAAGGGGGAAGACGTTTACGGCGGAGTGGGAGGTTGAGGCAAATCGCCTGGCCGCTGGTTACGCACAGCCCAACACCAGGGTGGTTAGAAGAGCACAGCAGGGCACCCTGCGCATCAAAGAAGCTTTGAAAACCAGTTTCATGACTGGCCAAGCTATGGTGTGACAGTCCTTTTTGTTTCTCCTTGATGAAAATCCACCCCCTTAGTTGACTCTACTTCCCTGTAAGCCAACCGTCTTCCCCACTTTGATCACCGCTTGCAGAGGCAATAAAGTCATTGTTTCAAAATCATGCATTCTTTATTAATTCATCACACAAACAGGGGGAAAACTTGCAAGGTAGCCTGGGAGAGGTGGGTGAGGAGAGAAGCACCGGGTGGGGTCCTGGATCAGGGAAGGACAAGGCCACACTACAATCCAAAACTTATTGAATGCCAGCCTTCTGTTGCTTGGGCAATCTTCTGGGGTGGAGTGGCTGGGTGCCCATAGCCTCCCTCCTCTCCCCCTGCGTTCTTGGGCATCTGAGTGAGGAGGATATGGAAATTGGGGAGGAGTGCAGGCAGTTAGACAGGGGCTACAGTGGTGGTTTGTGCTCCTGCTGCCTTTCCCGCAGCTCCACCAGATGCCTAAGCATGCCAGTTTGCTCCCCCAATAGCCTCAGCACTGCATCCTGCCTCCTCTCACCGTGCTCCTCCCTCCTCTCATCGTGTTGATTTAATGCTTTCCTGGACTCTGCCATTGTTTGCCTCCATGCATTCTGCTGAGCTCTTTCAGTGCGGGAGGACTGCTTCAGCTCTGAGAACATGTCATCGCAAGTGCATTTTTTTCACCTTCTAATCTGCACTAACCTCTGGGATGGAGATGATGGGGGAGCGTAGAAACATTTGCAGCTGCGGGAGGAAAAAAGGAAAGAGTAGTATTTAAAAAGATACATTTTAGAGAACAAAGGGAAGACTATTTCACACTGAATCAAGCAATTCACATTACATAGGACATGTGCTTTTGGTCCAAGATCGTATTTTGCCTTTGTGACGAAGTGGGACTGTTCTTAATGTTTTCTCTGACTACTGCGTGGGTGCCTCAGTTTCTGGCCGACACACTGTCTCCTGGCAACTAATGGACCGGGCCCTTCCCTCCTGCAAGGGGATGCTAAAGCTGTGGGAGAACAAAAAGGTCAGGTGACCTCCTGGCCTGGGAAAGGAACTCAGCAGAGAAGAAGGGGCTGGATGGGGTTTCAGTTTGAAGCTGACTGGGGACAGGAAGTAAGAGCAGATGGGGCTGTCTGGCTCGCTGGGCCCCAGAATGGACCCGGCTGAGGGGTCCCGTTCTCTGTACCTACAAGCTCTGTTTTAGATTGTGTTCCTGTCATCTAATAAACCTCTGTTTTACTGGCTGGCTAAAAGTCACATCTGACTGTGAAGTGGGGGTGCATGACCTGGTAGCTTCCCCAGGAACTTATTGTGGAAAGCGCACGGAGGGGCATGTGCTGAATGTTCCAAGGTCAGACCCAGGAAGATGAAGCCATGTAAGCTTCTTGCCCTAAAGACAGTCTGCTCCAAGGGAGAGGAGGCTCCCCAAAGTCCTGACTGGCTTTGTGGGGAGCAGTTCCAGAGCATCGCCCGGGGACTCTGTAACAGCCTCTCATATTGAGTGCCTGCTGGTTTGGTGGGAGATATCACAGACGCTCTGCTGGGCAACAGAATTTGGCTTGCAGGCAGCCATGGTAAGGCAAAGGGTTTTGGCTTCTTCAACCTCATAACATGCGGGAATGGTTTCAAACAGCAGAGCCCTCCTTTCCCATACCAAGCAAAGCCCACTGGACTGGCCATTTAAAAGGATGGGCTGCAGTATCAGGGAAGATCCCTGTCAACCAAACGTGAACAGTTCAGCATGAATGGGCCTCCCACCACTGCGTGGCTAACAGCGAGGATGATTTCTTTTCAGACAAAGGCAAACAGCCCAGCAGGAACGGGCACCTCTGAATGTCCCTTTACACAAATTTCCCGTATTTCAACCAGGTGACTATGAATGATATCACTTTCCTGAGGCTAACACAGAGAGATAAAGAACGAATGTTGCTTGAATGCCACCAAAACCTGGGCCCATTCGCTGCAATGCTTTGTTCTGCAATGATTCCAGACTACTTGGTACTGGCTTGGCATGGTAAAGTGTCCTACCATGGAGGACGGAATAAGGCTGCTCTCCCCATAAACGCTCTGCAAAGGCTTTTAGAGTACCTCCAGGAGAGCTTCATGGAGACGTCCCCGAAGGATTTCTACTCCATCCCCAGACACGTTAACAGACTTTTCCAGTAGCTATACTGGCTGCGAATGCATCCCAAGTGCATCCCAAGTTTTCAGGGCAAATAAATCATTAAACACGCTTGCTTTTAAACCCTGTATTATATTTACAAAAGTACACTCACCAGAGGTGCCTTCTCTGGCTTCACGGTCCAGGAGCCCGCCTTGAGAGGGTTAGGAGTGTATTGGCTCCAGGATGATGAACAGTTCCTGGGTGCCGGAAAGAAGGGATTCTCCGCTTGCCTGCTGTGTGCTATCCTCAACCTCCTCCTCCTTTTCCTCATCCACAAAATCCTCATCCCTGTTGCATGAGACTCCCCCCTTGCAGGTGTCCACAGACAGTGGTGGGGAAGTAGTGGGGCCCCCCCTAGAATTGCACGCAGCTCATCATACAAGCAGCACGTATGGGGCTCTGACCCAGAGCGACCATTTACCTCCTTTGTTTTTTGATAGGCTTGCCTGAGCTCCTTAATTTTCACATGGCACTGCTGTGCGTCCCTGTTGTAGCCTCTGTCCATCATGCCCTTGGAGATTTTGGCAAATATACTGGCATTTCGTCTTTTGGAACGGAGTTCTGCCTGCATGGATTCTTCTCCTCATACAGCAATCAGATCTAGTACCTCCCGTTTGGTCCATGCTGGAGCTCTTTTGCGATTCTGGGACTGCATGGTCACCTGTGCTGATCAGCTCACCACACTGGCCAAACAGGAAATAAAATTCAAAAATTCCCAGGGCTTTTCCTGTCTACCTGGCCAGTGCATCTGAGCTGAGTGTGCTGTCCAGGATGGTCACATTGGAGCACTCCGAGATAACTCCCAGGGGCCAATACTGTTGAATTGCATCCACACTACCCCAACTTCGACCCAGCGAGGTTGATTTTAGCACTAAACCCCTCGCCGGGGAGAAGTACCAACATTGATTTTAAGAGCCCTTTAAGTCAACAAAACAGGCTTGGTCGTGTGGACGGGTGCAGGGTTAAATCGATCTAAAGCTGCTAAATTCAACCTACACTTGTAGTGTAGACCAGGGCCTTAGTCTCTAAGGTGTCATAAGGACTCCTTGTTGTTTTTGCTGATCCAGACTAACACGGCATCTCCCTCTGAAACCTGAACTAAAATTGTTTCATACTGGAATTTAGTTAGCACACTATATGATAAGATTCACCTGGAGAAGACTCTGCATAAATATTCCCAACTCTGTAAAGACTCTTAAATAAGCTACTAATTCCTTACTTGTGACATGTGAATTAGTAAATGGAAATGTAATTTCTTGTATTGAACTGAGGAAAGGCAATGCCTGGCTCTGCTTCATTACTGTGAAGCTCAACAGTATGGTGACCCAGTTAAGTTATATATATTTATAGCCACTGTCTTATCTGTAATTAAATCAATGGTCCTTTGTGTAAAGTGGAATACTCATGTATATTTTAATTTCCTTACAAAGAATGCTGTCAGTGAGCTAATTGGAGACCTTCAGGAAGTGGAAGCATCTTCAGAACGTGCATGCATCTTCAGGGAATGAAGTGTAGATAGAAGACTAAAGATGTAGCTCCATTCCCATTTCCCCAAATAGAGAGAACTGACTAAAAATCGAAGATTATTCAAACAAAACCAAACCAAACCACTGTGTTAAGGGGAGTTAAGGTTGCTTAAGCCATGTCTATACTGAAGACTTCTGCCAGCATAGCTATTTTGGACAGGGGTACAATCCCTGACCAACATAGATATGCCAGCAAAAGTCCTTATTGTAGACACAGCTATTTGTGCAAAACACAGTTTTGCCAGTGTAGCTTGTTTTGTACAGTTTTGCTGGAATAAGATGGGTCCACACCAGAAGTATTTTACCAGTACAGTATACTGGTATATCTATACCGGTAAAGTGCTCCTGGCATAGACACGGCTTCAGAAGTGCCTTTTCTTCCCACACCCTTTCAGAACATGAAAGCTTGAAGTCTGAAATTATACTATGAAAACCATAAAAAAGGTACAATTAAGATAGTACTTCCCACACTCCCACGTCCTTCAATTTGCCCTTTTAGAGTGGGACAGGCATAACTCAAACGTCTGAAAATGAAGAGCCATTTCTTCACTTATAGAGACAAGATAAGGTAAGTCAGACTTTTGTTAGAGAAAGTTGAGGGGACTAGTGTTGGCAAGCTGATCATATGACTGGTTAAATAGCACCACCTGAATGCCTATTATTTGACCATGGGCAAATACTGTCAAATATTTGAGCAAGAATGCCCTAATGTAGGGGGTGGCCTATTTTTTGATTGCATCATGGTCTCATCTGTTAGTAAGACATTTAATTATATGCTAACACTACTGGGGGGGTGGGGAGCACTAACTGAAAATTCAACATCTTGATCGGTTGTAATCTTCTAAACAAACGCTGTACATACCTATATATTTATTTGTTCACCTGGCTATCAGTGTACATAGCAGTTTATAAACTACATTAAACAAATTAAAAAACATGGTCTCTACCCCCAAAGTGCCTACAATGTAAACTGACTGGACAAACATACAGAAATTTAATTCAAAAGGGAATGGTAGAAGGGAGCCTCCTCCTTCAACACAAAGAGAATAGATGTACAGCCATTAAGCTGCTTAACGAATTGGGCCGCTGCCTGTCTAGCGTAAGTGCATTTTAAATGCTCTTTTTTATAGTTGATAAGTATTTAATTTCTGTTTAATTTCACGTCTGTTCTTTAACGGCTCAGTCTTGAATAACATTCACATTTAAATGCTAATATAATATTGTTTTAAAAGGTAATATTAATGTCTCTTTTTTTTTTTTTTTACAATTTTATTCAATTTTTCTATACAAAAATAACTCAGTTAAGTAACTTGTTTTTTGTAATCATGCACAAGTATCTAAGGCTAAGCCTACTGGATACCATAAAAAAATTACTTTGTTTTTAAACCGTTCTAATATATTCATGTTTTGATAATATCTGACCAATATTTGACTGGTCAGCTGACCAATTATTTTTGGATCAGTCAAATATCCAACCATTGGGAGGACAGGACAGAGGAATTTATTAAGCCTAATGCTTTTTCATAAATGTTTTCATGATTTAAGACGACAAAAAACAAAAAAAACACATAGCATGTTTGGATCCAAACATTCCTTTGCAGTTCTGCAGTATAGACAACTGATTTGTGCTAATGCATGAGAAATAAAAAGAGAACCAGACATTTGCACAAACACTAAAAATTAATTTTAGAAATTATTTACGTTTTATTACTCTTAGATGTTATTAGTTACACAGGTAGGAAATGTGTTTTTAAAAGCAACATTTTGCTCTAGTATGATTGCTTTAGAGAATAGTTCTGGTATGAAAAGTGAACTGTAAAATGGGAACAGAGGAATTTCTATAAGGGGTCAGATCAGTGGTCCATGAATTCTAGTATCCAGTCTCCAAAAGAGGACAATGCAAGATGATGCAATAAACCATGTACAGGAATAAACCTACTCATAATTTTATTTTGAGCTCATGACAGCTAGCAGTTGACTGATGCCTTGAGGCATAAATATTCATATCCACTACAAATTTTCATTCTGTCTAATAACTGTGGTTGGTTTCCTAATCCACAGCAGAATTTCTAAGAAGTTTAGATATTGTAAGTTCTTGGCCTTGACATCTTGTGGCAGAGAGTTACACAGGTTAACTAGATAATAGTGCTGAGATATTATGATGATTAACACTAGGTAAAACTAAGATAGACAGATTAATGCTTAGTGAAAGAGTGTATCTTTAATGATCCTTTCCCTCTGCCTCTATTTCTGCTATCTGCATGTTAAATCCTATCTGCTGACCTGTTAGCATTTACAGAGCCAATGTAACTGTGGAAGACCAAGCCAGATTCTACCCCAGCCTGTGCATCATTAACAGAATCATTAGTTAAGTTTTTAATGAAGAATGTTTATTACTCAAGGGGAAATACAGTTTGAGAAAGTATGTATCTGATAGATTCTCACATCACAGGTGAAATTAACATTTACAGTAAATAAAAATAAGATCTGACATTTAATCTATTAATTTTATCTAGAGTTATCACTCACTAAAAATAAATATGGACCCCAGGATTCTGCAGTAACTGCACATTAGTGGCCCAACTCAGTGTATGCGAGAGATGGAATCATTGCCCCATCTCTTTCTTGATCACTTATCCCACCCTAAGACAGATAGGGGCGTTTCTTTGTAATCAATTCATATGTACTGATAAGACATTAACCACTGAACAATTTAACCAGAGACTGAGTCACATCGGAGGGCTTATCCCTTGAAGAGATTAGGAAAGGGTATAACAGGAATATACCACCCATGGGCTCGATCACAGTAACACTGAAATGGGAAAAATTTGGAAGTGTGATAGGGAGAGCAATAACATTTGCCCATTTCCCCCTACACCATTTTTTTTATTTTTGTTTTTTAAAGCACTAGGAGCTATGCAATGCTTGAGTTTTAATAGGATACTAAATCTCATAAATGTAATTCACTGCTTTTAGTCTGGCTCAGATCACTTAGCCAGTGAAAGCTGTAACCATCCAGCAGTTGCTCAGTGGCACATATGAAATAAATAGGTAGGTCCAAGTCTAGTGAGCAGGAGTCTATTTCACAACACCCCCGACCCATCATAATGGGTATAAATTGAACTGATGACCTTGTGAGCAATCTAAGCACAGGGAAGGCAGCAATTTAAACATAGAAGTTAGGCAGTGGAAGCGGCCACACCAGTATGCCTTTCCTCTGTGCTCCCTCCAGTAACATGGGGAGGAATTCAGTCTCCAGGACTGTTATCGGTAACAGACATATCATTAAAAAGGGAAGGCTTTCGAGTAAGATGTGGGATCATCTCAGCACGGCGCACGGAAGCGATGTCATTATCAAATACCATTTCTCAAGGCTCACGTGTTCCCGGCTAAGCCTGCAGGCAACAGCAGGGCCACACCACCGCCCTTGCGGGACACCCCCAAACTAGGTGCCCGCTGGACACCCCGATGTCGGATCACACAGCCCCCTCTTTGCGCTCCTTGGCCCTCTTCTCCGCTACACCCTAAATGCCCCCCCCGACTGACCCGGCTATGCCCCCATCAGGCCGCCACCTCAAGCCCCCACACGTCATCCCCCCAGAGCCCCCACTTTAGGTGTGCCCCCCCTGCGCTCACCACCCCTCATTAGGCTCCCTCCTCACCTTCTCCCGCAGCTCCAGTGCGCCTCCACGAATCCAGCTCCCCCGCCCCTCACCCACCTGGGCACAGGTGCTACTAGCGGCTCTCCCTCCAGCAGCACTCCGACGCTCTCCAGCTGCCCTCCCAAGCAGCGCATGCGTCCGACCGGCAACATAGAGTACAAACCACACCATCGCCTAGAGAAGCCCTGTCTTGAGGTACCTCTTCCGTTTCCATCCTGGAGTGGGTGGGGTCTGTGCGGCCCCGCCCACCACTTCCGGCTTTCCCCGCACTTAAGATGGCGGGTGGAAGGGCTTTAACTGACTTTTCTAGGCTTAACATTGAGTCACGTCTAGGGTAGCGTCAGCGCGGAACGAGCTCCAGCCTCTCTTTTTCTGATTGAGCGACCTGAGCGGCTCTACTGCGCACGCGCGGCCAGGTCTGCCGTCCATTTTTTTTGGCGCCACCTGCGTCTCTAGATGCGAAGTACGCGAGGGAGAGGGCGCCTACGCCTTTGTGTGTGCGACAGGGAGCCCGCGTGCTGGGCCACCGTGCCCGCAGCCTACCTTACTCCTCAGTCGGGGGCCGCAGGAGTGGGCATGAGGAGGGAAGGGGCAAAGCGAGAGGGAATGAGGAGAGGGAGCTGCAACTGCTACAGCTGTAAGCAGCTACAGCCCTCAATAAAACCTCCACGATGTGTACGGGCTGTTATCTGCGCCTGGCAGCCTTGGGCATCCAAAGAGGCTTGATGGAAGAAGAGGATGGGATCTGAGGTTGCCAGGATTAGTCTCCCTCCTGTTTAAAACTTAAAGGTACCGCAGGCCAGCCCTTTCTCCTATCATGATTTATCACCAGCACTACATTGGAAGGGAGCATCTTTATTAAAGGGCAAGTGGTTATTCCTACCCCAAACTGACTTGTACAGGATAGTGTGCAAGCCTTGAGTACTAGCCAAATGCCCGCTTGTGGGATTTGATTCTTTTATGGCTCAGAGTGATGAATGGAGTCTGCAGGCTGGATAGACCATGAGTTCCTGAGGCTGTTGGATGGTCTGAATACAGTATAAAGGGGTAACAACACAGCCCCCTTGAGTGACAGTCTTTTCTACAGTCTTTTTGGCCAAAATAATGAGGGCGTTTAAGGGATGAGGAGAACAAGGGAGGAAACAGCAGAATATTAAAGTATTTGGCCAAAGGGAGGAGGATGCAGCAAAATGAGGTAATTAGGAGACCTAGAAAGCAAGGGAAAAGAAGTACCCCTACCCTTCCAGATGATTGTGAAAATCAGCTAGTGGAATAAATATGAGAGTATGATGCCCCATAAGTGCTGGAGAAACCAGGCCCAATGATCAAGAGAGAGACCCTGTTCAGGCCTAATGGAGACAAGATATTGTGACTAGAGTAATCTCATGAACTCTGCCAGAAATGGGGATTTACCTGCTCCATGTGCAAGTCTGCCAGAGACAGAATGATTTGCCTTTGGATATGAAGAGCAGTTTTACAGAGAGTTCAGATAAAGACTAAAATAAATTCTTTGAGCAGAAGTGGAGAGAAACAAAAATACATTCAGATGGTGTTTGTGTTCAAGAATCTGAAACATCCCCATTAAAAATGGCAAACATAGGCCAATAAATTCCTGAATGGGTGAGAAGAGGAAATTACCTCCAACCCAAACTTACAATGGATAAAACAATCAGTCACAAATGGAAAAGGAAACAAAAATGCCTTGAGTGTCAATTGAAAGGATGACCTAGATGAGGTAGGGATTACTCATCCTATTGAAATTGTATCACAGGATGGCAAGCACCTCCAACCTCATTAGTCTTAAGTGCTCTGAAGGGACACAAAGAAGGAAACAGGTAGGCTGTTCCTACAATATATTATTTGAGGCTTTAAATACTAACATTGGGCCTCTGTTAGAACATCAGATCCAAACAACACACCTCTTGACTTTGGGGAATGTCAGATTCAGTGTGTTAGATTCAGATCTCAAGACTAGGTGTTGTGAATCCCTTTCTATTTCCAGATTTGGAGAAGGAGGAAAGATGACAAGAATACTGTTTTAATTTATCTCCTACTCCCAGGCCCATCCCTGGTTTCTCCAAGCCCTTCCTGACCCCCAGAGGTATCCATCACTGAGCTCTCAGTATAAGGTTATGAACCTGGGTGTTGGTAGAAGGAGGGTTTGGGGGGTGGGACAGTCTGTGTGTGGTGTGGGAGTGTTTTGGAAGTGGTGAAGATCAGCCATTCACCTCAGATGGTGCCAGCATCAGGGAAGAATGACCCCAGACTTCCATGCAAAAGACAACACCAGGTAGGAAGACAGGTGTTGGGGAGGGTCTCTCAAGGGTCTATTGGATAGTTTGGGTAAGCATCTGAACTTTTAAATATTTATCTGAAACAAACACCAAATCATTTGAAGCCCAGCCCACCCCTTTCATTAAAATGTTTGTTTGTTTTTTTGCAATGTTGGGGCCAGTTTCCTTTGTGCTCTTATATGCATTTTTGCTTATATGAGGATCTGGTTTACCATATGCTTTTATGTGGATATTGACAGTGCTGAAAGGCTACTTTTGCCTCTTCCTATGTATATTCATGCATTGCTGAAGCTATTTTCCTGTATGCTACATGTACATGTTTCTATATTAATTATGGCTACTCTAAAGATTGCTTTCCTGTGGGCTTGTATTTGAATTTGAGCAATGTTGGAAGTGTGTTTACTGCATGCTCCCATATATCTTTAGCTGTGTTGTGCCTCTTGTACTGCATGTTCTTCAGTGTGTGTTTTGTCAATTTTCAGAGAAGGAGAGAACATCATTTAGTTCTTGCTCCTATAAGTATATTTGAATTGTTGAGCTTGGAATTTGCATGTTTTTTATTTTTTTATCTCTATAGTACTAGAAGCAGGGCAAAATTATTCAAAGGTGAGAAAATTATTATATTTATTTTAGTGAAGTCTGTCAGGGGAAACTTGGAAAGTATATAATCCTCCATATTCTAAAGCAGGGGTCGGCAACCTTACAGTAGTGTTGTGCTGAGTCTTCATTTATTCACTCTAATTTAAGGTTTTACGTGCTGATAATACATTTTAACGTTTTTAGAAGGTCTCTTTCTATAAGTCTATAATATATAACTAAACTATTGTTGTATGTAAAGTAAATAAGGTTTTTAAAATGTTGAAGAAACTTCATTTAAAATTAAATTAAAATGCAGAGACCCTGGACCGGTGGCCAGGACCCGGCAATGTGAGTGTCACTGAAAATCAGCTTGCGTGGTGCAGGTTGCCTACCCGTGTTCTAAAGGCTACATTCCTTTCAGCTGTAAAGTGAAAACTAAAAACTAGAGTTGGCTCTCATATTGTCTTTCTGTAGAAAAACCAGACTGTGATAACTGAAATTTTGCTAATACAAAAACAAAGGCTTCATGAGTCCACTGACTAATTATAACCTATCAAAACATATATGGTTTTATAGAAGTATTAGGAAGTATAGCTTTTTTTAGATTGTAGCTACGAGAGGCTGATATGGTCACATATACACAAACAGATCTGATCTCGAAGACACTTGAGCAGGAAAGGATAGCAGTGTATACATACAAAAATAGGGTTGCAACTATACATACAAAATGATGGGATATAAAGTAGCTGTTATGACTCAAGAAAGAGATCTTGGAGTCACGGTGCATAGTTCTCTAAAAACTTCCACTCAGTGTTCAGCAGCAGTCAAAAAAGCAAACAGAATGTTAGAAATTATTAGTAAGGCTAAGATTTTGTCATGTTTATTTTTAGTAAAAGTCATGGACAGGTCATGGGCAATAAATACAAATTAATGGAAGCCGTGACCTGTCTGTGACTTTTGCTGCTGCGGCTCCGTGGTTTTCCCCCAGCACCATGGTGTCTGGGAGCTGTGGGATTCCCCCTCCGCCCACGGCAGCTAGGAGCTGCACGGTGACCATATTTCCCAAAGAGAAAATGGGACACCCCAGCCGCTTGCCAGAGGAGTCCCCCCCTTCCCGTGCAAGGCGGTCGCCCGTCGCTGGAATCCTGGGGAGGGCCCACTCAGGAATCTGTCATTTGTCGCTGGAACTGCAGAGGGCCCCCTGTCACTGCTGTCGCCTGTGGATGGAACACTGCCAGGGCCCCACTGGCTGTCAGCTCCAGAGTCCTGCAGCCCCTGGACCTGAAGCAGAAAATGTCACAGAAGTATCTGGAAGTCACGGATTCCATGCCTTCCATGACCTCTGTGACATAAACATAGCCTTAACTATTAGAAAAGGGCTAGATCAGGGGTCGGCAACCTCTGACACGCGGCTCAGCGGCAAGCCGTTGCCAGCACTTCCCTCGCCCGCACTGCTTCTCGCAGCCCCTGTTGGCCTGGAGCAGTGAACCACGGCTAGTGGGAGCCACGATCGGCCGAACCTGCAGATGTGGCAGGTAAACAAACTGGAAGAGAGGATAGTGGGCTAGATGGACCATTGGTCTGTCCCAGTATGGCTGTTCTTATGTTCTTTAAATGTTACTGTGCTGGGTTGTTTTGGTATTTCCCCCCTATAAGGATGTTAAATTTAATTACATTATGGTCACTATTACTGAGCTCTTGAGTTATATTCACCTATGGGACCAGATTCTGTGCACCACTTAGGACTAAGTCAAGAATTGCCACATTAATAGTGCAATCACTAATGCTACTTCAGTCATTAATTGTGTCTAAAAATTTTATCTGCATTCTATTCTGAGGTGACGCATCTCCAGCTAATATGGAAATAGCTGAAATTCCCCATTATTATTGAGCTTTCTGTTTTTGTAGCCTCTCTGATCTCCTGGTCAAGGTGATCAGTAGTATATTTCTACTGTTATACTTTTATTATTCAAGCTTGGAATTTCTGTCCATACAGATTCTATGATACTCTATACTTTCTTTCACATATAGTGCCATCCCCCCACCGTCTGACCTACTCTATCATTCCTATATATTTTATACCCTGGTACTACTGTGTCCCATTGATTATCATGATTATCACCAAGTTTCTGTGATGTGTGTTATATCAATATCCCCATTTAATACCAGTCACTTAAGTTAATCTATTTTAGTATTTAAACTTTTTGCATTTGTATGCAAACACTTCTAAAGTTTGTCAATATTTAGTTGTCTGCTTTAACTTATACTGTGCATCTATGGGCAATTTCAGCAGATCAGAACAGTTTGGAGATCAGTGTGCTCTTAGCATACTCATTCCCTCCTCCAGTACATCCCCTCTCTTTCCTATCCACATACCCAGCATGCCATACATGGGAATTCTTCTTATGCTGTGGTTATTTTCTGGTGGAGAGATCTACTGCCTTGGTGGTGCTGTTATATAGGTGTTGTGTTCCCCAAAATCGAGGATGTGGTGTGGTAGAAAACTCTACAGGCAGATTTTTCCTTTGTTTTTGGTTTGCTATTAAAACATTAGGCGCAAAGACTAAGACACCTACCAGGATGCTGCGATACAGTAAGTCCTCAGAATGCTTTTGCCCCTTTGCCTCCCTGCCAGTGGAGGTAGAGAATTGATGATATCAAATGACATGGGTGTGGCAATGAGAGATGAGAAAGGGTTCCTTTTAAGGGCATCACTTGTGTTAAGTGATGCAGGACAACTTTTTCATCACCAGTTGTCCACACCACATTATTATCCCCAGTTAAGCTACTTCCGTGTGAGATAATTATGTCCAAAAGACCTATGTTGTTTTTAAATAACTGCTCCGCATTCTGGGCAGACATCCTGTGGTGCATTACTCTATCACTAGGCCTTATAAATTCTGGAATTTTCCTCACTACTCTTTGTGGGATACCAACTGGAAGACACAGGAATTGTGAAACTTGTGGTCAAACTAAATAATTTCTATGATTCCTCTCATTTCATCCCATCATCCATCTTGTTACAGGCCAGAGTCATTTTCAAAACACTGTCAGGAAGCATGGAGAAAAGTTGCTGAGTGCTGTGACCCTCATGATGCCTAATATTAACAGGCTGCTGCACATATATGTCAAGTTGTTCAGTGACTTCAGAACCAGAGTGATACAAGCATCTGAGGTAGAGATGGCTGAAATTGAATAGACACTTTTACTTGAACTTTTTCTGGAGTGGCTTCACATGGTGGACTGCCACTTTTGGGCTCAGCTAACTAGCACTGACTGGTGGGACAGGATAAAGCTCCAGACCTAGGATGAACAACAGTAGCAGCAGAATTTCAGGATATCAAAGGCCACTTTCCTAGAAATCTCAGCAGAGCTCACCCTGGAGCTGCAGAGATTGCACACATACATAAAAGCTGCTCTGAGCATGGAGAAGCACGTGGCCATTGTCATGTGGAGGCTCACCACACCTGATTGCTACTGGTTAGATACTGACCAATTTAGTATGTGTTGCTGTTTCTCCTGTCATTCTTAGAGATGCAAATTACCTTCTACTTCCATGGCTTATGAAGCCTTTTATTAGACACTTGGATAGGAGAAAGGACCTGTTTAGCTATACCCTGAGCAGTTTCAGAATGACAGTGGAATGTGCATTTAAAAGGTAGATGGAGGCACCTGATGTCGAAGCTGGAGGCAGCTGATAGCTCAGGGGTGGGCAAACTTTTTGGTCTGAGGGCCACATCGGGTTTCATAAATTGTATGGACAGCCGGTTAGGGGATGGGGTCGTGGCTCAGCTCCCACCTTATATCTGCCCTCCCCCCGGGACTCCTGCCCCATCCAACCCCCTCTGGGAACCCTGCCCCATCCACACACCCCCGCTTCCTGTCCTCTACTGCCCCCGGACCTCCGCCGCCCCATCCAATCCCTCCTCTCATTCCTGACGGCCTCCCCAGGACCCCTGCCCCATCCACCCTCCGCTTCTCCCTGTCCCGTAACTGCCCCCGGAACCCCTGCCCCTGACTGCTCCCTGCAACCCCATCCAACCCCCCTCCTTCTTGACTGTCCCCAGGACCCCTACCCCCATTCAACCCCCTGTTTTCTCCCCAACCACTACCCCGAACTCCCCTGCCCTCTATCCAACCTCCCCTGCTCCATGCCCCCTTACAGCACTGTCTGGAGCACTGGTGGCTGGCGGCGCTCAGCTGAGCCACCTTGCTGGAGCCGGGTCACGCTTCTGCTGCCGCCACCACCACCACCACGCAGCACAGAGCACCGCGTCAGGCCGGGCTCTGCAGCTGTGCTGCCCCAGGAGCTGACAGCCCCGCCGCCCAGATCATTGCGCTGGTGGTGGAGCAAGTGAGCTGAGGCTGCGGGAGATGGGGGACAACAGGGGAGGGGCCAGGGGCTAGTCTCCCGGACCAGGAGCTCGGGGGCCAAGCGGGACTGTCCTGCGGGCCAGATGTGTCCTGCAGGCCGTAGTTTGCCCACCCCTGTGATAGCTGCTCAGGGCCGCACGGGGGGGGCAAGTGGGGCAATTTGCCCCAGGCCCTGAGCTCCGCAGGGGCCCCCAAGAGAGTGGCTGAGGCTCCCACCCTGGCCCAACCCCGGCTCCGCCCCTCGCCCGGAGCCTCAGCACATCCAGGAGCATACCTGAACAGCGCAGCAGTGTGGCTCTGGCGGGGCCCCTGAGCTCCGCCTTGCTCAGAGGCGCGTGGTAGGGGGCAATGCTGCAAGCTCCAGCAGGACCTGAGCTCCCTCCGCTTGGCCTGGAGCTCACAGCCCTGCCCCCTACCACGCGGCCCTGAGCGGGGCAGGGCTCTGGAGCCACACTGCAGCTGTCGAGGGAAACTTCTGGATGCACTGAGGCTTCGGTTGAGGAGGGAGCTGGAGGTAAGGGGCCGGGATCTGGGGGTTGGCTAAGGAGCAGGAAGTCCCAGGGACAGTCAGGCCACAGGAAGGGGGCAGAGGTTGGGGTGGGGGTCAGGGGACAGGGAATGGGGGGTTGGATTGTGGGCGTTCTGGGGGTCTGTCAGGACTGAGCGGGAGCGTGGATAGGGGTCGGGACAGGGAGCAGGGGTGGGGTCCCGGGGTGGTGGTGGGGGGTGGGGTCTCTGGGGGATGGTGAGGGGACAAGGAGCAGGATGGGTTGGGGATTCTGAGGGGGGGCGGGCAGTCGGGGGGCAGGAAGAGGGTGTGGGTCAGATAGGGGGCAGGGCCAGGCTGTTTGGGAGGCACAGCCTTCCCTACCCTAAAGCTCATTCAGCAGCTTGAGGCTTGCAGAAGAGCCAAGCTGTTAGCTTTTCCATTAGGGCTACCGTCCCTTTCACTTCTCAAATGCCAAATTATAGTCTATATTTAATTTCAGTGCCATAGGGAGATTCATGTCAGGGGAGGGTAGCTTAATTTAAAATTAGCCACTGAGGGAAAGATCACATGAGAAGAGCAATATCCTTCCCAACCCTACCAAGGGAGACCCCCCTCCCCTGCATTCCCTGAGGCTTCAGAGGGGTTAATTCAGTGGTTCTCAAACTTTTGTCCTGGTGACCCCTTTCACATAGCAAACTTCTGAGTGCAACCCCTCCCCCCTTATAAATTGAAAACACTTTTATATATTTAACACCATTATAAATGCTGGGGGCAAAGCGGGATTTGAAGTGGAGGCTGACAGCTCGCGACCCCCAGTAATAACCTAGTAACCCCCTGAGGGGTCCCAACCCCCAGTTTGGGAACCCCTGGGTTAATTTAATTTTAGCACCGTGTGTCCATTCACATGCATGTGCTATTTTGAGCATTTCAGTTTTCACAACATACGCTCATCCCAGATTCTGGAACAAGCTCAAATGCTCAGTTCGTGGATTATGTACATAAGCTGTACTAAAGACAAACCCACAGTAACTGTCTCCAGTTTGTGAGGGACCCCATGGAGCCAGTCTCTAGGAAACAGATAAATGCATGGAAGTTAAGTCCATTAATGGCTGTTAGCCAGGATGGGTAAGGAATGGTGTCCCTAGCCTCTGTTTGTCAGAGGGTGGAGATGGATGACAGGAGAAAGACCACTTGATCATTACCTGTTAGGTTCAGTCCCTCTGGGGCACTTGGCATTGGCCATTGTCGGTAGACAGGATACTTGGCAGGATGGACCTTTGGTTTGACCCAGTATGGCTGTTCTTATGTTCTAACCTAAATGAACCCAAAGTTATGGAGACAGATACAAGTCAAGGAAGCCAGCAGAGTACCAGAAACCTGGAAGAATCTCTGGCTGGATGGGCTCAGGCATTTGGTCACAAGCTGAGGTGTTTCAAAAGTTTTGGATTTTTTTTAAGCAGAATTTTTTTATTGTTTCTTTAAACAATGAAACACAGCAAGCAGCAAGTATTTGGCCACACACTTCTGAAACCTCAAACCATATTCAGGTTTTGGCAGACTAATTTCAGCTTTTCAATTAAAAAAAACCACAACAAATTTTGAAGGAAAGCAGACAATATCCATGATTTTTTTCTGCTTTTTAAAACCCCCTAGTTTTCGATCCAAAAAAAGTTTTGACGGAAAATATTTGTCCAACCCTTTTAATGAGCTTTAGTGCCGTTTAGCATTAGCTGATGCTGAGAACCAGTGATACCTTGTAAAGAAATTTTCTCAAAACTGGGTTTGTGCCGAGATGTGGAAGGTTTTTTTTCCCCCAGGGCCACCTGTTGTGGGGGGAGCAAGTGGGGCAATTTGCACCGGGCCCCGCAGGGGCCTCCATGAGAATATAGTATTGCAATTTTTTTTATGGAAGGGGCCCTCAGGCCCCCAAATCCTCTGGGCAGCCCTGTAGCTGCTTTCTTTGTTTTGCACGACATATGTGAGAACAAGGAAAAGAGACTTGCTGATGGGTTGGAGAATGAGATGGGCAGCCTTGCTGAACAGCCAGAGAGGTGGCGTCTATGAAATGCAGCAACTGGCCATGGATGCATTAAATACGAACTTTGAGGTTAGGACAAATTGTGAGCAACTAGTACACCTGATTAGTGCTCATGTGTTGACATTTTTGTATAGTGGTGGAGGAACTTCAGTATATGTCTGATGAAGATTTTATTAAATCATGCAAGGTTCTTATAAAAACAATGATTGTCATGACATTTTCAATGAAATTTTAATAAATGAAACAGACACCAACTTGAACATTGTGAATTGTAAAAGTTTTATTGAACAAACATAACATGATGCAAAATTAAAAATCCAGTCCAAAAGTAAAATAAAGAGAAAGTTCTGAGAGTACTGAAGTATGTGCTTTTGAGGTCACAGATTTATGTATGGAGGGAGATGAAGAATGTTCTCTGTATCTTGTAGTGTGGGATGGCAGTAGAAGAGCCTATGCCTGGTGAGTGATGTAATTAAGATGTTCTTCCAGTATGCACTTTTCCCCTTGTAATCTTGGAGTGTGGAATGTGGAAGGTAGGGTCTGTTCCTTGGATTTGGTGAAGTGAAAGGTGTAGCCCAGTAACCAGAGTTATCAGAGGAAAAGAGTTGCAGGACATGGCTAAGCAGAGGCACTCTCCTTGAACATACTGCCACTATGTTCTGCAGGAAGACTGTGTGCTTCTCCATCATCCTCAGCAGTTGTTCCTGGCCAGATCCCTGCCCTTCTCTGTTTGGATGGGCCCGGATATGATCCTATCCTCACAGGGCAATGAAATACAGGACCTCAGTACGGGACCAGGCACAAACATGAGGCATAGTTACAGAATATTTGGTTTTAAAATCCAGTTATGTAAACTCACCACAAGCTGGAATTGCAAAGGTCCACCCATGGCTGAATGCCAGCATTTAAATGAGAGGTAACATTCAATCAAAATGACCCTGGAGCAATAGAGGGTGCCCAGGTAAACAGAGAGGCTGACCCTAGGTAGCCAGCAAAGCAGTTTTGGATATTAAATGTGGAACTGTTGTTTTGGGATGAGTGGGAAAGACAATAACAGAAAATGTGGAAATGGCAGAAGTGCTAAATAGCTTTTTATTTTCAGTTTTCACCAAAAAGTTTAGTAGTGATTGGACAGCTAACATAGTGAATGCTAGTGAAAATGAGGTAGCATCAGAGGCCAAAATAGGAAAAGAACACGTTAAAAATTACTTAGATAAGTTACATGTATTCAAGTCACTAAGGCCTGATGAAATACATTCTAGAATACTCAGGGAGCTGATGGAGGAGATATCTGAGTCTTCAGTGATTATCTTTGAAAAGTCATGGAAGATGGGTGAGCTTCCAGAGGATTGGAAAAGGGCAAAAGTAGTGGCAATCTATAAAAAAGGGGGAATAAGGACAATCCAGGGAATTATGGACCAGTCATCTTAATTTCACTACCTGGAAATATAATGGAGCAAATAATTAAGCAATCAGTCTGCAAATACTTATAACCTTATTATCTTCTAGGTAACAGTCAGCATGTATTTGTCAAGAACAGATAGTGTCAAACCAACCTAACAGTTTTCTTTGAGAGGATAACAAGCCTTGTGGATAGGGGGGAAGTGTTAGATATGGTATATCTTGTCCAGGAATCGGCAACCTTTCAGAAGTGGTGTGCTGAGTCTTCATTTATTCACTCTAGTTTAAGGTTTTGATTGCCGGTAATACATTTTGACGTTCTTAGAAGGTCTCTTTCTATAAGTCTAGTTTAGTTATATAATATATTGTTGTATATAAAGTAAACAAGGTTTTCAAAATGTTTAAGAAGCTTCATTTAAAATAAAAATTAAAATGCTGATCTTACGCCACCAGCCTGCTCAGCTCACTGCCAGCCTGGGGTTCTGTTCACCTAGGCCGGCAGCGGGCTGAGCAGGGCCTGTGGCCGGGATGCCAGACCTGGGGGCGGGGGTTTTCAGGTGTCAAGGCAGAGGGCTGGGGGATGTGGGGGGTGTAGGGCAGAAGGCTGGGTGTGGGGGGGGGTTCAGGGGTCAGGGCAGAGGGTTGGGGGTGTTGGGGAGTGCAGAGCAGAAGGCTGTGCGGGGAAGGCTCAGGGCAGAGGGCTGGGGTGCTTGGCTCGTAGGGGTGCTCCCAGCCCCCTGCCGTGAGCGGCTCATAGCAGGGGGCTGGAAGGGATATGCCTTGTTCCACAAGGCCCTGTCTCTACCTCTTCTCTGTCTCCTCTATGGAGCTGGAAGCACGCTGCTGCTCTTCCTCCTCCCCTTCGCTAAGGCCATCAGCTGATTGGCACAGGGAAGGAGAGGAGGAGGGGCAGGAAAGCACCACGCTCGGGGAAGAAGCGGGAGAGGGGGGAAGCTTGGCAGCCGCAGGACCAAGCTTCTGCCTCCTGCCCCCGCAGGGGAGAGTGGTGTGCGGGGGTCTGAGCGGGGCTAGGGGCTGGGACCGCAGCAGCGTTCCACTCAAAATTGGCTTGCATGCCGTGTTTGGCACACGTGCCATAGGTTGCCGACCCCTGATCTTAACTTTAGTAATGCTTTTGATACTGTCTCACATGACCATCTCATAAACAAAGTATGGAAATACAACCTAGATGCAGCTACTACAAGGTTGGTGCATAACTGGTTGGAAAACCATTCCCAGAGACTAGTTATCAGTGGTTCCCAGTCAAGTAGAAGGGTATATCAAGTGGAGTCCTGCAGGGATCAGTTCTGAGTCCAGCTCTGTTTAAGATCTCCATCGATGATTTAGGTCGGGGTGGGCAAACTATGGCCCAGGGGCCACATCCAGCCTTTCAGATGTTTTAATCCAGCCCTAGAGCTCCCACCAGGGAGCGAGGTCTGTGGCTTGCCCCGTTCCAGTGCTCCAGCCAGTGAGTGGGGTCGGGAGCTTGCCTCACTCCGTGTGTGCAATGGCTCCACGTGGCTTCCAGAAGCAGCGGCATGTTCCCCCTCTGGCTCCTATGTGTACGGGCAGCCAGGAGGCTTCACACACTGTCCGTGCACCAAGTGCTGCCCCCGCAGCTCCCATAGGCTGGGAAATGCGGCCAATGGGAGCTGCAGGGGCAGCACCTGCAGATGGGGCAGAGTGCAGAGCTGCCTGGCCACGCCTCCATGTAGGAGCCGGAGGGGGACATGCCACTGCTTCTAGGAGCTGCTTGAAGTAAGGGCCGCCCGGAGACTGCACCCCTGACCCCCTCCCATGCCCGTACCCTAGCCCTGATCTCTCTCCTGCCCTCTGAACCCCTTGGTCCCAGCCTGGAGCACCCTCTTGCACCCCCAGCCCCTCATCCCCAGCCCTACCCTAGAGCTCGTACCCCCAGCTGGAGCCCTCACCCCCACTACCAGCACCCCAACCTCCTGACCCATCCTGGGTCTCCCTCCTGCACCCTGAATTCCTAATTTCTGGTCCCATCCCAAAGCCTGCCCCCACAGCTAGAGCCCTCACCCCCTCCCACATCCCAACCTCCAATTTCATGAGCATTCATGGACCGCCATACAATTCCATATCCAGATGTGGCCCTTGGGCCAAAAAGTTGGCCCACCCTTGATTTAGGAAATGACATAGAAAGTAACCTTAAAAAGTTTCCAGATGATACCAAGCCAAGAGGAGTTGCAAGTGCTTTGGAGGACAGGATTAAAATTCAAAATGATCTGGACAAACGGCAGAAATTGTCTGAAGGAAATAGGATGAAATTCAATAAGGACAAATGCAAAGTACTCCATTTAGGAGTTGCACGCATATAAAATAGGAAATGGCTGCCTGGGAACGAGTACTGTGGAAAGGGGTCTGGGGTTCATAGTGAATCACAAGCTACATATGAGTCAACAACAGTGTAATACTGTTGCAAAAAAAGCAAACATCATTAACAGGAGTGTTGTAAGCAAGACACAAGAAGTAATTCTTCCACTCTGCGCTGATTAGGCCTCAGCTGGCATATTGTGTCCAGTTCTGTGCACCACATTTTAGGAAAGATGTGGACAAATTGGAGAAAGTCCAGAGAAGAGAACAAAAATGATTAAATGTCTAGAAAACATGGCCTATGAGGGAAGACTGAAAAAATTCCTGTCAGTGTAGTTAAGCACTGGAATAAATTGTCTAGGGAGGTTGTCAGGTATCAGAGGGGTAGCCGTGTTAGTCTGGATCTGTAAAAAGCGACAAAGAGTCCTGTGGCACCTTATAGACTAACAGACGTATTGGAGCATAAGCTTTCGTGGGTGAATACAGGACTCTTTTTCACTTTTTAGGGAGGTTGTGTAATCTTTGTCATTGGAGTCTTTTAAGACCAGGTTAGACAAACACCTGTCAGGGATGGTCTATAATACTTAATCCTGTTTTGAGTGCAGGTGACTGGATTAGAAGACTTCTTGGGGTCCCTTTCAGTCCTACAATTCTATAATTCTGTGTGTCTATGTGTACTTTGTTGTACATAAACTCATCTTGCAGCTCAGTAAACCTGCTTCCAAAGTGGGTGTATTAACCTGGGTTAAAACACCAGATGATTCACAACAAAAAGGTGTGTATGTGTGGACAAGGTACTTTATCATGAAATAACTCAACTTAACTTGCAACAATTTTCAAGTTTAGACAATCCTAATGTTTTGCCTTGGTTTTCAGACACAATAGGAAAGAGTAAACCAACACTTCTTGGGCTGTGTGTAGGATTGAGAGGAGCAATGAATCATTTTGAATATAAAATTATCAGTCAGATGGGAAAATTGAAATAGATGTTGATGTTTCACCTTTGGCTGGTCTACACACAGTTATTATGCCGATTTAACTAAATCAGTTTAGCTGTAGATATACACCCCTACCTCAATATAACGCTGTCCTCCGGAGCCAAAAAATCTTACTGCATTATTGGTGAAACCACGTTATATCGAACTTGCTGTGATCCACTGGAGTGCACAGCCCTTCCCCCCCAGAGCGCAGCTTTACCGCGTTATATCTGAATTCATGTTATATCGGGGTAGAGGTGTAGTTAGATCAGTGCAACCACTTAGTGTAGACAGTTATACAAGTATAGAGGTATTTTAATTGGTGTAACTTATATCAAAACAAGCTGTATCGATTCAAGCACCTTTATACTAGGATAACTGTGTCCACAGTAGGGGGGTTATACCGATTTAACTATATCTGTTTCTAAATTGTGATTAAACAAGCCTTAATATTCCACAGTATAAAGCATTGTGCATTTTTCTTCATTATTTTGTTTGATTCTGTTTGTTTTTGTTTTAAAATGAATTTGGTGGCTGTCACAGGATCAAGTTGGGGGCAGTCATGCCTAGTGGTCGGAGCAGGAGTCATGCCTAGTGATTAGAACAGGAGTCAGTAGCCAGGAATCAGAACCTAGGGCCAGAACAGGAGTCAGAATCTATATGCCAAAGCCAGGGGTTGAAGCTGTAGCCCAGGATCAGAACCAGAGTCAGAGGCCAGGGCCAAGGGACAGAGCTGAAGTCAGAGGTGAGGAATCAGAGTTGAGGGTCAGAACCTGAAGTGAGGCAAAGCTGGGTCTAAGTCAGAGCAGGGCTAGGTGCAGGGGCTGTCATATTCATGGGCAAATGTTTTGAGCAGCCACTGACCTGCTGCTGCGTTTAAGAGCTGGTCTTAAACTCTTCCAACCGATGAGCCTACTACAGGACATCTGTGCTCATTAGGTTGCCTGGAGACTGACTATGCTGCAAAACTAACTCTGCTGCAGACCCTGATTCCTGACAGTGGAAGGTTTTAGAGTGGCAGTTCTGAGACCAAAGTTCTCTATTTATCCCCAGAAAAAGTACAGTGCAAACAGCAGCAGTGCAAACTTCCCCACACATCCTCAATCAGTTAAGATCTTAAGGGGCCCCAGGGCAAAAGGAGGGTTCAGTATCTGCAACTCATTCAGTCTTCCTTTCCTTGGATTCTCTGCTGAAACTGCCAAAAAGACCAGTTATTTCTCACTGTGTTGGTGACTTTTTAAAATGGACACTTGTTCACTAGGGGCTGAAACATGAACGATGAATTCATTTCATGGAGACCACCAAAACAGTCATTAGATGGTAATTACATTCTGTAACTATTGACTTGGAGCCAGATTAGAAAGAGTGATCTAGAGCAGTGGTTCTCAAACTAAGGCCGCTGCTTGTTCAGGGAAAGCCCCTGGCGGGCTGGGACGGTTTGTTTACCTGCCGCATCCACAGGTTTGACCAATCGCAGCTCCCACTGGCCGCAGTTCACCGCTCCAGGCCAATAGGGGCTGCGGGAAGCAATGCGGCTGAAGGATGTGCTGGCTGCCTTTCCCACAGACCCCATTGGCCTGGAGCAGCGAACCGCGGCCAGTAGGAGCCGCGATCGGCCGAACCTGCGGACGCAGCAGGTAAACAAACTGGCCTGGCCCTCCAGGGGCTTTCCCTGAACAAGCGGCGGATCGGCTTTGAAAACCTTGGTTGTAACACACGTGCTGGTGTGTGTCCCAGGAACTATCTGTGATCTCTGTGTCTATGTGTACTTGTTACTTCCTGCATTAGGTCTATATCTAACCTGACTGGAACCATCATGTAAGCTGACCAGTCACCGGTATTTAATAAAATAATAAGATCTTCCCTAAACAGGATTTGTCTCACCCTAATCCAGCCCCAAGATCTCACCAGTGAAAGGATCTGTATCTCATTTCCATTCCCTGAGCCATACTTATTTATTTTTCAAGTTGGACATGGCTTTCTGGAGGAGCAGTGACAATAGGAGGTACAAGGAGATATTTAAATGCAAAATCTGAGAACAGAGACAGTCTGTGGTATATCATTACTGATTTGTATCCTGTAGCTAGCGTATTCCGTGTCCTCTAAACTTTCAATTACTGGCTACCAAGTTCATCAGGGAAAACAGTGTTGAATTCATAAAGCCATAATCAGTATAAGGAAGGTATTGTGGGCAGAGAGGCAGGGACGATGGCAACTTTGGAAGATTTTAGCTGCATAGAAGAGGAGAGCCATTCTGAAAAGAGGCGGGAGAAGATGGATTAAATCAGTCTATTTTCACTACATGACAACAATCTCTTTTTTAAAAAACAAACCCATCCATTTATTTGTTCTTCGAAGGAGCAGTTACAGCAGTGACACTCTGACCTCAGTGGCTCAGGAGCCAACTTAGTGTTCAACATTACCCAAAAGAGCCACTGTAGTGTGAATTCATTGTTGCATTTACTGTAGAACTATTCATATTTAAACAGTATGACAGGGGAAATATTTAGTTTTTATATATAATTTTCACAGCAAATAAGATCAACTTGTACTAAGTTATGAAAACTTAATTGGTTAATAACATAATAAAAACATCCTGATTAGTTAATAACTTAGATTGGTTAATAATTAAATCACACAGTATTTTAATATCATGTGCTGCAAAGAGCCACAGGAGGCACATTAAAGAGCCACTTGCAGCTCATGAGCCAAAGTTTGCACATCATTGAGGTACAGTATAATGCACGATGGAGTACATGGCTACAGCAGGTACACAGACCATGCCAAAGCAGGTACATAGAGTATACGTGAAGTTATGGAGGTAAAGGACGTACGCAGGCAGCAGCATAGGAATATTAACAGTCTATTGTGCTAAAAGCTGGCAGTCAAGTGAGTATTTGGTGCAATAAATCAGTTTGTAAACAAGTTACAAATGTGCAGGCTAGCCAGTCTATAAAGAGAGCTTAGTGTGGCAGCATTTTATACAAAAGTAGGCATTTAAAATGTTTGGGGTGATGATGTCTTATTTTCCTGGAAAGCTGAAATTATTTTGTGTTGGTATTTTAGTTCTAGGTCAAGATTGTGTGTTAGGTTTTTTAATTATTTCATATGTTCCAAAGAATAACTTTGTTCAAGCTCATCTTTACTGTTGAAGTTGGGCAGCACCTTGCCCTATGCCTTTGTCTTATATTTTGTCCAGTCATGTCTTAATTCTGCACAATTATCGTTTGTGAGCTGCAGTATTGTGGTGTATTTTATAGTATTAAAAATGGCCTTGTTCAGCCATGTACAATTACCTCTAATGACCACTAGGTGTCGTCTGTCACTTTGTATTATTATAATAACGAAAAGGGAGTTCAAACCCAGTCAAAGACCGTATAGTGACATTTTTTCGGGATCAAAAGGGCTACACCTAATTTACATAAAATGACATATATAACCTATGTTTAAACGATGGTACTGCATTTATGTTGCAAAGTGAGCAAATCAAATGAGGGAGGGGTCCTACAGAAAAACAGCCTCTTTCAGTACACAACCTTGATTTATTTCCTGAGCACCATCCTGTTAAAAGATGCAGTGGTCTAATGGAAAAAATAGGAAGTGTTCATGTAATTAAGACTGTATCATAAGATATATATATGTCACGGCAGAATTAAAGTTGCACAGGTAATCTTAAGTCTTTCATTTCCTAGCTTTTGAAAATTTGAATATGTAACTTACATTGTATATTTTTTCATATATATATTTTTGCATGTAATTTCCTGTTATTTTAGGCAAAATCAAAAAGACAAAAATTAATTCTATTATGTGCAACAAATCCATATAATGTATCACTAGTAGGGTTTGATCCTTAAATCTTCAGCACTGCAGTACAGACCTACTGCTTGGGCCTAAAGGATTAGCTGCATTAGCTGGAGGCAGGAGCAGGCTATTTTCTTTGGACCAGTCACTCCTGAGGACAAATAATACACCAAAACTGGGTTAACTCTGCAGGAGTAGCCCCATTTTACAGATAGCAGAGCCAAGAATGTATATTTGGCATAATCTTTCTGAGCTACCATATTACTTAGTGGCTGTCATTTGGGTTTGCCATGTTACAGATTTGAATTCTATTCTCAGCTTGTGTAACCTTTAAGTAGCATATGAGGCATTGCTAAATAATAAAGGTTATTCATAGATTGGAAGGCCAGAAGGAACCATTGTGATCATCTAGTCTTACCTTCTGTATAACACAAGCCATAGAACTTCCCAAAAATAATTTCTAGAGTATATCTTTTAGAAGAACAGTCAATCTTGATTTTAAAATTGTTAGCGATGGAGAATCCGCCACAACCCTTGCTACATTGTTCCAATGGTTAAATACTCTGACCATTAAAAATGTGACCCTGTTTCCAGTCTGAATTTGTCTAGATTCACCTTCCAGCCATTGGATTGTGTTATGCCTTTCTCTGCTAAATTGAAGACTCGATTATTAAGTATTTATTCACCGTATAAATACATATAGACTGTAATCAAGTCACCTTGTTATGGTATGAATTATAAGAATTATAAGAGGTGAATATAAAACTCCATCTCCTAGGTCCTAGTGCAACATATCTTCCTGTAGGCCAAAGGCAGGACTGGCCTACAACATTTTGGCACCTGAGACGGGGAGCTCAAATTACACTCCCATGCTCCCTCGCTTGGGCCAAAACTTCGAAAGGATTCAATTCTGCCTTCTTCCTGTTTTACTCCTCTCATGGTACTGCTCTGCTACCTACCCCAATAAAGGAGAACTAACAACTTAAAATGCCTTGTTCAAAAATTTTAAGTAACACGTAACTTTCAAACGCCTGAACAGCAAATGTAACTTTTCTTGTCTGCATAGTAAACACTGGCATTTTTATCTGTTTGAATAATCAAACTGGTGCTTTCTGTGCCTTCTTGGTTGCAAAGATTTGAACTCCTTCCTGCTGAAGCTCCACAGTCTGGGCCAGCTCATGCGCTATTGAGATGGTTGCAAGGCCGACCAGCCTCTCCTGTGTCATTGTGGAGCATAGATGTGTTTTAATTAACTTCATCTTGAAGAAGTTGCATTCTCCACTGGCAACTGTTACAGGAAGTGTTAGAAACGAGCACAGAGCAACAAAAACATTTGGAAAGAGGATGGTCATCTTATTTGTGCACATATATTCCAGAACAGCCTTTGGAGTTGATCCTGCTGAAGTGTATCCTGAAAGGGCTTTCAGTTCATCACCTGAATTACTCACGTCAATATTGTGCATGTCATCATGTGTCAACACTGTCTCTAGTGACCTGCATTGCTGGTGTAGGTCTTTTTCAGGTATAGTGAGGAGTTTTGGAATATCATACAACATCCCAAATATACTGCTGTGTTCCTTGAGCTGCATGAAACGTTCTTCAGCTGACTGTATTGCACAATCTAGCATCTAGTTAAAGAATTCAACTTTGAATTGTTGTTTGGAGTCTCTTATGGGATTATCCCATGCCTCGTAATCAAAATGTCGTCTTCTTCGGTGACTCTCGTATTATTGAATGGGTGGGAAAATAGCTTCAGTGTGAAGTTCCTCTGCCAACTTCTGTGCACTCTTCAGAACGTTTTGAAATCCTTTATCTGACTGATAAGACTGTAGGTATGACTTTGCTTTGTCCAGTTGTTCCATTGCTCCAGATATATCAAGGTCAGCACCTTGGAGTCTCTTGCTTACCACATTTATTTCAAACATTATGCCATGCCACAATACTAAGCCACACAGAAATTTGAAGTTATGTATGTTTCTAGTGATTCCATTTCCCTCTGCCACTGTTCTCCCACAAATAGCATTATTCTCCATAATGGCAACTATGGCATCATCTGTCTTCCCAATTTGGTGTTTGATAGTCTTTTTCGTCTCCACTCGGCTTTCCCATCATGTGGCACTCAGTGGTTTCAGTGTCAGAGAGGATGTTCCCAGATGTCGCTTCAAAATTTACTATTGATGAGCTGATGCAGAGGAAAATACATAGATGCTTTGAATTACATTAAACAATTCAGCAGCCTCACTAGAAGCTGATGCTGCGTCACTGACCAAGTTCAATGAATGAGAACTGCATGGGACAAAAAAAGCTCGAGGGTTTAACTCTTGAATCTGTGTCTGCACTCCTCTGTTCTTTCTTCTTATGTTGGCACAATCGCAATTCCCGTATCTTCCATCTTTTTAAGAAGCACATTTGTCATACCAGCTCCTACAGTATCATCAATGTCAATAAATTATAGAAAATGCTCTCTGACAGTCACCATTGCAGGGACATTTTCACTAGATTCTGTTATTGTTACAAAAGGCACCATTAAAGTAATTGTTCCATATGGCTGATGTCAAGTGTGCAGTCCAGAATAACAGAGTAATATCTTGCTGACTTCAGATCTGCCACAATCTTCTGTTTGACTTTTGTTGCCAGTAACTGTATGATCTCATTTTGAATTGTTTTTCCCAGATAGTGGTGTGTGTACATTTCTTGGGTGGTGACTCTTCTTAGATGCTCCTGAAGTACAGCATCAAACTCAGCCATCTGCTTCACAATTTTAAGGAAGTTTCCATTGTTTGGCACATACAGCTCATCTGAAGTGCCACGTGGTGCTTGGTTTTGGGTGGCAAGCATTCTCACAATGGCAGTGAGCCTTTTCAGAACATTTTGCCAGTAAAGAGACTCTGATGCAATCTTCTCTTGTGGCTGATCATCTATGGTGGCCTTTAACCTTAATCTCATCTCAAGCTCTTTCCACCTATGGAATGCTCTCTGGTGATTTGCTGCCTTCTCATGGCATGACAGATTTTTAGCCAGATTTTTGCAGTCCTTTGTTCCTGTAGAATCCAGTGTGGGTGGAACATTAGACTGGAAGAGTTTGCAACAAAAACAGTATGCAGCATTTTGGGTTTTTGAGTACATAAGCCATGGCCTCTCCACTTTGTCACCATTGGGGATTTCACGCCAGTAATGTGTTGGATGGAAACTTCTATTTTCATTGTCTTTGGGGAACATGAAGTTTTTTACTTGCTGTGGCCCATGCAGTACAAGGAAGTCCCTCAGGCTACTGCTCAAGTGGGTTCACAGTCCTGGATCATCTAGACTTAAGGAACTAAACTCAGCAGCAGCTTTTTCATGCGCCTTCACCACACTCTTCTCTGATCTACACTTTTCTTCAGGAATGTGCATGGTTACATCCAGGGGTGGCTCTAGGCATCAGCACGCCAAGCGGGTGCTTGGGGCAGCAAGCCACTGGGGGCGCTCTGCCAGTCGCCACGAGGGCGGCAGGGAGGCTGCCTTAGGCGGTTTGCCTACGGAGGGTCTGCTGGTCCCACAGCTTCAGCAGACCTCCTGCAGGCCTGCCTGCGGAGGGTCCGCTGGTCCCGCAGCTTCAGTGGACCTCCCGCAGGCGTGCCTGTGGCGGGTCCGCTGATCCCGCAGCTTCAGCGGACCTCCTGCAGGCGTGCCTGTGGAGGGTCCGATGGTCCCGTGGCTTCGGCGGACCTCCGGCAGGCGTGCCTGCGGAGGGTCCGCTGGTCCCGCAGCTTCGGCGGGTCTCCTGCAGGCGTGCCTGCGGAGGGTCCGCTGGTCCCGCAGCTTCGGCGGACCTCCTGCCTGCCGCGGGACCAGCGGAGCCTCCGCAGGCAAGTCACCGAAGGCAGCCTGCCTGCCGTGCTTGGGGCGGCAAAATGCCTAGAGCCGCCCCTGGTTACATCCATTTGAGATGGAGATATGGATGCTGCAATAGCTGCCAAGTCACCTGCACTCTGACTAACTGGAAGATCAGGCGTCTCCTCACCATTCACATCCTCGCTGGGGCCGGAAGGCTCATCGTGAACATTTGTGTCTATATATCTCAAGATTGCTCCTTACGGCTTAGATAGAAAAGCTTCCTTTTTCTGAATGCTGCCCCAGAGGGGCGTTTTCTTCTTTCACGCATGACTGCTGTTCTGTTCCAGCTATAGTGGCTCTCAAAACTCCATTGAAGGGGAGAAACAAGCAGGCTGGTAGTAGGGCCCGATTGAAGGAAGATACCAGCGTCTTAAGGGCCTAACTGGCTCCTACTACTTTAGTTTACTGTCTGTTCTCGTCAAGTAGGTTTAGGGAAGCAGCAGGAAACAGGAAGCTCCCTGAGAAGCTAGTGTAAGCAGTCAGGATGAGCGCTACCCTGACATCTGGTGGTGAACTGTAGAGAGTATGGAAAGAATTTTAAGAATTTGCATTGGCATGCACCACCCCATTTGGCATGACTCCACAGCAGCTTGGGTTGGGACTGCTTTGTGACAGAAATGACTCAACCTCAGTTGGGTGGTACTTGCTAAACATGGGACATAGGTTCCAAAACCCCATGAATTGAGAGAGGTTGGGGACTGGTGTGTGTACCTGATGGTATGGGCCCCTTCTGAGGGCCTGGAACACCAGTTGTACATCCTCCTCTCTCCAATGTTAAAGAGTAGAGCTAATTTTTAATTCTATTAGGAGTCTATCTAGAGACTGCTGAGCTGAATTCATGTTGGGCCAATGGTGCACCAGCACCAGGGCTCCCCTACTAAGAGCTGAAATCACTGAAAGAGCTGAATTGAGATCACGGAGTGCTGTGCTAACTAGTGGGGGAGCCTGAAGACCTATTGTTAAGCGGCTGGCAGAGCAGAGCAGTTTGCAGTGTGTTGGAGCAGCCCATGGAACAGTGAGCGGAGTGAAGCGGTTTGCAGGGACAGCTGGAGGAGCGGGACAGCTGGTGTGGTGAAGCTGGTCGTGGTGAAGGCTGCAGCAGAACTCCATGGAGAGGCGGAGCAGTTGGCCCTGGCCCACGTAAGGTGCCCCTTAACACCGTGTATGGACTTCCCCCCCCTTTCCACCCAGGCTGGGGGGGTAAAACTGCAGATAAACTCTCGAATTCTGGGGGGCACTGACCAGAGACTTTTGGGTGTTGGACTTTGGGGTAATTGGACTTAAGAATCCTAAGGGGAAAAGGACATTGCCAAACGTACCTGGAGGTGGAGTTTTTATTTTTTTGTTTGTTTGTGGTTTGTGTTACAATCCTGTTTGTGGTGTTTCTCCAGTGGGATGCCGCATTGTTTCCTTCCTTTATTAAAAAGATTTTGCTACACTCAGACTCCGTGCTTGTGAGAGGGGAAGTATTGCCTCCTAGAGGCGCCCAGGGGGGTGTGGTATGTAAGTGTCCCAGGTCACTGGGTGGGGGCTCAAGCCGATTATGCATGGTGTTATTGAAACGGAACCCCTGAATACTGAACCCGGCTCTTGTTGCTGCCAGTTCAGAGGGGCAGAAGGGCTTCACTGGTGTTAATCAGTCCAGGCTCCTGGGGATGCTAGACAGGTACATAAGAGGCTCCTCTTCCTCTCTTTCCCTGTAGTTCCTGCTGCTTTCTGTTATTCCCTCTCACCTTTTCTCCTGCCCACCTGTTATGTCTCTTGTGCCCTCCTCCCTCCAGCACAGCACTCCACCATCTCTGTGCATCCAGAGCAGAGAGAATACATATGCACCAGCAGCAGACACAATTTTCTACACTTTGGGTCCTAGTGGCGCCCCCTGCTAGTCTGGCACCTGAGGCGGCCACCTCAGTTCGCCTCATGGTAAGACCAGCCCTGGCCAAAGGGTGTTTTGAAGTCCATCCTGTGTGAGCTGCTGCAATGAGACATGGGGCAGTATTAATGGAATCTTGAGAATGTTTAACAGCAAGGCAAAACCAGGTTGTGAAATGGTGATTTTCAACAGTTTATAACTTGGCTGAATCTGAATGGATTTTAATGAGGCCAGCAAAAGGCACCTCCCTGTTCCTAGCACTATTCCTCAGCCAAATTTCAAAGTCCTGCTCCAAACAATGGAAGCATAAGAGCTCCTCAGAAAAAGATTATGTTATGCTGGAGTGTGGTGGTGGCTATGGGCTTTGATCTATAGGCAATCACAGACCGCTTTGAGGCTGATGTACATGCTCACCACCCTTCATTCAGGATAAATGTAAGAAGCAATAAAGATCCTTTATGGAGTAAAATAGATGAAACAATAGAAAACACTGCCCAAGGAACTAGGCCAAATGCAAGACTGATCAGAAGTGATCTGTGTAGTTAGGGAGAGGTGGGTAGCTGGGGGATGATTTCAAAGACAGGCTAGGTGTGTCAGAAGCAGATAGGACAGAAAAGTCAGAAGGGAGTCAGTGAAGCACCGGTAGCATGGCCCTGGAAGAAGGAAAAAGAGAGAGCTTCCTGGAAAGAGGCTGCCTGGAAAGGGGCTTGGAATTGTGAGCAGGAAAACAGGACTTTGTGTATACACTTTGTAAAGGATGTAAATAGGATGGAAGTCATACTGACTTCCCATTGACTGTGCTGCTGTCTTCAGTGGGAAATGGTGGGAGGTCAGCACTTTTAAATATGAGGCTACTTGGTTGGGTGCCTAAATATGGATTTGGGAACCTAACTTCAGTAGAGCTGGCCAAAAAATTTCTAATGGAACATTTTTCCATTTGAAAATGCTAAATCAATTACATTGAAACATTTTGTGGGAATATGTCAGTTTCATAAAAAAATGTCAGTGGGAAATTATATTATTTTTTAAATGGAGCTATACCTATCTCATGGAGCTGGAAGGGACCCCAAAAGGTTATTGAGTCCAGCCCTCTGCCTTCACTAGCAGGACCAAGTACTGACTTTGCCCCAGATCCTTAAGTGGCCCCCTCAAGGACTAAGCTCACAACCCTGAGTTTAGCAGGCCACAACTCAAGCCACTGATCTATCCATCTGCCCACATTTAGTTTCAGTAAGGTCAAAACATGTTGTTTTGACTAATATAACAGTTGAAAAAATATTTCAATATTATTTTGTAATATTTCATTTTGTGAACAATTCTGATTTCTGCTTTTCATCCCAATTTAGGATGAAACAAAATGTTGAAATATTGGAGTTTTCCCCAGAATAGGTATTGATCAGCTCTGGACTTCAGGCATCCACTTTTGAAAATTTAGGCCTACGGATATCAGATGGTTATATGGCTTGGTTGCTCACATAAAGATGGATCACTGCATGCAGGTACCTGTATTGTCTGTAGGCTGTAAATTTCTGATATAGTGATAATTTATGTAATTGCCATGGTGATATTATTCATCATGTTGGTTTCTGTGTTAGTCTGGAGAAACCACAATGAATAGGGTGAAGAAGTGATGATGGTACTGGGAAGAATGTTTATTTTCTCAGACAGGTAAAGGAAGGGTGTGATGCGACAATTAAAATGGCAAATGAACCCAGTCTGTCACACTCATGGCCAGCTGTGTTGTACCGACAAATACAGTGCTTCCTTAGAAGGGCATCAAAATACACTAGGGATGGCAGAATATTTAACAGCTGTTTAAGACATGAGTAATGCCAGGGCTCCCCTTGTGTAGCTGTGGGAGGGAGGTGGATGTTTTTCAGTTTGCCAGAAGTAGGAAAAATAAAATCTATGAGCAAGAAGCTGAGAAGAAAATGTTGCATATTTAGGACATTTTCCACATGATGGCAGTAAAAACCCCCATGGAATTCAGAGATGGTTTATTTCTCAACTTCAGAAACCAAAGGGGAGAAAACAACCCAAGAAAATGAGGGACTGAAGTGTATATGGCTGAGCTGTTATATTTCCAGTTTTTCTCCTGGTAATCCTTAGAATCTCCAGCTTGCTTTCTCAATGGTGAGGCAACATCAAGGATGGCAAAGGGAGAATAGGTCACTAGTTACATCACACCAGTGCAGAGTATGACTCTTAGGCACCAATTCAAAGGAATTTTTGATTTCCTAAATTGTACGTATATGTGGAAGGAGAGGATTCAGAGAAAGGAATTTATAATCATCCTTATCTGAAAATTCCTATTTGCTTGCCCAAGGAATTGAGGCAATGTAATTCATCACTTAAAGCTTCATAACTGAGTTTGTCAAAGGACACTTGGATAAGGATGCTGTTTGACCAACTTGGTTTGATTTATTTGACAGTGCGAGATAGGAATTAGTTTTGGAAGGAGTTTGCAGATGAGGCTAAATTTGCCTGAGGCGCTTGGATAGTCTTGTGTGTGGAAGCAGTTAGAGGGGAATGTATTTAAAGAATCCAGAAGCAGCTGTGTAGTTAAAATTAAAATGTGTTTTTCTTTAATTTATTTATTTAATTTTTTTTGCTTAGTCTCCTGTTTCAGACTCTGCACTTGTCTATGAGAGCAAATGGGAGGGAAAAGGGATGGGGCAGGTGTGTGTGTGTGAAATTGAGCTTAGAAATTCCTGGTTTGCTTTTTACATCTTGGAAGCACCAGATATATGACATAAAAGGGGCTATATCCAAACATCTTCTGAATGTCTCCTCTTCATATTTTATATTTATATCCACAGGCACTGACTTTCCAATGTGTGTGTGGGGCGGTGCTCAACCCCTAGCTCTGCCCCAGGTCCCTCCCCTACTTCACTTCTTCCCGCCTCACCCCTTCTCCCAAGCCTCCACCCCCATCCCTCCTCTTCCCACCCCCGTTCCACTCTCGCCCCGCCTCTTCCCATCCCGTTCTGGCCTCTCCCCTAAGCACCTTACATATAGTAATGAGTGTATCCTCATAAGACCTCCAGTTCAGTAAAGGGAGAACTGAGGCCCAGAGTAATGAATGGACTCGGCTAAGGTCACATGAGGTGTCTGTAGCAGTGCTAGGAACATGAGGATGATGAGGGCAGCTTCTGTTTCAGTTTCCCTCTTTGATCATGTATTTGCTGGAGGATGTTGAGTTTTAGGCCCAAATATGCATGGGAGTCCAACAGCCCTTGCAGTCTGGTATTCTGTCTCTAACTGGTTTATACCAGTTGCTTTGGAAGAAGATGTAAAACCCCATTATGGAATTTGCAAAGCTTGCCTTAGTCTTCCATATGATCTTTAAACAAATGAAGCAAGTATATTTTTATTATGTGATAAAAGCAAAGGAGCTGTTCAAAATAAATAAGCAGGTCAGCCAACACACTGAACTTCCATATTTCAAATTTCAAAACACTTTACAAACATTGAAGCCTCACAACTTTCCTATGGGGTAAGTAAATTGTATAGCCATCTTACAGATGGGTCAGATGAAGTGATTTGCTCAGCAAGTCATTGGCAAAGATGGGAACAGAATCCAGGAGTCCTGACTCCCAGTCCTTTGCTGTCACAACTAGAGCACATCACCTCTCAACCACAGATCAATCAGAAGCAGCAAATGGAATTATATGTAGAACATCCTCCCTGGTACAAGAATGTCTTACATTCAAGAGGGATTAGATTCCTTGTATACAATAAGATAATAATAATAATGAGTCATGCACTGTGTCCTGAACTCTCAAGTGAGCGTCATTGTGAGGGTCACACCAGCAGTTTGAACTCTGACCTGTCAAGGATTCCCTAAAACCAATGAAACCAAAAAGTGGAGGGTGGAAAGGAAGGTGTTCCGTTCCTCCTTTTTAGAGTCATCAGAATCTGAAAAGGCCAAATCTAAAACTATTATGCTAAGTCAGCTTTCTACATCAGCAGTCACCTTGACCATCACTTCAGATGCATTAGGTAAGGTCCGATGTGATGAAAGACACAGGTATGGCAGTCTGATAAGTGATGAGGCCTTTGCAGAACCCAAGCTCTGGTGTTTTCTGCAGAAAATGTGGCTCTGGCATCCCTGAAAATAGTTCATACCAGGGGATCATATTTACATTTCTGGATTTGTTTTTTATTCTTCAGAAATAACTTGTTTGTGAGTGATAAGTAAGAGAAGCACAGTGAGCAATTTTGGAGCTGCACGGGGAACGGTTGGTAATTTCTGAGTATGTTTCCCAAGTCCTCAGAAAGGTCATTGGGGGTCTCCATTACATGCAGTCTGGAGCCTGTTACAATTTTCTCATACAATTTAATCTGCTTCCTGGATGGCCTCCAGTGTACAAGCAACTGACAGTCTACAGTCTTTGGAATTGATTTCCTGGAATTGTGGAAGGCCTGTTTGGCCTCCAGATGACAGATGTGTGTTTTGAGTGTTCAGTGCAGGAAGATGCTTTGCAGAGATGAGAGAAAATTTGCCTCATTTCCACATTTTCTATTAGCTTTTGAATCTTTCTCTAGAGTTTTGTGGGATAAACTCATTGTCGCATGCTAATGCCCCATTGAGTGGGCATCACTAATAATCTTTTGTCCTTCTCTAGCACTTGTCATCTGTGGATCACAAAGAGGTTTTATAAACATTTATTAAGACAAACAACATCTTTGCTAGGTAGTTAACTATTATAATAATTTTACAGATGAGGAAACAGAAAACTGAAGCACAGAAAAATGACTTGGCAAAGTTTACACAGTGTGGTTGTGTCTTCATTAGGAAAAAAGGTGTATTTTTAACCCTAGAGTTCACCTAAACCAGCTAACTTTGTTTAAAACTACAACTGCCTTATCTTCACTGTGATTATGACATGGATTAATTAACATGGGTTAAAAATACATCTTTTTTCATAGTGAAGGCAAGGCCTGGGTAACAGAATTGACAGAAGGACCCAGGGGTCCTGACTCCAAGTTCCCTGCTCTAACACTTAAGTTTCTCTCAGTAGTATTGTATACATTCCAAACATTACTAAAACTGGGGTGTGTTCTCTTCTCTCGTAGCGCATAACAGCAAGGGTCACATCTGAGATCAAGGACTATGTGGGCAAGGTCTTTCTGGTGTCAGTGGAAGGAGTCTTGGTAGTGGATGTACAATGTAATAGAATATTTCAAAATATATGAAAACAGTACCATCTGAAAACAGTGGCCCAATATGAAATGAGTTGGTGGTGCCAGTCTGGTTCTTAGCAGGACAGGAGTCTGAATTAAAAACAATCAGTACTAATTATCTCCATTATCGACAGTCTCATTGGAGTGGCTGAAAACTGAATGTGCGACATAAAGACCAACTTTCCTCTCACTCCTAGAAATGGTCCTTCCAGGGCAGGGGTCGGTATATGTCAAAAGCCTGGCCTGCTGCTATCTGTGCTTTTCTTATTTTGTGGATAAATAGAGCACTTCAAACAACAAGGATGTCAACCCAGCACTTTCACCAGCACTGAATTCAATAAGACTTTATATAAAGGAAAATCTATTTTCATCCTCCAGGGACAATGGATGGAATTTTACTACACCCATTAAGTATGATGTTTGGGGATGTATTAAGCAATTTTTATCTTTTGGTTCTATTTGTAATAGATATTAAAAGCAAAAACAATATACAAGCATTAGCTGAAAAGAACCAGGGCTTTGGAGCAGAGCCCAGAGCTGGAGCGTGGAGCAGCTCCAGAGCAGTGGAGCTGCAGGTTTTTGCCTGGAGCTGGAGCGGAGCCGGAGCATAGCTGCAAAGCCCTGGAAAAGACTGCCAAAGTTTGTAACCTAACTTCCCTTTCCCTTTCCCCCTCCTTTTCTTAACCAATTTGGGCTTTTTTTTAAAAAATGAAAATGAGAGCTTCAGACTAACTTCTAGTTTAGTCAGCTTGGTCCCTCTATAGAATTTATGAATGTCACAATTGAGCTCCAAGGGAAGCTGCAATTTCCCTTTGAAGAACAATATTAGATGCTAGCAAAGGGAAAAGGGACTTTAAAGGGAAAGTGCTGCTTCCTGCAGAATCTGCTCATGGGTCTTAGCAGCAGTATAGATGCAGCATGATGCCTCACAGCAGGACTGCCATAGCCCACTAATATATACCCTGTTGTGACTTATTGCTGTATTAAAGTGAGTTGAAAACTGGTTCCAGAATCTCACTGGTTTTCCCTCACACTGCCACTGTCAAAAATTCTGGCTCTTTTCAGATAGATAGGCACCCCTCTGTGTTGTGGAA
The DNA here is from genome assembly GCF_025201925.1 of Gopherus flavomarginatus. NCBI lineage: Eukaryota > Metazoa > Chordata > Testudines > Testudinidae > Gopherus > Gopherus flavomarginatus. The sequence continues at coordinate 118,835,750 of NC_066621.1, read as the reverse complement.
AAAAAAAAACAGTGTTTTTTGGTTGTGTGCTGGTTTATTTTTTTTGTTTGTTTGTTTTTTGTTTTCTTGTGGCAGCTTAATCTGCTTTTATCTTTTTGTTCCCTCCTTCACTTTTTGAAGTTCAATCATTCTCAGCTACATGTTATGTTAACGTAAAGCTAAAAACTAAAAATATTATAGTAAAAACATTAAGCAGTAATTTCAGTCTGTGAATTAAAATTTTAACTGTTTTTTAAAAGTAAAAAATGAAGTGGTGATAACATCAGGGTTCTTGTTCGGGCTACTAAAAAACAGTAATAAAATTACAGAACTGCTTGGAAGCCTAAAGAGATAGTATGGTGTCAGAGGTTATTAGAGAGAGGTAAAGCTTGTGGTGGAATCAGCTGTTGTTTGATATTGAAGAGGGAGAGTTGATGGAGTTGTCATCTTTAAGGGGTGGACTTGGTTTGATAGAAACTAATAGAAAATGGGACTGATAACGTGACTAGCTTGTCCTATTTTTCAGTCTTCACAAGACTGAAGCCATTACGTGGTTATTTCTCATTCTAACTTAGTAAATGTAAAAACTGCTGGTCAATACTGCAAATAGGAGATTTATGTTTATTTCGTACTAAACATCCATGTTTGTCTGATTTGTCTGAGTCAACATTTGTCTGAGTCAACATACCTAAATCTAAAGAATGTGGTAGGAAACAAGTAATTGCAGGGATTGCTGTAATGAACACAGATAATTCTTTTAAAGTAAAATGTAAGCATTGTCAAGAGTTATTAAGTGGCAAGATGGAAAGGATTTACACTCATCTCAAAAAAGAAAATTAGTTTCTTCAGATTCTCCAAAGATCAAATGAATGAAACATTGAACATGAGTTTGATGATGTTACAGGTGAGTCTTCAATGTCATGTGAGACAGAAATGTAGCCACATTGAAAATGTAATTCCCTGTTTCACATCTTCCAGAAGCTCTTCAACAGCTTCCATTTAGAGCAGTCTCTCTTCATTTTTGACAACCAAAATATGACAGATCAATTGGCAACTATACCATAAAATCAACAGACAGGCAAAGATTTGAGTTTGATAAGAAAGTTGCGACCTTCTTTATTCTGAAAACATCACTTTCTGTGTAGCACAAAATGAACAATTTAAACATGATTGAAGCCCTTCACCCTGAGCATTCTCCTCCAGACAGATTTAAGGTTGTAGGTTCATACTATATGCTGCAAGTGAAGAAATAGAGGAAAAAATTTAAGGAACGAATACAAGAATCAACTTTGACATTAATAAAAGATGGTTGGTTGAACATGAGAAATGATCCAATAATGGCTACAAGTATCCATACAGAAAAAAATGAGTTCCTACTTAATGCTATTGATTTTATGTCTGAAAAGAAAAGCACAGAATATTGTATCCAAGTTGCTGATGATGCCATCAAATAATACAGAGGAAAAATATGACAAGGGGATCTTTGTCATTTGCTTAAATGATGAAAATAAAATTTAAAGATGAGAACTGCTTAGACGCAGTGAGCCTAAGCTTCTGAACTATGCGAGTTCAACACACTAGTTATAATTGAGAAAGAAATTAACACCTGACACTGTCTATAGCCATCAACTTCATTGGTTGGTTGATTAAAAAAAAGGAGGATCGATGCCTCGTCTTCTCAATGATGTTCAGCAGAACTCTAAGAAAAATGGTGGGACCAATTCTCACTTACGCTAAGGAGACTGCTTTTACACACAGTTGCCTTACACACACTTTCAGTTCACTTTACACTCCCAGAGCGAGGTAAAGTCACCTTTAATGTCAATGAGAATCAGACCTATAGTCTGTGTATTTATGTTCAACACACTATGGGTGCTGAAATTGGCACTGAGCCCAAGGAGCACTTTGATCAAAACATAGAAAACGTTATAGAATGATAGAAATATAGGACCAGAAGGGACCTCATTAGGTCATCTAGTCCAGTCCCCTGCCCTGAGGCACAACTAAGTATTATCTAGGCCATTCCTGACAGGTGTTTGTCTAGTGTGTTTTTAAAAACCTGCAGTGATGGAGATTCCACAATTTCCCTAGGTAATTTATTTCAGTTTGTAATTACCCTTACAGTTAGAGAGTTTTCCTAATGTCTAACCTAACTCTCCCTCTTGCAATTTAAGATCATCACTTCTTTTCCTATCCTCAGTGGATAAGGAGAAAAAATTATCACCCTCCTCTTTATCACAACTTTTTATGTACTGGAAGAGTATTACGATGTTCCCCACTTAGTCTTCACTTCTCCAAACTAAACAAATCTAGTTTTTTTCAGTCTTTCCTCATAGATCATGTTTTCTAGACCTTTAATCATTTTTTGCTGCTTTCCTCATGACTTTCTCCAATTTGTTCACCCCTTTCGCAAAGTGTGGTGCCCAGAACTGGACATGGTACACCTGAAGCCTTATGAGTGATGAGTAAAGTGGAAGAATTACTTCCCGTCTAGCTTACAACACTCTTGCTAATACATCCCAGAATGTTGTTTGCTTTTTCTACAATCATATTACATTAATAGCTCATATTTAGTTTCAGAGTAGCAGCCATGTTAGTCTGTATCTGTAAAAAGAACAGGAGTACTTGTGGCACCTTAGAGACTAACAAACGAAAGCTTATGCTCAAATAAATTTGTTAGTCTCTAAGATGCCACAAGTACCCCTGTTCTTTTTACATATTTAGTTTGTGATCCATGCTAACCCTCAAATCCTTTTCTGCAGTAATCCTTCCTACGCAGTCATTTCCCACTTTGTGTTTGTGCAATTGATTATTCCTTCCTAAGTGTAGTAGTTTGCAGTTGTCTGTCCTGAATTTCATCCTGTTTATTTCAAACCCATTTCTCCTGTTTGACAAGATCATTTTGTATTCTAATCCTGTCCTCCAATGCACTTGCAACCCCTTCCAACTTGGTATCATCTGCAAACTTTGTAAGTGTATTCTCTATGCCATTATCCATGTAATTTGTAAAGATACTGTATAGAAAAGATATTGGACCCAGGACAGATACCTGTGGGATCCCACTCAATATGCTCTTCTAGCTTGACTGTGAACTATTGATAACTACTCTCTGACTGTGTTTTTCCAACCCGTTGTGCACCTACCTTATAGTAGGCTAGGCTATATTTCCCTAGTTTTCTCACGAGAAGGTTATGTGAGACAATATCAAAAGCCTTACTAAAGTTGAGATATATCACATCTACTGCTTTTCCCTTATCCACAAAGCTTGTTATCCCATTAAAGTAGGATATTAGGTTGGTTTAACATGGTTTGTTCTTGACAAATCCATGTTGACTGTTACTTTTCACCTTATTATCTTCTAGATGCCTACAAATTGATTGTTTGATTATTTGTTGTGTTATCTTTCTGGGTACCAATATTAAGCTGACTCATCTATAATTTCCTAGGTTGTCCTTATTCCCCTCTTTAGAGATAGGTACTATATTTTCACTTTTCCAGTCCTCTGGGATCTCTCCTGTCAGCCACAAGTTCTCAAAGATAATTGCTAATGACTCAGAGATCTCTTCAGCAACTTCCTTAAGCATTCTAGGATGTATTTAGTCAGGGCCTTCCTACTTGAAGACATTTAACTTGTCTAAGTAATTCTTAACTTGTTCTTTCCCTATTTTAGCCTCAGAGCCTACCCCATTTACACTGATGTTCACTATGTCAGTTGTCTGATCACTGCTAGCCTTTTTTGTGAAAACTGAAACAAAAAAACACATTTATCATTTTGGCCATTGCTGCGTTTTTTGTTATTTTACATTTTATGTCCCAAAGAAGCACTACATTTACAAAAATAACTGAAGAAGGTTTTTGAGGGATTGACAGATTACAGGCAGATTAATCTACTGTCACAGGATCAGTGGAAATATGTGGCTTCAGTTAATAACATGGAATTGGAACCACACAGGAAAATAGTTTTAAAAAAATTAGAAATGCCATTATTTAGCCAGCATCATTAATCCTCATAGTTTGAATCCAGAATAGGAAGACAAAGCTAAAATACGGTTGATGGAACATAATCTCGATTTATTTATTTCTGTTTTAGCATTTAAAATTGAAGATCCAGATTTCTGTGTGAAATATTTAGAAAGGAGGTTGTATCAGGTTATTGCATCAAAATTATGGAAAACTATGCTATCAGAATCACTGAAGATAGGACAGTTAAATTCAGAATATTGTCAGTTTTAAAAAGACTGCCACTCCTATCTAGCAAGCTCAGCATCAGTTGAACATGTTTTTAGCATATTGTGATAGACCCAGATCAGTTGGGTACAGCAGAATAGCAGAAAGCAGATATACTGGCCACTAGGTTAACAGTTTTCTGTTCCCCGACTGACCAGAGCAGGGGCTGCTCCAGGCTAATGAGAACACCTGACTCTAATTAACCTGCAAAGAATCAGGTGAAGCCATTCAGTTAATGTGACCACCTGACTCTAATTAAGGCCCTGCTGATACTATAAAAAGGGCTCACTTCAGTCAGACAGAGAGGAGCCAGGGAGCCAGAGGCAAGGAAGTGCGGCTGAAGGACTGGTTACTGAAGACGCCCTCAGACCATCGTTAAAGGAGCCCTAAGGTAAGGGTGAAGAACGGAGAAGCAGGAGAGCTGTGGGGAAGTGGCCCAGGGAAATGTAGCAACTCTGGCAGTGAAAGGTTGGCTGCCAACAACTGCTACCATTAGGGTCCCTGAGCCAGAACCCGAAGTAGAGGGCAGGCCCGGGTTCCCCGCAACCCACCACTACAAGAACATCTCCTGGGAGGGGAAGTCAGGCCCCTGTCAGGACAGGAGGCTGAACAGAGACTGTGGGAGTTCTCTCACCAACCTCCTTGCGGGCCTATGATGAAAAGGGCTCAGTAACCATGGCCCTAGAGAGAGAAGGGCTATGTGGAGGGTCACAGTGAGCCACTGAGGCTAGCATAAACCGCCTAGAAGCGTAGGACCCACGGGAGCAAGCTCTGCCACAATGTTTATATTTATTTGGTTAAAAAATTGTATTAGGCTACTTATAGATGCTGAAAAAAATCAAGTTAATGTTGGTAAAAGTAGTATTATAATGGATATACCAGCTCAGTGAGACTGATGAGGGATGTATCTGGGAACATACCCGAGGAACAAGGGATGCAGTTATTGAAAAAGAGAAAAAGGTCTTGAAATGTCAGTTGTGATTTGGAGAGAAATCGAGGCTGCTAATTCTATGTAGGGCAGGAGTTCCAAGACTAGGATGGGCTGTACCCCTTCTCATTTCACTTTTGAGGGTCTGCTGGCAAATGTTTAGAGTCCTGGGTTGAAACAAGCATGCTGGGAGAAGGGGCTTCCTCCCTGAAAAGGAAGGACTTGGAAGGAACCAAAAGGGCTCAGAAATCTCTCTCTTTTTTTTCCTTTTTTTTTTTAAATAAAAAGGAAAAGTACTCCGATTGTTTACTTGATTTATTCATTATGAGCTTGATCCTGCAAGGTGCTAAGCACCCACAACCAGTGATGAGCTGCCAAAATATTAACAACGGGTTCCCTCCTCACCTCACGAGGGGGTCGTGTCCCATCCAACCCCCCATGTTCCTTGACACCCCCCCCCCAGGGACCCCTGACCCATCCCCCCCTTCCCTGTCCCCTGCTGACCCATCCAATCCCTGTCCTGACTGTCCCCTGCTGCCCCATCCAATCCCTCCTCTCATTTGTGATGGCTCCCCGGGACCCCTGCCCTATCCAACCACCCCTTCTCTCTGTCCCTGACTGCCTCCCACCACCTCATCCAACCCCGGCTCCTTCCTGACTGCCCCCTGGGACCCTTGCCCCCATTCAGTCCCCCTGTTCCCTGCCCTCTGACCGCCCTGACCCCTGTCCACCCCCCCACAACCCACCGAACACCCCCTCCCTGCTCCCTGGCCCCTTACCACACTGTCTGGGGCCTGGACCTGGTCCGCTCTGCTGGGACTGCGACCAGTGCCGCAAGGCCCGACTCCCCGAGCCGGACCGGGCTGGAGCCACTCGGCTGGTGCCGCGGGGCCCGACTCCCCGAGCCAGGCTGGGCCGGAGCCGCTCGGCCAGTGCCACAGGGACTGGCACCATGGGGCCCAACTCCCCGAGTCGGGCTGGGCCCCGAGCCAGGCCGGAGCCACTCGGCCGGCGCCACGGGGCCCGGTGCCGTGGGTCTCGACTCCCCGAGCCAGGCTGGAGCCGCTCGGCCAGCACTGCGGGAATCGACACCGCGGGGCCGACTCCCCGAGCTGGCCGGAGCCATTCGGCTGGCACCGGGACCGGCGCCTGACTTCCCGAGTCGGGCCAGGCCGGTGGCACTTGGCCGGGACCAGTCCTAGCCAGAGGCGCTCAGCCGGGACCAAGGGGAGCAAGACTTGGCTGCGCGCGCCATGCCTCCCTGGAGCCCCCCGTCCAGCTTACCTGCCTACTCCTTGTTTCAGGCTTCCCACGAAATTTGATTCAGGGAGGAGGGGGAGGTGAGCTGGGGCTGGGTGGACGGCTGCCCCAGCCTTTGTTAAATTTAAAAGCTTCTTTAGAACCAGTTGTCCTGGAACAACTGGTTCTAAAAAGGCTTCTAAATTTAACAACCGGTTCCTACGAACCGGTTCAAACCGGCTGGAGCTAACCACTGCCCACAACTCTCACTGAAGTCAGTGAGAGTTGAGGGTGTTCAGCCTTTTGAAGGATTGAGCCCTATAGGTGAAACTGTTAGCGGCACCTAGAGTTAAGGTTTCTTAACACTTTGCCTTATAAGACCCTGTGTTCAGTTGCTTATAACATTACAAAGCTATAATAATTTGGGTTGAAGTTTTCCATGCTGGGTGTCTCCCTCATGTTTATTTCTCTCATTTCAACAAAAATAGTCTGGCTGTTTCTGAGAATCAGGTGAGGGGGAAAATATATTGTTTTGCCAATATTAAAATATTCTTACAATTATTTAATTGAGAAGCTCAAGCACCTTTACGGTTTGGAGCAAAGATTTGAAATTTGGCACTCTGGGGACAAATAGGTGTCTTTTGCTATCCCCAGGATAATCCACCCAAATTATAACTCTCTGACAATCACTTTTGGAACACATTCAATAGAGGCTTATTAGCATCTGGCAGGTAAATTTGCTGAACATTCTCTTTCTACTGAGCATGCTTTCTTCTGACAGAACTCCATGCCAAACACAATAAGAATGGCCTCAGAGAGCTCTCTGAGCAAGCTCCAGGCAGCAGTAAGCAAGACTTTTCCTGCCATTGTTCCTCACTGCTGCCAAGAGGTGCTGTTCTGCTGGTCTCCAAAAATGAAAGCAGGAACTTAGAAGACTTTGTCTCTTGTGGTCTTAAAGCTCCCCCTTCAAGCATATATGCAGCATGGAGACAAAGGAAAAAGAGGCCTGACTGGACTGCAGATGGGTGAACAGCAAGAGAGGATCAGGGGCAGGCTAAGGATGCAAGGTGAGTGGGGAAATAGGACAAGGTAGAAGGGAACAGACTAGCATGGGGGACAGGAGCAGAGTAGACAAGCAAGGAGACAGGGACAGAAGGGTCTTTACCACTGGAGAACAATCCCCTACATATAACCCAGGATTCCTGAGTCCTAACATTCCTCTCCCATCAGCAAATATCTCTGAAACTCACTGGCAAAATGATGTGTCTCATCACTTTCTAGTATCTGGTGCATATAGAGGATAATAGTCTACTACTAGTACCAGTTACTCTGCTAGCAAAAGTGGTAGAGTTCTGTGCAGTGAATCTAAATTTTCAACCCTTCTGATGACCCATGTGGAGATCAGTGTGGTTCCACATGACAAAATTTCTGGGGAGGGTTTCAGAAGAAGAGTGTAAATGCTGTGCCAACATTCAGAAAAGGCAAGCAGGCCAACCCAGGTAATTGTGGCTGTATTAGCCTGACATCGGTCTTGGGCAAAATGATGTATGAGCTGATACAAGATTCAGTTAATAAAGAATTAATGCCAATGAACTTGGTTTTTCTGGAAAATGACTTGTCAAACAAACCTGACTTCATTTTTTTATGAGATAACAATTTGGTTGATTAGAGTAACTGTGTAAGTGTAATATACTTAGGCTTTTGTAAGGCCTTTGGCTTTGTACTGAACAACATTCTTATTTTAAAAAATAGCACTGTACAGTATCCATTAAACATATGCATTGCTGATTCTGAACTAGCTAACTGATAGGTCTTAAAAAGTAGTTGTCAATGGGAAATCATCATTGAATAGAGGTGTTTCTAGTGGAGATCTGCAGGGATCAGTTCTAGGCCCAGTGCTATTCAACATTTTCTATCAATGATCTGGAAGTAAATTTAAAATCACTGCTGATAAAATATGTGGGTGACACAAAGACTGGTGGAGTAGGAAATAAGGATGGAGACAGGGCAGTCATACAGAGCAATCTGGATTGCTTGGCAAGCATGGCCTGTTCAAACAAAATGCATTTTAATATAGCCAAAGGCAAGGATATATATGAACAAAGAAGTCAGGCTATACATGCAAAACGGGGGACTGTATCCTGGAAAGCACTGACTGAAAGAATTTACTGTCTTATTGGACAACCAGCTCAGCGTGGGTTCCTGCTGTGATGCTGTGGCAAAAAGGGCTATGTGATCATTAGAGGTATAAATAAGGGGGTAGTGAGTAGGGAAGTGTATGAGGCATTGCTGAGACCAGTACTAGAATATTGCATACAGTTCTTGTGTCCACATTTTAAAAAAAGATGCTGAAAAATTGGAGATGGTGCAGAAAAGAACCAGATAATTATTTGAAAGCTGAAGAAAATTCCTTACAGAGGGAGAGAGTTAAGGAGCTCAGTCTGTTTAGTTTACCAAAAAGAAGATTGAGAAGTGAGTTGATTACAATGTGTGAGTACCTGCATGGGGAGAAAATACCAAGGTACTAAAGGACTTTTGAATGTAGCAGAGAACAGCATAAGAACCGATTATTAGAAGATGAAGCCAGACAAAACTAGAAGAAAGACACAAATTTTGAACCGGGAAGGTGCTTAATCATTGGAACAAACTACCAAGGAAGTGGTGGATTCTCTCTCTTGTTGTCTTCAAATAAAGACTGAATCCCTTTCTGAAGGTATGCTTTAGTCAAACGCAAATTATTGGGCTTAAAACAGGGGTAACTGGGTGAAATTTGATGGCTTGTGACATACTGAAGATCAGACTAGACATTACTGTCCCTTTTGAACTTAGAATTTATGAAAATTTTAGGAAAAATACATTAAAAAATCTTCATTAAAAGAGTTTTAAAGTTGCAGAGTCTTGTACTCATAAGTTAACCTACATTCTGGTATTTTCTTTCTGAACAACCTTAACTCTGCCCCTTGCATGTATGCGTTATGGTATAGTCTTCAGTTACATGATCAACTACTACTTTTTCCACAGAACCCCTGCCTCGTTCTGTGCACAGTATGGATGGTACTTGGAGAAAGATCAGGGTCATGTATTACTATTTATATTACCAGAGCATCTAGGAGTCTAGTCATAGAACAGGGGTTCTCAAACTTCATTGCACCACTGTCCCCTTCTAACAACAAAAATTACTACACAACCCCAGGAGGGCGGACTGAAGCCTGAGCCCGCCAAAGCCCCGCTGCCCTGAGCGAGAGGGCCGAAGCCAAAGCCTGAGTCCTGCTGCCTTGGGCAAAGGGGCCGAAGCTGAAGCACTTGGGCTTTGGCCCTGGGTGGTGGAACTCAGGCTTTGTCCCCAGGCCCCAGCAAGTCTAACGCCAGTCCTGACAATTCCATTAAAATAGGGTTGTGACCCATTTTGGGGTTCCAACACACAGTTTGAGAACTACTGTCACAGAAAAATTGTCTGTAGGACCAAGCCTGATTTGATGCAGAATTTGGAAGATGTGTAGTGAATGAGGCAGGCTAGTAAAGGGAGAAAAAAATGCTCTTGTGATTAAAGCAGTTGAATACCACCCTGGAAATAGTATATGATTATAATGTAACCTTAAATCTGGTATTTCCCAACTTTTGAATACTTGACTTTGCAAGCTTAATGTTCTTTTAACATTATTTTTAAATGTAATTTTATATACAGTAGACTTCTGCTTTGGGAAAAGATCTCTCTGAGGAGGTGCAGTGCACACTTCAGAATTACCATAGAACAGGGGTCAGCAACCTTTCAGAAGTGGTGTGCCGAGTCTTAATTTATTCACTCTAATTTAAGGTTTTGCGTGCCAGTAATACATTTTAACATTTTTAGAAGGTCTTTTTCTATGTCTATAATATATAACTAAATTATTGTTGTATGTAAAGTAAATACGGTTTTTAAAATGTTTAAGAAGCTTCATTTAAAATTAACTTAAAATGCAGAACCCCCCGGACTGATGGCCAGGACCTGGGCAGTGTGAGTGCCACTGAAAATCAGCTCACGTGCCGCCTTCGGCACGTGTGCCATAGGTTGCCTACCCCTGCCATAGAAGAAGAACATCCATGCTAAGGGATGTTTCTGTTTTTAAAAGTATTTGATGGGCATGGCCCTTTGGTTGCTTTGGTTGCTTACCACATATATGGAAGGATATATGTGAAAGAGTGTTATATTTACCTACTTGGTAGACTGAGGATTTGAGTATTGGCCTAGATGCACTAGGCTGGCTGAGCTGTGCTTAGTGCAAGTCATGAGAAGTTGAACTGGGAGGAGTAGATGTGGCATTAAGTAAGCCACCTTTGTGACTTTTTTTTTGATTCTGAGGCCGTGCATGCTGTCCCAAACACAATATAGCAGATTCAGGGGTAGTCTCTAGCTCAGGGATGGGCAAACTATGGCCCATGGGCCACATCCGGCCCATCAGATCTTTAAATCTGGCCCTTGAGGTCCCACCAGGGAGCAGGATCAGGGGTTTGCCCCGCTCTGCATGTGCCATGGCTCCTTGTAGCTCCTGGGAAGCAGCCGGCATGTCCCCCCTCCAGCTCCTATGCATTGGGGCAGCCAGGGGGCTTCGCACGCTGCTCCCACCCCAAGCCCCACACCTGAAGCTTCCATTGGCCGAGAACTGTGACCAGTGGGAGCTGTGGGGGCAGTGCCTGCGAACGGGGCAGTGCACAGAGTCGCCTAGCTGCGCCACCGTGTAGGAGCTTGAGGGGGGATATGCTCCTGCTTCCAGGAGCTGCCTGAGGTAAGTGCTGCCCGGAGCCGTCACCCCCCACACCCCAGCCCCCTGCCCCAGCCCTGATCTCCTTCCTGCCCTCTGAACCCCTTGATCCCAGCCCGGAGCCCCCTTCTGTACCCCAAACCCCTCATCCATGGGCCTACACCAGAGCCTGCACCTCCAGCCAGAGCCCTCACCCCCACACACACTTCAACCACCTGCCCCAGCCTGGAGCCCCTTCCCACACCCTGACCTTCTCATTTCTGGCCCCACCCCAGAGCCCGCAACCCCTAGCTGGAGCCCTAACCCTCTTCCCCCACTCCTACCACCAATTTCATGAGCATTCATGGTCCACCATATAATTTCCATACCCAGATGTGGCCTGAAGGCTAAAAAGTTTGCCCGGGTTTTGGGTCTTTTTCTTATATAGGCTCCTATTACCCCCCATCTCCTGTCCCTATTTTTCACACTTGCTATCTGGTCACCCTAAGCAGGAAGTACCAGTTGGGATTATACCCTGTTGTGAAATCCATTTCTTGTTTTTTCTTACTGAGAAGTTTTGACCTTTCAGACAGCTGAACTGAAAAAAATCCATGGAGGTTCCTTTTAGCTACATTTTATCCAACAGTCTTTCCTACTATCACACTAACAATAGCAAGAATGTAATCCATGTGATGATTACCTGTTCTGTTCATTCCCTCTGGGGCACCTGGCATTGGCCAATGTTGGAAGACAGGATACTGGGGTAACTGGACCGTTTGGTCTGACCCATTATGGCCGTTCTTTTGTTCAAGTATGTCCAGTAGTTTGGGCAAGTGATTCAGTACATTCATGTATTTATTTATAATAAGATAACTTTATGATCTAGCAGAGATTGTTTATCCATGCAGGAGTATGTCTATGCTACAATTAAAAACCCACAGCTGGCCCATGCCCGCTGACTCAGACTCATGGGGCTTGGGCTAAAGGGCTGTTTAACTGTGGTGCAGATGTTCAGGCTCAGGCTGCAGCCCAAGTTCTGGGACCCTCCCACTTCGCAGCACCCTAGAGCCCAGGCTTCAGCCTGAGTCTGAATGTTTACACCTTAATTAAACAGTTCTTTAGCCCAAGCTGCACAAATCCAAGTCAGCTGGCATGGCCTAGCTGCAGGTTTGTAACTGCAGCATAGACATACCCCAACTCAGTATTGAACCAGTGCCCCATCCTGAGGCTGGAGTGGCGCTAGGTACTGCTTTACTGATTGAATGTAAAACTGCGGCCCTGGCTACTTGCTATCATTAAAGATTAGTAACACTTGTTGCAAGAATTGAGATATTAATTTTCGTGTCCCAGCCAAACTCCAGCAGATTAATTATATTCCTCCTAAAGTTTGAATTGAGTGCAGTATTCTTCCCTTCTTGCTTAAAATGTTGTGTAGTATTGCTGTACACTGTTCAGCATCTGCCTTGTTCCATTCCAGAGGTGAATGGATGTTTAGATGATGGAAGAATTGAAATGTATTATCACCATGCTGCCCTGTAGAGAATGGTTCCTGGGGAATATTATATTGAGACATTGTTTGTCATTTTGTATGTAACCCTTCTGGCAGGTGGAGCTGCCAGGAACCAGGGCCAGGTTCAATATCTAGGGGTCCTTTTTCAACAATACAACACAGAACCGGCATGAACCCTCACCCACTAACGTGGGAAAATTACACACCACCCCTAGGCGCCTCTGAAAGGCAATATTTCCCCACTCACAAACACAGAGTCTGAGTGTAGAAAAGAAACTTTTAATGAAAGGAGGGAAGTCACCTGACATTAATTAGGGAAAATGCGACAAGCAGGATTCATAAACACAAAATTGTGAGCAGGACACCAACCACAGAGTATGTGGGATGGTGTCTTCTGCCTCATGTTCTTGAGTTCTACAATCAAAAGTTCCTTTACTGTGTCCCTCTCTGCTCCCTAACCATACCCTACTCACAGTGGTTGTCTTTGGTCAGTGAGGACCGAGGGTTCAGAGGTGCGCCTGTGTTAGTTCACCTTCCACCTGGGGAAGAAGGCACGTGGCTTGTTCCACCATCTGAGCCCTTGCTCTGGGTGGCTGCCTCACCAGCTGCTGTTCCTTGGCACCTGGCCACCTTGCCAGCTGCTGTCCCTCGCCGTCTGACCAGCTGCCGTTCTGCTCATCTGTCACCTTCTGCCACCTGCCTCTCTGCTGTGATGTCTGCAGGTCAGTCTCTTAAGAGTCCACCCACCTCTTAGTGACTTTCAACTCTTAGTGAAGCAGGCTATGCAGAAATGCTGTCCCACCACTAGTGTTTTTAGCTCTAGTAAGCACTTAACATAACAACAGACTCCCAATGGAGCCTATTTAGCTCTGTCTTTGAACAGTGGGGAGGAACAGGTTAAACCAGACAGGGGATCCTTAGGAAGAGTCTACACCTCCTGGTTGGGACAGCTGTCCTCACCCCTCTTATTTTCACAAGGGTTTGGTATTCGAGCCTCTGGCTTAGCAAGTTCTTTTCAACTGAGGGTGACCCCTCAATCAGGACAGGCTCAGAACAGTTCTGCTGCCCTTTACTCATATAGTAAAAATAACATTTTACTACCACTGCATTCAGCTAATGTTAAAATTATATAATAAACAGGTTAAAGAAAGAGTGTCTGTACATCTGGGTATAGTGCTTAGATTATCCAAAAATACAAACTTTGTTTTAAAAGCTGTAAAATACATATACTACATAATCTCCAATAACCCAAATTTAGATTAAAAATTAATGATGCAGTTTAGTTATTAGCATTCAAATTTTGAGGTACATCACTAATGAAAAGTTATACCGAGAGATGGTTTAGAAAGCAAATATAGCAATGAGTGGAGATTGTCTCTCAGTAATTGAGCGTTTACAATTGATTGTCCCTCATTGAATCTGAGTCCATCAGAGAAGTATTTCAATTACTTTCCTGATTTTAGCAAAAAGAACGAGGAGTACTTGTGGCACCTTAGAGACTAACAAATTTATTTGGGCATAAGCTTTCGTGGGCTAGAACCCACTTCATTGGAGCCATGCAGTGGAAAATACATTAGGAAGATATATATATACACAGAGAACATGAAAAAATGGGTGTTGCCATACCAACTCTAATGAGACTAATCAATTAAGTCCTCATTCTTTTTGCTGATAGAGACTAACACGGCTACCACCCTGTTTTCTGATTTTGCTTCTCAACGGTGCTCTGGCTCATCTTTCCTGGTATTGCCAATATCCGGTGATGTGTTCTAGATAGATGTTCCTCAGCCACCTGATGGCATCCGATTTGTAACCCAGCACCAGTGAAAGTTGATCACTTTGGGCAATACATCTACTCTGCGTAGGTATCCAGCAGACAGGAGATGTGTTGATGTAAAAGCAGTTTGCTCCTGAAGTCTCTTCCCCTCCCCAACTATCTGTCAGAGGAGAGTTCATTCAGACCCTGCTTACTTATATTATTAATGGATTACTATTACTAGTATTGTTATTTAAATTGTTTTAATGCCCAGTATTTGTAGATATTTTTCAAACATTTAAGAAGCTATGTCCCCTGTCTCAAGGAGTTTACAATCTGCAAAGAAACAAAAACAGACAAAGGTAAGGGAAAGGATTAAATGACAAAGTTCAAGGGACTATTCAAGCCAAATAGATGTCTATCATTTCAGAAAATCGAAATGCAGCCCAAATGAAGCCACAGAAAGAATAAACTCTGGCAGATAAAACACAAGATGGAAGTTGGATGAAGTAAAAGGCATTATGAAAGGAAAACATCTTTGTTATACATCCGTTCTTAATACCTTCAGAACTCTTGAAATGACTGAACTGCTGAGAAAAATATGCAGTCTCTTATTAAAAATCTGAAATAAGTTATTACGGTATATCAGAAGATTGCAGAGTAGCAACAATTGTACCTATCTTTAACAATGGCGTGACTTCAGTCCTAGATAAACTGGTTGAAACTGATTTAAAGTAGACATATAAAACACTCCAATGTGATATAAGGATGTCTGTAAAGAAAAACTATACTTTTTCCCTTCCATTACATTGCCTCCAGAGCCACACTATAAGAGTTGCATGCCTGGGTAGGCAACTTTGGAACAATTTTTGAGGCAGACAGAAGGCACATGCAGTTCCTTCAATCCTAATGTTCCATATACTGATGGCATTAATACTCTGCCCCCTCTAATCATCACTCAGTTACTCTTCAGACCAGGTAGTTAGGAAACTAACCTCTTTTTTTCCTCATATTACACAAACAAGTGTAACTGTAAATCTGTTTTAAAATAATGTATCTGTTAAAGGTAGGTGTGTTAGATGGAAAAGTTTGTGTTTTATTAAATTATTTTAGCAGTTCGTCAAATTTGGGGTATTTTTTTAAGTGGCCTTGGACCTTGCCCAAGATGCAGACCCATTCTTCTTGCTCTGTAATAGTCCTCACTTCAGATAGGCAAATAAAATGTCTTTTATGCCTTTGGGAAGCACACTGCGCTAACAGCTGTGTCAGCACTTCTTTCAAAGGGCTGACATTGTTTGTCCAGCCAAAGCATCAAAAGTCAAGGCTTGACAGTGGCCAGTGCCAGATGCTTCAGAAGGAATGAATAGAACAGGGCAATTAGCACGTGGTCCATCCCCTATCATCTAGTCCCAATTTTTTTGCAGTCAGAGATTTAGGGACACGTAAAACATGGGATTGCTTCCACGACTGTCTTGGCTAATAGCCATTGATGAACCTATCCATTAAATGATCCAATTCTTTTTTAAACTCAGTTATTATTTTGCCCTTCACAACATCCACTGGAGTGAGTTACACAGCTTAACTGTGTGTTGTGTGAAGTACTTCCTTTTGTTTGTTTTAAACATGCTGCCCGTTAATTTCATTGGGTGACCCCTGGTTTTTGTGTTATGGGAAGGGGTAAATAACATTTCCCTATTGACTTTATCCACACCACTCATGATTTTATAGATCTCATTAGATCCCCCCCTTAGTCATTTCTTTTGTAAGCTGAACAGTCCGAGTCTCAAAAGGCCACTGTACTTTCAAGGGGCCCAAGAACAGGTGAGAGGGCTGAGATCCCTCACAGGCCCTACGATATTCCTTCTCCTGCTCTGTCAGTGGTTTCTTTGGCAAGGAGTGCTGAGGAGAGAAGTGGTCTCTTCTTTTTCATTTTATTTTAGGTTCTTATACTATACTCATCACCATGGTATTTGAGTACCTTTTCCCTTTAGATGGTCTCTTCTTCCTAAGAAGATTCCTGAAGGGGCCTATTTTATTGGTAAGTGTGTTTGTAGGGTGATAGTGATGGTCATGGGTTGGGGGAGTGAATCCCGGGCTTAGTGAGGTCTGGCTCACCCTGCTCCTTCCGCCCGAGGCCCCCCATGGGCTCCAGCAGGAGGGGCAGGGAGAACACCAGGCTCGGGGAGACTAGTCCCCAGCCTGCTCCACCCCTTTCTGCCAAAGCCCCACCCCTGGGCACCAGGTGGGCAACGCTGCCCCCAGCCCTGGAGCACCAGGTAGCCGGGGTGGCCCTTCACTCCCAGAGCGCAGTCTGGCCCCCATTAGTCCCAGCTAGGGCCCCGGCCATGGGTGTTTAAAGATGGTATTAAGTATCCTTGTTGCAGAAGAGATAAAAGTTAGTTTAGTTGGGGGTAGTCAACAGGTGGACCATGGGCCAAATCCAGACCACCAGACACTTTTGAACAGACCGCAAAAATCTTTTTATTTACTTGTTATTATTGCGGTGTGAAAGAATGTTTTTCTGGAGTCTGGACCTTGACTATACCTTGACCAAGAAATGTAGTCCTTGACAAAAAATAATTGACAATTCCTGATTTAGATGGTCTTTAGCTGTTCTTGAAGTCCAGTCCTGTTTCAATGTAAGGCAAAACAAAACAGACAGATACACACAAAAGAATAGTAAAGATAACAAATGCATCTTTTTTGTTTAAGTCTTGCTTGCAACCTAACTGTTGGCAAATTACAGGCACTGCATAGAAAGTTATTAGATGCTTGAAGATCTGGCTAACTTTTACCAGGGTTGGGTTGTTTAAGATGTTGTTAAAGTTTCTTTAAAAATCACTGTCTTTACACTAGTATTGCAAAAGGTGGAGGTGTCATGGCTGTTAAGTGGTAAGCCATATTTTTATTAAACATAAAGCAACATAAGGAAGATAGAAAAGAGGAGAAAGAAGGTGGCAGAAGGGGAAAAAATGATATTGGGGAAGAAATAATAGTGGGAACCTCAGATTCGTATTCCAGATGTTAAGAAGTCAGCTGAACGTGATGGAAGTGATTATTTCATCTAGTTCCTTGTTTGCACCCAAACTTGTTTGGATACCTTTCAAGGAGCAAGACAAAGAAGGCCCAAAGGAGGGATAATAGATTTTGGAGTGCCAGTAGGTGGTGGCAGCCAAGACTCTCTCTTTTTCGAGGTGTTCAGTCTGCCAACCTTCCAATTCACAGCAAGATGCTAAGTGGCTGCCAAAAAAAGAATGTCTAGAAAGGGCATTTTCCAGCACTCTATCCCAGTCCTGTTTCTGCTTTCTGCTGCAAGTGAAGAGTCTAGAGCTGAGAAAATATCATTGGACCCTGGGGAGAACTGAAAATATTTGGAAAAAAGATTTATTTTTTGGCTGCCCGGGTACTTATAGCTGCCAATTATCAGATGTTTATGACCAGGTATATAATTTTTCACTCTGATTCAAAGCTGCAACTTGGAGCTGCCATTTGGGCCCAGGGCAGCCTCAAGGATAAAACTCAAGAATTTCTGGAGTTGTTTAAAAAAGCTAGGAAGTGTCCAAACATTTCTGGAGGGGTTTCTTTGATATCTGACACTTCTGCCTCATCTTTAGGTATGGCTGTCCCTTTGGGAAAGATTAGTGATTCAGATGTCACAGTGATGGACCCAGTCTAAGAACTTAAATAGAACAAGAAAGTTCTGACTTCGCATCTTAGATATTTGATGTGTCATGGACCTGTCTTTTGAAAGCACAGATGTCTTCAACTCAAGACAGACAAGATTTTAGAAAAGTTGAAAGGCACAAAGTTCTCAGGCAGTTTTCAGGTCTTGAATCAATCTGCTTTTTGCAATAAAACTTTTGGATTCAATAAGGGACAGTAGCAGAAGTCCTCTGTAGAAACTGGCTACCAGCAGAGACCCAGAGAACTGAGATGCCCGCTGATCCTCATTGCAGGAGACAAAAATCTTCCTTCTTGGCCTACGGACTGTAAGCCACTCATTATGTTAAACATAGCTTGCAAATATCCATGTGTATGACTGGACTTAGAGACAGTCCTGCAACACCCAGAAATCCATCCATCCATCCATCTCTTCTACCTCTCCCTTTGGTTATTGTTTATCCCAGTTTTTTCAACTATAACCAGCCAGGGAGCCAAAGAAGAATACCAGAGCCTTACTGGGGGAAAGGTTTTTATTCCCAATATTTTCTTATTCCCAAAAGAAACACTAGTTCTGGAACTCTAGTTTGAACCAAATACCCGAGGAAAATCAAATTCCACATGGTTTGTCTGGAGAGCAAAAGTTTCTCTTTTAAACTGTTCGACTGGATTGGGGCTCTTGGCCTTTGAGTTGCGTACTTCCACATCTAAATAGGACAAACAAACAGAAAATACTTCCAGTTCATGGAGGACAGTGACTACCTGTATAAGGTGCGATCCTTTAGAAGGGCAGTAGTCCCCAGGTTATCAAGTGCTTGGTGATAGTTGCAGCTCATCTGCATTGTTAAGTTCTGGAGAAATAGCAGTAATGTAGATGACTGGCTCATTAGAGTATATTCTTGCAGCAGGATATTTCATGCTTTTTGGGAGATTTGCTGCTACTTCAAAGTCTCCCAGTTGGAGTAAGTGGAGTAAAATTTACTTTGGTCCCATCTCAGGTTCTTACCTTCATGGAGACCACCTTAGATACCAAACGGGTTCTATATTGCCTGCCTACCTCAGGACAGATTCTGAGAGGTAATCCAGGCAGTGGTTTTAGCTAGGTCCAGGCCAAAAGGTTTTAGTGAAGTTTTAGTTGTGAGTTTTAGGTCTAACAATGTGCAGCTTTGGATATGACCCTTGAAAGGGTGATTGAATCTACTGTAAAACCAAACATTCGCAGCTTAGACCTGATGTATTTCCCCCTCAGCAGGTCAAAGACTATGGTAGACACTGCCTGAGTGTTCCTTCAGGAGATGCCCTTCTCTCAGCCTGCTCCTCAGATCATGATTGGCATGGAGCTTCCAATCTGATTAGGAAAACGCATCTAGGATCTTTGACTATTTGTGGTGTTCAGAGACCTCCAGAGTCATGGCCCCCATAAACTTCCTACAGCTGAAGGTCAGACTGGTTCTACATCCCTCCTCCCACCTCCCACCCCTCCCAGGGTGACCAAACGTCCTGATTTTATAGGGACAATCCTGATATTTGGGGCTTTGTCTTGTATAGGCGCCTATTATCCTCCACCCCCGTCCTGATTTTTCACACTTGCTCTCTGGTCATCCTAACCCCCCCACCCCCCCCCCCACAGATCAAAGCAATGGCAGCAGATTCTCACAGATAACATTGTTGCAGTATATTACCTGAACAGAAAAGTGGGTGTTTGGCTGCCTCTGTTTTGTCAGGAGGCAATCTTTTTCATAATGAGGACAACAGTATGTGGGTTTTAGCCCACAAAAGATTATGCCCAAATAAATGTGTTAGTTTCTAAGGTGCAACAAAGACTCCTCATTGTTTTTGCTGATACAGACTAATATGGCTACCATGCTGAAACCAGATCTAAGACACTGAGGGCTTGTCTACATCAGAAAGTTGCAGCGCTGGTGAGGGAGTTACAGCGCTGCAACTTAGGAGGTGTACACATCTGCAGGGCACCACCAGCGCTGCAACTCCCTGTTTGCAGCGCTGGCTGTACTCCCGTTTTGTCTCGGGTGTAGAGGATCCAGCGCTGGTGATCCAGCGCTGGTAATCAAGTATAGACACTTACCAGCGCTTTTCTTGACCTCCGTGGAATAAGCAGGTATCCCAGCATACCTGAGGAAGCCTCTGGTAATCAAGCTGGTCTCCTTCCCCGGCTTGCTCTCGCGTTCCCCGAACCCCGAGCAAGCAGGTCTCCTTCCCTGCGGTTTGCAGGGTGGTTCGCGGAACGCGAGAGCAAACCGCGGCGAAGCTGGTCTCCTTTCCCGGTTTGCTCTCGCGTTCCCCGAACCCGAGCAAGCAGGTCTCCTTCCCTGCGGTTTGCAGGGTGGTTCGCGGAACGCGAGAGCAAACCGCGGCGAAGCTGGTCTCCTTCCCCGGTTTGCTCTCGCGTTCCCCGAACCCGAGCAAGCAGGTCTCCTTCCCTGCGGTTTGCAGGGTGGTTCGCGGAACGCGAGAGCAAACCGCGGCGAAGCTGGTCTCCTTTCCCGGTTTGCTCTCGCGTTCCCCGAAACCCCTTGAAGCCGCCCAACAGCGCTGCAGTGTGGCCACATCTAACACCACTTGCAGCGCTGGTTGCTGTAAGTGTGGCCACTCTGCAGCGCTGGCCCTATACAGCTGTACTAATACAGCTGTAACAACCAGCGCTGCAAAATTTTAGATGTAGACATGGCCTGAGTCACTGCTCTATGCAATGTTGGAGCCAGACCAAACCTTTCAATCACTGGCAGGAAAGTGTGGCTCCGCATCTGAGAAACAGCCAGTTTTTCTTCTACGCCTTTAGCTGCAGGTAGGCAGATTCCGATCCTCCGTGACATCACATCTCCAAGTAGAGCTCGTCTGGGCTGCGTCCATTGGCTCCTAAGACGCCTTCAAAGAGCAGTAGGTACTTTATGGGGTTCTATGCTTGGTGCCCCCCTTTGGATCCCTGCTTTTAGCCCTGTGATCCTCATGCCCATCCCTATTTTTTCATTAGTTGTTCCCTGTGATTATTGGAGCCTTGGGTCCAGTAGCTCCTCCCCTTCGGCTGGGGGGTGGTGCCTTAAGATGAGGGTGGATGCAAGCCTGCCTATTCCCTCAGAGCCTCAATAGGTGCAGGTAGGCAGACCAGCTCCTCCTTGCTGCAGAGCAAATTTAAAGAAGAAAAAAATGGCTTAAAATCTCTAGGCTTTGCCTTTATTAGCAGATGGATTCCCTTTCTCCTCATAGTCACTGATGCTGTCCATACCCCCCACTCACCCAAATGGAGTACAGAATGATGGAGAAGGCTAAGAAGAGAGAATAAATGAGACACTGTCTCATGCGCCTCTCTGTGAATTGAGTGCCTGGATAGAGATCTGTGCCTGCTCTCAAGTGCTCAAGCTGGGATTTCCTGCAGTCTCCCTCCCTGAGCAGGATTATTCCCAGGAAGCAATGGCAGCACTTCAGCAGCTAAATCCTCCAGATCTGGCACAGGTAACAGCCCAAAGACGAGTGGTGGCTCCACTTCCCACATGGGGAGAGTGTAGGTTGAAGCATGGATAGTCAATAGGCAGACTGTGGGCTAAATCTGGACTGCCAGATGCTTTTGAACAGACTCCAGAATTTGCATATACTTATCAATTATTATCATAATCTCTCGTGTCTGTACCTTGACTATACCTTGACCAAGAAATTTGGACCTTGACAAAAAAAATAATTGATACTGTGCTTCAGGGGTAGTCAAAGTGCCAAGGAAGCTTCCTGCAAAGTTGCTGGAGACTGCACTCACAGCCCAAGATGTTGACTGCAGAGCAGATGCCTAGCCCTGCCTCTGTAGCTACTACAGCAGTAGGAAGCTAATGACAGGATCTAGGGTAGATAGGGCAAGGAGCGCCTGCTGAGGGGCTCAACACCTCTTTCCGTTCTGCACTGCAGTATGAACCCTCTACCCAGCCTTGCAGTGGCTCAGGTCTGTTAATCTGCCAGCAATGTCAGCCCAGCTCTGTTTCCCAGTGCAGTAAGTGTGCCAAGGATTCCCTTTGAAACTCCAGGATTGGAACCCGGTGCCCCCAGAATGGAGTCAGTCTATGTCCAGGTCATGTCCAGGAATCTCGGTTACGCAAAGTGTGGGACCCTGGGAAGCTCCTTTCTTGACCCAGTCCAGGACAACTCTCCAATCTGAACACACACACACACACACACACACACACACACACACACACACACACACACACACACACACACACACACACCCCCTTCTCTCTCTCTCTCTCTCTCTGGGAAAGAAAGCTGCTTGAAAGAGTAATCACAATAGGATGACAATCATTAAGGGAGACATAAGAAAAAGGTCTCTCAGATGTTCAGACTCCTTTGTTGCCCCCCAAAAAAAACAACCACACACACTAGAGAAGAAAGAGCCTCCTGATTTTTTAAGAAATCAAAATTTGAGGTGAAGACTTTAAACTACACACTAGCTGCCATCAACAAAGGGGACTCCATGACTTCAGTGGGTTTGAAGGATGCCTATATCCATGTCCCAATTTGACAGTGTCACAGATGCTTCCATGCTTTGCTGTTAGAGGTACACTAGCAATACAGGTCCTTGCCCTTTGGTCTTGTGGCAGCACTGCGTGTTTATAAAAGTGTTGGTCAAGTTAGTAGCAGCTCTCAAACAATAAGGGGTCAACATGTACTGCTCCCTGGATGTCCTTCTTTGAGCCTCATCCAGAGTCAGTCATAGATGGTACCACCCAGACAGAATGCTCGAGAGCCATGAGCTTTTGAAAGAGGACTTTAACAGTCTCAGCTGATTCCCCAAATGTTCTTATTTCAGGAAAGACAGGAGAAGCTGAGGGATCTTATAAAAGCAATCAACCTTCCAAGGGAACTACCCATTTATATGCTTCTGTCTCTTCTGGGATTCGTGGTCTCCTGTGTAGATATTCTTCAGTTGGCCTGTGCTCACATGAAGCCACTATAGAGCACCCTCCTTATTTCTCTTTCCACAACTATCTCTTACCCAGCCTTCAGAGAAAGTCTCTCTCCCCAAGAAGATTCTTAGGTCATTCAAATGGTGGAGCAACTTCAAGTTGGGCTTCCCAGCAGGTGAACCAGTCAGGACAATAGTTACCACAGATGCAAGCCTGGAGGGATGGGCTGGTCACTCAGAATCAAGGACTGTCCAAGGGATCTGTTACAAACAAGAAAACAAGCATGGAACAAACTGGTGAAAGCTCAGGGCAATGTGATCTTAAGGCTCTTCTATATCTGGGCTCCCCTCATGTGCTGATTATGACAGACAACACCTCAGCCATGTCATAAACAGACAAAAGGGGAACAAAGTCTACGGTCTTTCAAAAAGAGGTTAACATCCTGATGACTTTGGCAGAGGAGAATCTAGTAGCCAATTTGTTCCCTTCACAGTAAGGAGAAAATTAATGCCTGGCTGACTGGCTCACCAAGCAAAAGTTAGATCATCTAGAATGGGAACTGCACCCAGAGGGTTTCCAGCTGTTGATAAAGAAGTTAGGTCTCCTAGCAATAGATCTGGTTGCTTCCCACCTGAATCACAAGATTTCAGTGTTGTTCTCTTGCCAGAGAGATCACAAAGCTAAGATGCCACATCACAAAGATAGCCAAAGGGAATCTGACATGCCTTCCTTCTACTTCCTTTCCTCATCAGAATGCTACAGAAAATCAGGAGAAACACAGCACTAGTCTTTCTAGTAGCCCTATTCTGGTCAAAGAGGCCTTGTTCTCTGACCTCCTCAACATGGCACAAAGTCCTCCTATCCATTTTCCTTTGGAAGGGATCTGATATTGTGAAGGCCAGTTATGCACTGGAACCCAGATAGTCTGAGCCTAACTGGCTGGCTCTTGAACGGAGCCTCTTAAGCCAAAGAGGTTATTCAGAAGAAATACCACCTATGTTTTTAGCTTCCAGAAAGAAATATCCTAATTTAGTGTATTCAAGGGCCCAGATAAGGTTCATCCCACATCTGCATCTGTACCATGGATTCTTGAATTTCTTAAAGATTAACTCACGGTAGATATGGCAGCTCAGATACTCAAAGGTCAAGTTGCTGCTTTGTCTGGCATCCTTTGTGGAGAAGACAAGAAGTAGATTTTGTCTTACCCAGGTATACAGCTTTTTTTTTTGTTTTGAAAGCAGCATCTCTTCCACATTGTCCTGAAGTGCACATCGTTCTTTTATGGAATCTTACCAGGTTCTCATTGCCATTACAAGCCCTCCTTTTGAACCACTCATGAGTATATCATTACTTTCTAATCATGAAAGTGACCTTTTTGGTAGCAATCATGTCAGTTCACAGGGTGTTTGAATTGGGAGCCCTTTTCCTGAAACCTCAGAACTGTACCTTCCATAAATATATCAGAACTCAGAATCGACCATTTCTCCATTAACATTAACACCAGGCTCCATGGAACATGGGAAGTTGTCCTTCAATCCTTCTGTCTAGCACCATCACACCGCAAAGAGAAATTGTGGTATACTTGGGATTTTCACAGAGCTCTCAAAGTATATAGTCACCTTTAATTTCAGAAAGGTGAATGCTTTGTTTGTGCATCATCAGCTGGTGTCAGAGGAAAAGAAGGCTTAAAAAA
The DNA here is from genome assembly GCF_025201925.1 of Gopherus flavomarginatus. Taxonomy (NCBI): domain Eukaryota; kingdom Metazoa; phylum Chordata; order Testudines; family Testudinidae; genus Gopherus; species Gopherus flavomarginatus. The sequence goes on along the minus strand of NC_066621.1, from coordinate 118,811,133 downwards.
ATCTTCCATTTACAGGTGGTTAAGGTATTGTATTTCAGAAACATACATGCCAAAAAGCATAGTCCATCGTCCAAAATCAGAGGTCAGTCCCTCAGAGCTGTGGAAACTTCATGGGCAGAAAGATCATATGCCTCAGATGAAGAATTTGTAAAGCAGCCACCTGGTCATCTGTGTCCAAATTCTACAAGCTGGACATCCAGCCATCATCTAATGCCGACTTTGATAGATGAGTGCTCCTTGCTGTAGTGTCCGAGTAACTATTAGGAAAGGGTTATCCCCTTTCTCATCTACATTTAACTGCATATGGTTTCTCCCTCCTCTCCTGAGTGGATACTACTATGAAAATCCCATTATCATGGATCTGTGAACCTCATTATATATAAGAATAAGAAAATGTATCCATGAAAATATCCTTTCTTGAAGTAATGAGGTACAGAGATACAACCCACACTGAATTAGCTGGTAATTGAGTAAAGAGATGAGATTATTAATAGGCCCTTAGAGTTCATTGTTAATTGAATACCTTGCTCCATAGGACAATTGTTCTATTTAGTCTTAATGCTTAATTTTCCTTATCATTTGTGATGGGGTTGATAAACCCCACACTGGAGAATTAAGGATACAGGAACAGTAGGCCTGTTGGAGGAGGGACTTAAAAGGGAATCTCTTCAGCACAGCAGTGTGGTGGGTGAAGCAAGGCAGATCTGTGCTCACTGCTATAGAGGGGCTATATCAGGAAGGCATTCCAGGAAGGGCGGTCTACTGCATGGAGCCGGGACTCCCTAGCCTGCTGAAACCTGTGGACCAGATTGCCAGCGACAACAACCAGCCACAATGAGCCTTGGTGGAGAGGGAGCAGAGTGTTAGGAAGAGATCCAGGGGAGCGCATTAGCTGGACCACAGGTAGTGGACTCCTGCCTTACGATGCCCAAGATTGCCCTGGGTTGGAACCTGGTGGAATGGAAGGGCAGGATTCCCCTATCCCTATGCTGCTAAGCAGGGCTGCCACTACAGACACTGTCTGCTATAGTTGGAGGCTTATTCCACTCACACCAGCATAGAGTGGTTAGATATTTCCTAGGCTGTGGAAATAGCTCCTTTGCCAGTGATTGACAGGCTTGGTCTGTCTTCAAGACTCCATAGAACAGAGACCCAGTGCCATAGATTTGTGGACCTCATTACTCCAAGAAAGGAAATTTTCAGCTAAGGCACATAATAATTTTGCTATTCCATGCCCGTTTCCCTGGCCACATCAAGCGCTGGTGGCCTGAAATAGTGGTAGGAGCACTATCTTAGCTATAATCCTCTAAGGACTACCCTTGGCAGAGAGAACCCTTATGGGCTGGTTTCACTAGCTTTAGGGCAGCTTTGTGCTGCTGGAATGGGACAGAATTTCCTCTATTGTACAAATGGATCTAGACCAGAGGTGGGCAAACTACAGCTCACAGGCCACATCTGGCCTACGGGACTGTCCTGCCCGGCCCCCGAGCTTCTGGCCCAGGAGGCTCACCCCTGGCCCCTTCCCTGCTGTCCCTCCTCCCCCACAGCCTCAGGTTGTTTGCTCCACTGCCGGTGCAATGCTCTGGGTGGCGGGGCTGCAGAGCCTGGCCTGACCCAGTGCTCCCATGCCGCTGGGCGGTACGGCTGGTAGTGCCACCAGCCAGCAGTGCTCCAGGCAACACGGTAAGGGGGCACGGAGTGGGGGGGGGTTGGATAGAGGGCAGGGGAGTTTGGGGGTGTGGTCAGGGGGCAGGGGTGTGGATGCTGGTTGGGGGGAAACAGGGGGTTGAATGGGGGCAGGGGTCCCAGGGGGGCAGTCAGAAAGGAGTGGGATTGGATGGGGTGGCACGGGGCAATCAGGGGCAGAGGTTCCAGGGGCAGTCAGAGGACAGGGAGGAGAGGTGTTTGGATGGGGCAAGGGTCTTGGGGAGGACGGTCAGGAATGAGAGGTGAGATTGGATGGGGTGGTGGGGCTCTAGGGGCAGTCAGGGAGCAGGGGTGTGTGGATGGGGCAGGGGTCCTGGAGGGGGTCAGATAGGGTGGGGGCCGGGCCACGACCCCCTCCCCTAACCAGCCCTTAATACAATTTATGGAACCTGATGCGGCCCTCAGGCCAAAAAGTTTGCCCGCCCCTGGTCTAAACCAAGAACTCCTGGTTCTAGTGGAGCAGCTGGGTGGCATATCCAGACCTCAAGCCCCTTCATGTGATAACTTCTTAAGCTTATTTTAGAAGATCAAGAGAGTCCTGTTGTTGCCCCTTATTTGAAATCTATAAAGGTGTGCATGTGGTCATGACCGTCCCTCCCAGTCAGGCCTAGCAGGAGGCCATGCCTCCTTGCTGCTGCATCTCTGCAAAGACTGGCTTAAAGGGGAATAAGTAACCTTGGAGACCCTGACTCTCTAGGCAGGGCGGAGCACCAACCAGTATAGGGGCTCAGGCCCTCAGGCTATATACAGTCTTTCATCTAATGTCCTGACTCAGGCAGACAGCTGACAAATGCAGGCCTCTTGGCCCAAGGTGGGTAAGTGGCCACTCCAGGAGTGGGGCAGCCATAGGGGATAGGGGGACCCAGGCCCACCCTACTCCATCAGGTTCCAGCCCAGGGCCCTAACAGTGGCAGAGGGTTCTGCCACTGGGTCAGTGGGGATCCCACCACAACACATCAACCAGTACTATGGCACTACACCCAGATTATTGTCTGGTATCCCTAGACTACTTCCTACAGTCCCTTCGCTGTGTATCTGCATTTAGTGGGTGTTCTCCATCTCCCCAGGGTACACAGCAAGTGGCAGTCCCAACAGTTCTTTAGCATCCCTGTCAGCTGGCAGATCTGGCAGTCCCTTAAGGTCCTCAGTGCTGTAGAGGTCCCACTCAAGCACCATCCCCAGTAGCAGGCAAGAGGCATCTGTCTCCTTCGCCAGCTCTTGTCCAACTGAGCTCTAGGGCCCACCTTTTATACTTCCTAGCCTGTCCGTCTGCATCCAGCAGGGCAAGCATGGCTACCTGGCTCCGCCAGGGGGTGGGCGGTGGTTCCTCCCCATCAGGCCTAGAGGGAGGCCACAGCCCCTTGCTACAGGGTGCTACGTTGAATTTGATTAATACCATTACAAATCATTAATCTTGCAACATGGTGTCAGAAGAGGCTATTAAGCATACTAAATTGTCTCAGCTGAGAGGGAAAATAGAGTTATGGATTAAATGCCAACTAAGAGGCAGAAATTGTTAAATTTTCTACATGGCAAAAGGTTAAAAGGGGGACACCCTAAGTACTGTACTAGGACTGGTTATTTGATATATTGAGCAATGATGTAGAAAAGAAGATGAGCAATGGCATGGCAAAAATTTGCAAATGACACAATATTATTTAAGTCAATAACTGGAATTCAGAATCCATACCCTACTCCCCAAGAAACGGCTCTGAATCTGTTGCATTCTTATAATTGAGGGATTTTTTAATTCCTTTCCATGGGATTGACCTGCACAGTGCAATCTGCCAGACACTTTATGTTTTCCATTCTGCTGAGTGAGTTCTGCAGCTTTTGATTCTCAGCCTTGAGATGACTTGAAAAACCGACTCCCTGTCCCAATCTGCAGTGTAGAAGCACTTCATTAGTATACAAGGCAGGTATTGAGAGGAGGCTGTCTCTATGCGACAGATCTCGATCCACTCCTCTGATTAATATGTCTCAGGGGAGAGAGAGAGAGAGAGCGAGAGCAAACAGAGAGGAAAGGAGAGAAAATCCTTTACAGTTTTCTTTTTTTGATTGTTAGTATAAGGTGGGTCTGGAAATATTAGCCAAAATCTAGTGTTTCCCCCCCATATTGCCAACCAGTCATTCTTTAATAAATTAAAATGTCTGTGATGATAGCCATGGGACAGGTGGGCGGATGCAGAGGAGAGAATGAACAAACAAAAAACAAATATACGAATTACCTGTTGAATTTGTTATTACTGGACTATTCTGAGAAATAGCTACTGATTTATGCAAAAAGATTTCTAAGCATCAGCATCAAATAGCAACCTATTCTTGTTGCTAATTTGTTTGCCTTTCTCTTTGGGAAGTGGGCTCTTTATCAAGATCAGAAGGCTAAATCCATTATAAATGTCTATGCCTATGTGGAGAGAGAACAAGAGTGAGAGTGACAAATATATTTCTCTACTGTCTTTCATCCCAAAGAATAGAAAAATGCTTTACAGATCATCTTTGCATCTGTTTTTTTCCTTCTCTAACATTTGTATAAAAGTGGCTGTTCACTCACCATTGAAACATAGCCACTGCTGGGGTAGAACATGAGAGCAACAGTACATAACAATTTAGGACAGGAAGTTAAGAAAAATGTTCCCAGATAAAATTGTAGAGGAAATTTAGGATGAAGAATATAAATATCCACATTTAAATTTGACTCTGAAAATGGGGCTTTTTCCTCTGCTCTTGCTTACAAGTACCAAAAGGGGCCCACTCTGACATTCTTTGCAAACCTGGAACTCCCATTTATTTCACTGAGGGTTTTCCTTAAGTATACAGGGTCAAGATCTTTAACAAGTGGTCAGGGCCCCAAATATTTTAGAGGCATACATTTTGTTAGAAACAGAACCTAAAGTTGTTCTACACCCAACATTTTGATCTTTGAAGTTCAATTGAGGTATACTGCTGCTGGATCCATTTTATAAAGAGCTAGGAGGAGACAGTCCTCAGGAAAGAAGAGAAATAATCTTCAGATTGAGCAATTAGAGATCAACTCTGACATAATCACACAGTAACTTCCAAGGCTCTGGAGGTACTGGCCTTTCCTGTCCATCAGTCAAAGATGATTCAGAATTATAATGCTTAATTATTGGTAAAGACTCATAAATGTATACAAATAATTGATAATTGGCCATATAATTGAAAGCAATAAGCCCATCAAGGAGTTCTAGTGACACCATAAACCACCAGAATGGAGTCCAAATCGCCTGGAGCTAGGATTGGGATTTCCTAGGATTAAGCTGCTGTTTATTCATAACCCAGATGTTGCATTTTTACTGTTCTGAGTTTATCGTTTTTACATAATTTGATTATTTGCTGAATTAAGAAATTATTTCTTATTATTAATTTCATTGAGCCTAAACTTTCCAGGCTTTAGGGAATGAATTTATATCTCAAATATAAGTATAATTAAGAAAGACCATTGACAATAATAGTCAAGGCGTTATATAAGGAATGAAATTACCCTATAGATTAATTTACAGTGTATACATTTTGAAAATAGCTATTGAGAATAAGTTGTAATCAGCTGCATTATTTGAGGATGTATTTTCATAACAAGTTTAAAGCTTCATTATCACTATCAACTAATTTGAGTTCCCAATGCCCCATTTCAACAAAGCATTTAAGCATGTGCTTAATATTAAGCATGTGAGTAGCCCCATTGATTTCAGTTATTTCAAGGGGACTACTCATGCACAGAGCTAGACACACCATCCATCCTATGCCCTGAATAAGGCAGGAATTGTGTGGAAAAACTAGTATGTGATTATGTAACTAAAGTCAGTCTCATAATGTAGATTCTGAAAGAAGCTGAATTAAAGAATGTTCATTTTGCATTTCATACTTATGAGGGCTTAATTTTTCAACCTTAACAGTCTGTTTACATGATCTTTTTAGTATGTATACATTTTTGAAAATACAAGCTAAAAACACCCCGAAGTTCCATCATGTGGAAATAGATTGAACCCGACATGGTTCATTAGTTGGGTTGGAACACTTAAATCCAAAGTACAGACTTCTACCACTTGAGCTAACAGAGTAACTGACAGCAGTAGCAGGCTGGTATCTTCTCTGTGGACTAGCCTGTCAAGGGGCATAAAATACACTTTGCCAGTTGGTTTCATGGCTATTTGTTAGACAGTAGCATAATAGAATCCATGTTCTGGATGTTTGTGTACCAGTGGTTGTTCCCCTCCAGCCTATCCCTTTCTGCCCCTATCCTCTAGCATGTTCAGCTCCAACTCCCCCTGCCCCTCTGCTTCTATCCCTTCTGCTTCTGTCTCCCCTCCATCAGCCTGTCCCTATCCCCGTCTCTAGCCAGCCTCTGGGCCCCACCCTCCTGCATTTGAGTCAGATTGCTTCCTCTTTCTTTTTCACAGTCACACTCCCTGGGTGCACTGAGAGCACAGGAGAGACAGTGTCCCTGCTCTCACTTCTGGTGCCTGGTGCCATGGAGACCCCTGAGAGATGGGGTTGAACAACTGCAGAGAAAAGTCTCTTCAGTCCCTGCACTGCAGTCCTGGACTGAGCATGCTCAGTACAGATGACATGATAAGTGAATTTAGCTGAGAGCCTCTAACAAGCCTTTTCTGAATTTGTGCAGATGGTGATTCTCAGATGCCTATAACTTGACCAAATCTGGATGGCTTTCCCCTGAAGACAAACAAAGATACCTCCCTGACTCCAGGGTAATCCCTTCCCTTTTAAGTCCCTGTTGCAAGTATGGAATTGTTAGAACTTCTAAAAAAAAAATTGTATGAATTTTTTAACGTGGGCACAACAATATGTTTTTTCATAACTTCATTCTCACAGATGGCTGAATCTTTTATACTGAACATCTACAAAAAGCAAGCAAACAAACAAAAACAGTCTGAGGCAGGCACCTGGCATAGAAAATTTCAGCCTGAATGGTTAAAAGTTTGATAGTTATAAGCAATCAAAACAAAGTTTTAATGGAAAGTATTAGGCAACCTTTACCAAATATGTTGCTACCTGCTCTGTCTATAAAATCTTCCTTGTAGTGTTTGAAACCCAGATAAGGATATTTATGTGAGTCTGAGAACCAGAAAGTGAAACTACACAGAAACAAAAGTGAAACTGACCAGTTTTGTTTTATTGTCCATGTTGAGAGAAACAAACAAACAAAATAAACAGCATAAATGGTGAAAAGTAAATTAGATTTTAATGAATTTTCCAGATTAAATAATCACAGATGTTGCAATAACAAAGGGAAGGATTTTTTTAAAAAAGAGGAAGAACTTTATGTTGACTGTCTTCAGGTTTCTAGTCACAGTGTAAATTCTGAGAGCAATCAGAACTCTAATATAAAATACAGGCCCATAACAAAACAATTTAGTATAGTTTAATTCTTAATGGAAACAAAACAGCAGATGCCAAATATAAACTTGAACATTTTTATCTAACAGTTTCCATCAGTCCCCGTCTTCTTTCATGTATTTGTATATGACCTTTTTCTGATTAAAAAAAGATAAAAATAATAATACTTAACATTTATATAGTGATGTTCATCTTCAAGTGATTTACAATCAGCCTGTTCAAAGATGTTTTGCTCTAGTAACTGACATTTTTTTAAATATTTTGACTTATATGTGTCACCTCATCTGTAACAAGTTAGAGTGGATCATTACTGTGTATATGACATCATCTCCGATAATGATACAGTACATTGTTTTGGTTCAGAACATCACACTGTACATTACCAGTTAATAAGGGCTTGTCTATATGTGGAGTTGTTCCTGATTAACTCCATGTGTGGACAGTCTTATTCTGGAATAAGACTGCCTTATTCCTGTCTAGCATAACCCAACTTTCAAAGTGGGTTAGCTAAGCACTTTTACTCCGGAATAAGAATGTCAACGCATAGCCCTGGTCTACACTAGGGGGTGGTGGTGGGGTGTTGATCTAAGATACGCAACTTCATCTACACTGAAGTCAGCGTATCTTAGGTCTACTTATCTGGCCGTGAGGACGGCGGTGAGTTGACCGCTGCTGCTTCCCTGTTGACTCTGCTTCCGCCTCTTGCGAGCTGGAGTTCTGGAGTTGACGGGGAGCGTGTTTGGGGATTGATTTATCCGCGTCTAGATGAGACACAATAAAACGATCCCTGATAGATTGATCTCTACCTGCTGATCCTGCGGGTAGTGAAGACCTGCCCATACAGTTGTTCAAGAATAGCTATTGCACTTTAAATTCATACCCTGCTTTAATCTGATACAACATTCAAGTGTAGACAAGCACTAAAAAGCTTACGGGAAATTTTCTGAAGCACACAGCGTTAGTCTATGTTCCCATGGAGGTTAATGGGTGTTTTATCATTGCCTTCAGTTGATATGTCTACACTAGACTTTTTTGGACCTTAAGTTAATTAACTGCCAGTTAACTCAAAGTAGTTAACATATTCGTAAAGGATAGATTGGACACATTTATCCAAAGTACATATGTTTGTAGTTTACTTGAGGCTCTCTCCCCCCTGGGTTTACCTGGACCAGCTAACACATAAACTACAATAGCCTTGTCCACACTAAGGGCTGGGCTACACTAGCGGGGTGGGGTGGGGGGAATATCGAACTAAGATATACAACTTCAGCTACATGAATAGATGTGCTAAATTGAGCCCCGATACATCAAACACTATCCGCCGATCCAATGGGTAGTCTAGATGTACCCTAAGATTTTACTTGCATTAAAATATCTTTTTTCCTAGTCTAGACAAATGGCCAGTGGGAGCAGAGTTAGGCCAATGCTGAATGCTTTTGGAAATCCTACCTATAACATACAAAGCGCAATCAGTCCCCATGTGTTAGAACCTCAAGTGAGTTATGTTGTGTTTGCTCATTAGTGAAAAGAAACCTTTAAAGATCAGATAGCCGGTGTATATTATGTATTTCCTCCATCCTTTTTTCCTCAGAACTCAGGGTAAAGACTGAACATAATTGAAATGATGGGAGTGTGTATATTTTTGTTTATGTGAGTTAGAGAGAAGGATCTTAGTCCTGTTGAACTTCTAATTACCTGTCAGCTGTAATATCATCAAAGAAGTATCAGTACATGTGTGTGTTAACAGTTAACTAGTCAAATAGAAGCAAAAATGTTCAGATGTTGCTGGAAATAGTATTTGGTCACTCAGTATAGGTGGTACTCTTCCCACTTAGTCACTTCTCATCCCAAATGTTGAGGTGCACTGTCCTGCTGGAAGTGTCATCCTTCAGATGAGTCTTAAACCTGAGACTTTGCTTAATCCTGTCTAAGACTGGTTATTTATAATATTTAAAAATGGAAAAATCATGGCTTTGTCATGGCAAAAAAATGCAAAACCAGAATTTTAGTTTTAAAAAAAATCTATAGTCATAGCATACATTTTTGTGAATCTTAAGTTTTTTTAGTATGAAAGCTTACATTAATTCAAATTGGAAAAAAACATAATACACACAGAATATTGAGAGGAAGAGCAGAGCAGCAAAGTCTTTTGTTCTTTTGAATGTTCCACAACAATCCAGCTGGTGTTGATGGGGCTTCCGTGTTGGCCAGGAGGTAACACCTTCTGTTGGAGAACAACACTTTACACTAGTTAATGTCTCTCTCCTGTCTGATGATTTACACAGGCTTACAATAGAAATGCAAATATACAAATATTACCTTACAATATTGGATACAGATGCCATATATGAAATTAATGCATGCAGCAACTCTCAAGCACCCAAAAAAGTCTAAACACTAAATATATTCTTATAATCCTAATAACTATTTTAACAGTACTAACATATGGTGAACCAGGCTCAAGAAAGATACCTTAGAGTCATTGTGGATAATTCTCTGAAAACATCCAGTCAATGTGCAGTGGCTGTCAAAGAAACTAACACAATGTTGGGAATCATTAAGAAAGGGGTAGATAATAAGACAGAAAATATATTGCCTTTATAAATCCATAGTATGCCCACATCTTGAATACTGTCTGCAGATGTGGTCACCCCATCTCAAAAAAATATATATTGGAATTGGAAAAGGTTAAAAAAGGTTAACAAAAATTATTAGGGGCATGGAACAGCTTCCATATGAGGAGAGATTAATAAAACTGGCACTTTTCAGCTTGGAAAAGAGATGACTAAGGGGAGATATGATAGAGGTCTGTAAAACCATGACTGGTGTGGAGAAAGTAAATAAGGAAGTATTATTTACTCCTCATAACACAAGAACTAGGGGTCACCAAATGAAATTAATAGGCAGCAAAAGGAAGTATTTCTTCACATAACTCACTGTCAACCTATAGACCTCTTTGCCAGAGGATGTTGTGAAGGCCAAGACTGTAACAGAGTGCAAAAAAATAACTAGATAAATTCCTGGAGGATAGGTCCGTCAATGGCTATTCGCCAGGATGGGCAGGGATGGTGTTCCTAGCCTCTGTTTAACAGAAGCTGGGAATGGGCACCAGGGGATGGATCACTTGATGATTACCTGGTCTGTTCATTCCCACTGGGACACCTGGCATTGGCCACTGTTGGAATACAGGATACTGGGCTAGATGAACCTTTGGTCTCATCCACTATGGCCTTTCTTATGTTCTTAACTATCCTGAGTAATTTTGTATTGTCTACAAATTTTGCTATCTCACAGTTCATCCCTTTTTCCAGATCATTTATGAATATGTTGAACAGCACAGGTACCAGTACAGATCCTATTCATCTCTCATCATCGTGAAAACTGACCATTTATTCCTACCCTTTGTTTCCTGTCTTTTAACCGGTTACTGATCCATGAGAGGACCTTCCCTCTTATCTCATGACTGCTTAGTTTGCTTTAGAGCAGGAGTGGGCAAACTTTTTGGCCTGAGGGCCACGTCGGGGTTCCAAAACTATGGAGGGCCAAGTAGGGAAGGCTGTGCCTCCCCAAACAGCCTGGCCCTGACCCCCTATCCGCCCCCTCCCACTTCCCACACCCTGATTGCTCTCCTCAGAACCTCCCACCCATCCAGCACCCCCTGCTCCTTGTTCCCTGACCACCCTCTCCTGGGACCTCACCACCCCTCACTACCCCCCAGGACCCCACCCCCAATACAGTCCGCTCAGGACTCCCACACCTATCCAACAACCCCTGTTCCCTGTCCCCTGACTGCCACCTGGGACCCCCTTCCCTTTATCTAACCCCTCTGCTCCCCGGCCCCTCACCATGCTGCTCAGAGAAGCATGTCTGGCAGCTGTGCCACCCGGCCAGAGCCAGGCACACTACCGTGGTGCCCAGCAGGAGCTTGCAGCCCCACCACCCAGAGCGCTGGCAATACGGTGAGCTGACGCTGTAGGGGAGGGGTGACAGCAGGGGAGGGGCTGGGAGCTCATGGGCCGTGCAGGACAGTCCTGCAGGACGGTTGTGGCACACAGGCCATAATTTGCCCACCTCTGCTTTAGAGTGTTTGGTGGGGGACTTTGTCAAAGGCTTTCTGAATATTGAGAGGTCAGTGCCGTGGGCCCATTCCTTCTTCCGTGCCAGCCCATGGAAGTGGTTGGCCCCAAGTGCAGGACAGGGCTGGATTAACTTTTTGTGGGCCCCCCTGGGGAATAATTGTAAAAGGGGCTGGGGGTAAAAGTACAGTGGGGCAGGAGCTAGGGTTGGTCTCTGGAGCAAGGGAGGGGTCAGGGGTAAGCTGCAAGCACAGCAGTGCTAGGGACGGGGTAAACAGGACCCTGCCCACATAGAGCGGGTACCTACCCGGTTCTAGCCCATTCTCTTTGTCTCTCTCTGCACTGAGCTGCCCCTCCTCCCACAGCAGCAGGACAGGTTCTCTTCCAGCCCTCTGGGGTGGATGTTGGGAGTGGGAGGAGCAGAGGCTAATGTGGTTACTCCTATAACTGGACATTTAATTTCTAGTCAGCACTGCTAACCGGACACTCAGGTCCCATTTTCTACTGAAGTTTCCAGTCTAAAACTGGATACCTGGCAACAGGGCTGCCAGAAAAGCCTGAGGGCGGGAGAGGGGCAAGCAATCATTTTTAAAAGTAAGAGGGCTAAGCCTTAAGGGGCGGGGGGGCAAGTGGTGGGTGGGTGGGTTAGGAGGTGGAGAGGAGCTAGTGGGCAGGGCCATGTCTGCTGTACTGCCCAGGTAGGTTGTAGACTGTGGGGATCAGCTGACACAGTATGCAGGGCTGGTGCAAGAATATTTTGCACCCTAGGCGAAACTTCCACCTTGCACCCTCCTCCTCCCCCGAGCATCACTTATTATAAATTTTAAAAAATGAATACAGTGGAGTCACGTCTTACGCGAGGGTTAGGTTCTGAGGTCAGCATGTAAGAGGAAAATTGCATATAGTGAAAATTACCGTAATGTACAGTATACACAAGAACAGAGGTCCTGAACCTAAGGCACGCGTGCCAAAGATGGCACGCAAGCTGATTTTTTTTTTTTTAATGGCAGGGTCCCAGCCACTGCTGAGCCTGCTGCCAACCTGGGGTTCCGTTCACTCAGCTGCCAACTAGGGTCCCTCTGCTCAGTCTCCTGCTGTTCACCCAGGCCGGCAGGAAGCTGAGCAGGGCCGGTGGCTGAGACCCTGTCTGGCAAGGGGCCAGCAGCTGGAACCCCAGATTGTCAGCAGGCTGAGCAGGGCCAGCGGCCGGGACCCCAGACCGGCAATGGACTAAGCTGCTCAGCCTGCTGCCAGTCTCGGGTTCTGTCCACTGGCTCCTGCCAGCCGGGGTCCCAGCCACCGGCCCTGCTCAGCCTGTTAAGCCCACTGTGAGCCGGGGTCCCAGCCACTGGATCCATTCAGCCTCCTGGCGGCCGGGACCCCGACTGGTGAGGGGCTAGCAGCCAGAACCCCAGACCGGCAGCGGGCTGAGCAGGGCTGGTGGCTGGGACCCCGGCTGGCAGGAGCCGGCCCACTGCTGGCTCTGCTCAGCTGGCTGCCAGCTGAGGGAACAGAACCCCAGGTCGGCAGCAGGCTCAGCGGCAGCCAGGACCCACAGCCTGCCATTAAAAAAAAATTAGCTTGTGTGCCACCTTTGACATGCATGCCGTAGGTTGAGGACCCTGGTCTAGTGTATACTGTACTTTATGGTAATTTTCACTATACACAATTTTCCTCCTACGCGGTGACTTTAGAACCTAACCCCTGTGTAAGATGGGACTCCTCTGTAACGTAAAAAAAAATTTTGGGCACCGCTTTTTGCCATGGCGACCTAAGCAGTCGCCTAGTTCACCTAATGGTTACACCGGCTCTGACAGTATCCCCAGCCCAGGTGACGTGACAGCCAGTGGTGGATTTAGAGTTAGTGAGGCCCCCAAGCCTTGTGCTCGGCTTCATTTTTCCGGCTCCTCCTTGGGACCCAGTCAAGAAAAAGAACATTCTCTCTTATCTCCCCCTGCCCAAATTTTTCATTCTTTTTTTCTTCAGTCTCCTTCCATAAGTAATAGCAAGTAAATGAAAATAAAGTGCGGTACCTTGATTGTTCTTGTAGTCTAACTTATTTTTCCACAGACCACTTGAAAATCACAGAGGGTCTTGACGGACCACTTAATGATCTTTCCAAATATTGTAAAAAAATGTTCGGGTGCGGGGTTTGGCAAGGAGCTAGGGCGAGAGAGGGGGCTCAGGGTTGGGGCAGGAGGTTGGGGTGTGGAGCACTTACCTTGGGCAGCTCCTGTTTGGTTCTCAGGATGGGGGTGAGGATGGGGATGTGGGGAGGTGCAGGAGTCAGAGCAGGGGCCTGGGTGTGTGTGAGGGGGGTGCAGGTTTCAGGGCTGGGAGGCATGAGGGGGGATGCAGGGGCCAGGGCTGGGGGCTGGGGAGGTGTAGGGGGGTCAGGGCTGGGAGTGTGAGAGGGGGTGCAGGGGGCTGGGGAGGTGTGAGGGGTATGCAGGAATCAGGGCAGGGGGCTGAGGAGGTGTGAGGGGAGTGCAGGGGTCAGGGGCAGGGCGAGGGCAGGGGCTCAGGGGTCTGGGGGCGGTGCAGGGGGTAGGGTGGGCAGGGGAATGAGGGGGTGGGCTGGGGTCGTGGGGGTGCTCACGCAGGGGGCTGGAGGGGGTGTGCTCCAATTCCAACGCCTTCCCCAAGGCCTCACCCTGCCTCGTCTTCTCCTCCTCCCCAGAGTGGTGTGCTGTGGCTTGCTCCTCCTTGCCCCCCTCCTGCAAGGCTGATCCAACTGACCAGTGGGGGCGGGAGTGGGGGACGTAGTATGCTGGGGAAAGAAGCAGGGGAGAGGCCTCATCTCCACCTCTTCTTCTCCTCCTCCCCCCCGAACAGTGTGCTGCGGCTCCCTCCCCCAACTCCTGTCAGCTAGCAGTTGATCCAGCTGATTGGCGGGGGTTGGGGGGGAGGGAACGTACATAGCACGCTGGGAAAAGGGGCGGGGCAGGAGACAGGCTGCAGGCAGAAGCTGTCATGGAACTGCAGCAGCCTGCAGCATCAAGCTCTGACCCCACAGGAGAGAGGGGAGCGGAGGAGAGCGCGCCAGGGCCCCTTTCAACTGTAGGCCTGGCGCCATTATAAATCTGGTATTGGTGCAGGATAAACACATGCTCCACCCTTTTAAAGACTCTAGCAGTAGCCTTTGTACAGCATGCTGTTTTGGATAATTTGCCTCCAGGAGCTTGTGCTTGTCACAACTGGTGCTTGGGTGGTCAGACCTAATGGTTGGAGCTGTGGCAAAGGTCAGAGTCAAGAACCAGGAGGCAGAGTTCGGGTCAGGAGTCTAAGAGCAAGCCAAGAGGCAGGACCATCACTACAACTGGCAGGGGAATTCACCTTGTTGCACAGATACTGTCTGGAACTGTTGCTGGAACTCCTCCTAGGCTTAAATAGGGTGCCTGCACCAATCAAGGCCCAGGAGGGAAGCTGTCAGTCTGCTTTCCAAGGTGGTATGTTCTGTTTGTTTGTTTTTTCTTCATAGGGTTTATATGCTAATATGCACAACCCTATCATAGCTGCTGGGTAGGGGTGCAGAGGTGTTGACCTCCCTGCAGACCCTGGTTGTAGTCACTGCAGGAACCTCACATTACTGAGACCAAAGACATACATGCCTCAGTATGATCCATAGTTTGCTTTAGAATCTCATAAAGGTACCCTATGAATGTCAATCATTATCATCATTGTTATTACATATTTCCTTAAAAAGAACAGGAGTACTTGTGGCACCTTAGAGACGAACAAATTTATTTCAGCATAAGCTTTTGTGGGCTACAGCTCACTTCTTTGAATGCACAGAATGAAAAAAAACTTTTTTTTTCTCCTGCTGATGATAGCTCATCTCAATTAATTGGCCTCTTCCAGTTGGTATGCGTACTTCCACCTTTTCATGTTCTCTGTATGTATAAATATCTTCTATCTGTGTGTTCCATTCTATGCATCTGAAGAAGTGAGCTGTAGCCCACGAAAGCTTATGCTGAAATAAATTTGTTAGTCTCTAAGGTGCACAAGTACTCTTGTTCTTTTTGTAGATACAGACTAACACGGCTGCTACTCTGAAACCTGACATATTTCCTTGTCATTCTCTATTAGAAATCAGAGATGAAAAAAATAAACTAGAGTGTCCAGTGCATCCTCATCATTTCCTCTTCTGTCAGTGCAAAAATGTTCACTACACTGTGTTTTCCAATGATTTATTCAATCTGATTTTAAATGGTTTCTGGACAATACAAATTACTTTTGTTTCCTCTTTTTAAAAAACTAGTTGATGTTGAAGGAAAGAGTAAAATTTTATTAGTTGTATTTGTCAATCTCCTGTGGCATCATGAAGGTGGGTCACTGGCTCTTTTAATTTATGACATTGATGTGGGCCAGATCACAGGCATTTCACCTGGCATTGAACATTAACACCTTCTGACTCCCTTTCAAAGGTGCCATTTCATACTGTCTCTCCTATCATATCTGTTTTGTCTGCTTTATATGTCACAGCCATTTTCTTTTTTATCCTTCCTCAAAAGCACACCTTGCATTTCTTTGGCTCCTTCAAATTCTCTCACACATCAACAGTTTCAAGAATAAAGTCAGTCTTTATGACTGGCCAAGAGACACAATTTATTTTATATTTGACTTGCTGTAGGATGCAGCCATTCCCCCCATGCAGACAGTTAACACAAGCTTATTTTCAGGTAATGTTAATTAGGTAGGTTTAATTTTATTTTGCTAATGAAGAATCATTTTTGTTCAGTGTTTTATAGATTTGCAGAAAAGACCTCTTGGAATAAAATAAACAAATGCTTATTTAGCTGAATTCTCAAGTTTGTATTTGGATTAAAAAAATGAAAATTGGAAAATAGATTATCAAAATTTCAGGGATTTTTGCTCTTTTCTTTCTGGAAAAACAGAATTCTTCCAAGATAAATGGTGATGACTGGCTGGATCCTCACATTTTGATTTCAAAGAACTATTTGAAAGTCATGGGAATAACTATTCTACACTTTCCGATTTGATCTGCTTATATTTGTAAGCACAGACATTTTTTCCTGCTTTTTCCTTATGCTGACTCTTCAGTAGTACAGAATGGCAGTTCCTATTTCCCTGGGATCCTGAGGCAACGGATAGAGAACTGAACTGGATAGTGATACAAAAACTTTACCTCCAGGTTAATATTATGAATTCAGCCCAAGTCAGCAGTGACGCAAAGCCATGACCATTTTAGAGCTGTTTGCTAGTCTATCTGAAATGAGTTGTGGGCGGGGAGACTTCAGTCTAGATCCTTCCTGACATGTGTCCACATTGTTTAGTACCAATGGTAATTGTTTTCCTAGTTTCATTGATGGCGACTGCTGCAGAGAGACTAAGGACTGAATGGTCCATTGAGACTGAAATTTGCTTTGACTCCTGGAGGTGGTCTCTGCATTCCAGGGTTGAAGACATTGCTTACACATTCATAAAAGTGTGGAAGAAGTTTACTCTGATGCTCTCTGTGCTGTGGATTAATAGAGATTCCAGAGCTGTCAATCCATCTTTTATCAGTACAAAATTAACTTAACTTTTTTAACTGAAAAAACAAACAGGTTAAGGAATCAATATTTGCCAGAGAAGCACAAAATCAGCTGCAGGGAGTGGGGGGAGCGGGTTGGCGGGCCAGGATGATATTTTCAAGATTATAAGAGAGTGTTGCAAGGACTGGAGAGTAAAATTAGAAACTACAGAAATGTCCTCAGTGGTCCCCTTGTCTTGATGCAAGTCATGTGTCATGTGTTGCTCAGTCCTGAGGCTCAAGGCTGGTCTTAAGGAAAATGTGAACTTGTATTTTGGTGTCCCTTGCCCCTGCTGCCTCCCTGAGCTCCCCATCCACCCCCTTATCACCCCAGCCTCTGCTGCCTTTCCAGGCTCTCCACAATGGGTCAGCAGCCTAAAGGTAGGCACAGTGACAGGAGGACACCAGAGGGCAGTGGTGGCAGGGGAGCATGGTGACCTGAGAGCCCCAGAAAGTGTGGGAAGGAACCAGGAGAGTACAGATAGCGTCTCACTAGTGTGGGGTTGCAGGGGTGGCAGTGACATGGGGGCGCCGGAAGGGCAGATCGCTCCCCATGTACTAGTACTGTGCATCCCCAATATTCAAGTGCCCCTTCCCAGTCCCAGGGAAGGTGGGGTTATTGGGAGGGAGGAGGGAGAGGTTACAATGAAACACTCCAGTGCATTTGAGGTAGGGTTACCAGATAGGAACTGTGAAAACACGGGACAGGGGGTGGGGGATAATAGGCGCCTATATAAGGAAAAAGTCCCCCAAAACAGGACTGTCCCTTTAAAAATAGGACGGATGGTCACCCTAATTTGAGGTAGCTTGGGAGGGTAGTGATGGGGGAAGGTTCACTCCTGAAATATATTATCTCAGTGTCCCAGACACTTCTTTAGGGACCTGAAATGTCCAATTTTTATTTAATAAATCAAAATGCTTGTTTTTATAAGTACAAAATGTTTATTCAAGACATATTGTTATACCTATACCTGTGTTTAACAGGAATAGTCAAGTAGAAAGAGTGTTTAGTGTGGTGAACAGTGTTTGGAGTGAAGAGAAAAACTGAATGAGGGTAGACACTAACAAAGCTGTTCTTTAGCTCAAAGAAAATGTTAAGAACATTTGTTCTGTTTCATTCAGTACACTAGGGACTAGAATAAATCCTCCACTAAGAAATATTTGTCACTGAGTCAGAAACTGGCAGTAGTGGCATCAGCACATTTTTTAAAAAGTGTACTTTTATCTTTTGTATAAGTAACTTATATCTTTAAAAATGTCACAAAATCATCCCACAAAGTTTCTGGTGACATCACCCCCACAAATTCATGATGGAGTGATGACAGCAAGGCCCTCCCTCCCACATAGTCCCCCTTTGGGGTGATTTTTGGTGGAGGTCTGTAGAGCAATGGGTTTCAGAGTTAACCATTTAGATGAATGAAGCAGTTCATACCTCTGAGTGCAAAGCATAACAATAATAAAGTTTTGAGGTCACGGATGCATCAGTTATTGTGTCTGAGCCTGAATCCAGTGGGAGAGTATGTGGTATGACACTGAGGCTCCTTGGCAAAGGGTCTCCTGTGCTTTGCAAATAACTCTCACCTCAGAACTTTCAAACTCAATATATCAAACCCACGTCTTGTGGGATATTTATCCATAAAGGGTAATGTGTAAGGTATCTATGGAAAGCTTGTCACTTATCAAGATTCATAATCATTGTGAGATATATGTACAGGTAATATTTAATGAATAATGTATTCATATTGAAATTATTCTTTATGGACTTGGAGTAAAAATTAGTCACCAGGACAGCCACACCAGCTGCTGCTCCAGCGGCCCGGGCGGGCACCATGGGCGGGCAGCAGGAGCAGCTGCGGTCTGCGACCCTAGGCAGCAGTCCCTGAGCAGCTGGCCAGAGCAGGATGGTCTGTGGCCCTGGGCAGCTGTCCCTGGCCGACCAGAGCAGCCACGGTCCACTGGCTCCAGCAGCGGTCTGCGCCCTGCCGGCCAGAGCAGCCACGGTCTGTGGCGCCCAGCAGCTGGTGCCGCAGGTTCTGGGCGCCACCCCTGATCCATGCCTCCCCTCCCCCAAGATTTAATCACAGGTATTTTTAGTATAAGTCATGGACAGGTCATTGCCTGTATGACCTAATCATAGCCTTATGGATAATAAGTCTTGCTTGTGGCCCATTCATGCAGAAGAGAGTTGTCACCTCTTCCTGGTTAGTCAGTGACGTAATGCAAGGCTCAGTTATCTAACCTTGCTCTATCCCAAGCCTTTCAATGGAAAGCCATCAGAGACAACTGCAAACAATCAAAACCACTTGGAGGTAAAAAAAGGAAGGTTATAACAGATAGAGCCATCATCTTGCCTATGAATAAAGACAATAGACTGTTTCAGTATAACACAGGGTGGGGGAAAGCATTCTGTATGCTTTAACCGAGGAGACATCTTGGGCATTGAGGATGTTCTCATGAAAAATTGGATCCTGGTTCATGTGAAGCCAGCCCCAGTTGTGCTAAAACCTACTTTATTAGCTAGGAAAGTTAACTATTAATAATCATAGAAAATTAGGGTTGGAAGAGCCCTCAGAAGGACATCTAGTCCAACCCCCTGCTCAAAGCAGGACCAACCCCAACTAAATCATCCCAGCCAGGGCTTTGTCAAGCCAGGTCTTAAAAACCTCTAAGGATGGAGATTCCACCACCTCCCTAGGTAACCCATTCTACTGCTTCACCACCCTCCTAGTGAAATAGTTTTTCCTAATATCCTCCACTGCAACTTGAAACCATTGCTCCTTGTTCTGTCATCTGCCACCACTGAGAACAGCCTACTTCTTTGGAACCCCCCTTTAAGTAGTTGAAGGCTGCTATCAAATCCCCCCTCACTCTTTCTTCTGCAGACTAAATAAGTCCAGTTCCCTCAGGCTCTCCTCATAAGTCATGTGCCGCAGCCCTCTAATCATTTTCATTGCCCTCCACTGGACTCTCTCCAATTTGTCCACATCCTTTCTATAGCAGAGGGGGAGGGGGGGCAAAACTGAACACATACTCCAGATGTGGTCTCACCAGTGCCAAATACCTCGATGCCTTGATCTGCTGGCAATGAGAATAGACTCAGGCTAGCATTTTTTTATTTTGTTTTATATTGTAACCATTTGTTTCCATCACTCTCTTGTTTCTAGTTAACCCTTATTTTTTTCTTAAATAAACCTATGTAACCTTTCTGCCGCTCTGGTTCAGTATCCAGGGGTTCCGTTTCAGTATCACAATGCATAACCAGCTCGAGCCCCCATCCAGTGACCTGGGACACTCACATATCACACCCCCCTGGGCGCCTCTAGGAGGCAATACTTCCCCTCTCGCAAGCACAGAGTCTGAGTGTAGCAAAATCTTTTTAATAAAAGAAGGAATCAATGCGGCATCCCATTGGAGAAACACCACAAACAGGGTTATAACACAAACCATAAACAAAAACCCACCTCCAAGTACGTTTGGCACTGTCCTTTTTCCCCTTAGGGTTGTAAGTCCAATCACCCCAAAGTCCAACAACCCAAAAGTCTCTGGTCAATGCCACCCCAGAGTTCGAGAGTTTATCTGTAGAGGTCCCTCCCCCCAGCCTGGGTAGAAAGGAAGGGGCACCTTACGTAGTCCGGGGCCAACTGCCCTGCCTCTCCATGGGTTCTGCTTCCGCCTTCTCCACGAACTTCTCCGTTTCACCAGCCGCTCCACTCTGCTCCTCCAGCCGTCCTCAGAAACTGCTCCGCTCCACCAGCTGCTCTGCTCCATGAGCTGCTCCAGTTCTCCCTGCAAACTGCTCGGCTCCGCTCACTCTGTGGGCCGCTCCACCCGTCCCACAGCTACTCCATTCTGCCAGCCGCTCCGCTGCCACCAGCTGTCCTGTGATCCGTTCCAGCCGTCCCCACAACTGCTCCACTCCGCCAGCCGCTCTGTTCCACAGTATATCTTCAGGCTCCCCCACTAGTTAGCACAGTACTCAGTGCTCTCAGCTAAGTAATTTCAGCTCTTTAGTGATTTCAACTCTTAGTGATCTCAGCTCTTAGTAGGGGAGCCCCAGTGCTAGTGCACCATTAGCCCAAAGTGAATTCAGCTCAGTAACCTGTATTTAGATTCTTGAGGGAATAAAAAATCAACTCTGACATTTCACAGTGGAGAGAGGAGGGGGTGGAACTGGTGCTTCTGGCTCCACAAGGAGACTGCACCACCAGGCACAGATACCTGTCCCCAGCTTCTCTCCCTTCACTGGGTTTTGGAACCCATGTCCCTTGTCTAGCAAGTACCACCCAACTGAGGGTGAGTCATTTGTCACCAAGCAGTCCCACAGCTCAGCAGTCTGGGATAGGGTAGGCGTGCCTATGCAAATACACTCTCTGAAATTCTTTCCACCAGATGTCAGGGTAGAGCTTATCCTGACTCTGCTTACACCTATTTTTATTTTATTGTAAATGCTCACGTGCGACGTGATTTTACAGGAGGGTGATTTAAGGTAAAACTAGTAAACCAGGGTACATTGCACCTTTGGGGACAGAGGTTCTGGTGAGTAACCAGTGTCAGCAGCTGGCTATCACAGGGAAATGATTAAAAGGGACTTGGGAACTGGGGTGCACCTATTGTTAACTTGTAAGGCAAAGATAGGGCTGGCACAGCCCAGAGGAGAGTGCTTCAGTGGCTGGTAGGCTGGTGTTATTAGAGAGCAAATGCCCAGCCATCACGGGCAAGACTACCTCTCACTAGAGGCAGGAGGAAACAAGGTGACTCACAGTCCTGGGCACCCAAAAACCATTGCATGATGTTTTTGTTACCATAGATGGAAAGGGGCATTTTTGCTGTGGGTATCCAGCTCTGAGGAGTCCAGGTGGCCACCAGCATTAAATCATCTCAAAGCAGATAACCTCAATGGTGATGTTACAGAATTGACAAGTTCTTTAAAGTGCTTCCTTTTCTATACCAGCATCACTTCAGTTATCCCAGGATATATCTTCAGCCATTGCTTTTCATCCAGTTACTAACCTCAGTCAAGCCCTTGTATAGCTGGGAGATTGTGCTGTTTGTATCTAAATGAGAAGGCTTGCAGTATGTGCAGTTTAACTGAGGCTCATGTACTCTGTGCACAAGTGGCTGTCCTCATGTGAATGTTAAATGGCGCTCAGATAGAGAGAAGCTAGCCGAAGAAAGACATTTTGAGCTCTGACTTGTTAAATATGCTCATCTAGTTAGATGGAAACTGTTAGCTATTTAGGATTTTTCATTTGTTTGTAATATTCTAACACTCTCAGTTTTGACAGTTTCCATTTGCTGGCCAGTGATTTCTTTCCACATTCCCACTCTGTTCCACCCCATGTTTCTAACTGGCAGAATACAACATGGCTCTCCTTTCATTTATTTTCCTATTTATCTACTCACTCACTCACTCATGCCCGTCACCCCAATTGGGATATGGGCCGACTAGCACCATGGAAAATGTCATCAAAGATACATACTTCTCTAGGAAGAGGGTTTGTTAGTGTAATTGATTCTGGGAGGCCAGCAGGGGGCTCCTACTGCTGCTCTATGAATAATGTTAGATGCGATATTGGTGTTGCTTGACCAGCTGGGGTGGGGTGGGGTAACTAGGCCAGCTCTAGAAATAGGGCTTATTTATGTTGCCGCTGGTGTAGGACCAGGAAGGGTTGCCCAGCCTAGCCGTGGGAATGGGGTTTTTTAGTGTAACTGCTGATGTTGCAGAGCCAGTAAAGGACACCTATCTCTATTCTGGGGAAGGGGATTCTTAATATAACTGCATTCTCTTTTGAGTCTGGGTCAGCTGATCCTTAGAAGATGGGATGGATCCCTTTGCTGATAGTTTACAACAGCTGTAGAATAGACAACAGAACTGTCATACATTTTGTGTATTGTATGTTGTAGTTATATGTGTGGAGGCTGATAGGGGAGTGTGCTGGGAGAGAAGCTGAGCCTTGGTTAGGGGGCAGGACTTCTCTGCTTAGGGGTCCTATAAAGGTAGCCAGCCAGTCAGGCAGCGGCATAGACAGCTGCAGTGGCACAGGAGCCAGCAAATAGAGCTGTAAATGGGAGTTTACAGGGGGAGTTTGTGGAGGAGACTTAAGAGAGCTAGGCAGAGGAATAGACAGCCTACTGAAGGGAGTGGGTGGTGTTCTGCTGGTGTTCTGGTGCCTGTTGGGGGTTTGTTTTGCTGTAGATGGTGGTGGTTTGCTTTGGTTTGTGTTTCCTGGACTAATAGGTTTTAGGTGGGAAGGCTATGACCCATACAGAGGCAGCAGTGAAAGACACAATGAGGATGACTGGATGTGGAAGCTGTGGCATGTACATGATCCTGGAGGGGGTACCTGAAAAGAGTTTTGTCTGCATGAAGTGCTGCCTTATAGAGCTGATGGAAGAAAAGAAACTCGAACAGCTTAATGCAGGGGTCGGCAACCTTTCAGAAGTGGTGTGCCGAGTCTTCATTTATTCACTCTAATGTACGGTTTCACGTGCCAGTAATATATGTTAACATTTTTAGAAGATCTCGTTCTCTTAAGTCTAGAATATATAACTAAATGATTGTTGTATGTAAAGTAAATAAGGTTTTAAAAATTTTTAAGAAGCTTCATTAAAAATTAAAATGCAGAGCCCTCCGGATCAAGGGCCAGGACCCGGGCAATGTGAGTGCCACTGGAAATGAGCTCGCGTGCCACCTTCGGCACACATGCCATAGGTTCCCTAACCCTGGCTTAATGGGACGAAATCGGGGGTCCCAGATAATCTTCATCCAAGAATATTAAAGGAACTGGCACATGAAATTGCAAGCCCATTAGCAAGAATTTTTAATGAGTCAGTAAACTTAGGGGTTGTACCGTACGACTGGAGAATTGCTAAAATAGTTCCTATTTTTAAGAAAGGGGAAAAAAGTTGTCCGAGTAACTATAGGCCTGTCAGTTTGACATCTGTAGTATGCAAGGTCTTGGAAAAAATTTTGAAGGAGAAAGTAGTTAAGGACATTGAGGTCAATGGTAATTGGGACAAAATACAACACGGTTTTACAATGGTAATTGGGACAAAATACAACATGGTTTTACAAAAGGTAGATCGTGCCAAACCAACCTGATCTCCTTCTTTGAGAAGGTAACAGATATTTTAGACAAAGGAAACGCAGTGGATCTGATTTACCTCGATTTCAGTAAGGCATTTGATACAGTTCCACATGGGGAATTATTAGTTAAATTGGAAAAGATGGAGATCAATATGAAAATTGAAAGGTGGATAAGGAACTGGCTAAAGGGGAGACTACAACAGGTCATACTGAAAGGTGAACTGTCAGGCTGAAAGGAGGTTACTAGTGGAGTTCCTCAGGAATCGGTTTTGGGACCAATCTTTTTATTACTCACTTTGGCACAAAAACTGGGAATGTGCTAATAAAGTTTGCGGATGACACAAAGCTGGGAGGTATTGCTAACACAGAGAAGGACTGGGATAACATACAGGAAGATCTGGATGACCTTGTAAACTGGAGTAATAGTAATAGGATGAAATTGAAGAGTGAAAAGTGCAAGGTCATGCATTTAGGGATTAATAACAAGAATTTTGGTTATAAATTGGGGACACATCAGTTGAAAGTAACAGAGGAGGAGAAGGACCTTGGAGTATTGGTTGATCACAGGATGACTATGAGCCGCCAATGTGATATGGCTGTTAAAAAACTAATGCAGTTTTAGGATGCATCAGGCGAGGTATTTCCAGTAAAGATAAGGAAGTGTTAGTACCATTATACAAGGCACTGGTGAGACCCCACCTGGAATACTGTGTGCAGTTCTGGTCTCCCATGCTTAAGAAGGATGAATTCAAACTGGAACAGGTACAGAGAAGGGCTACTAGGATGATGCAAGGAATGGAAAACCTGTCTTATGAAGGGAAGCTGAAAGAGATTGGCTTGTTTAGCCTAACCAAAAGAAGGCTGAGGGGAGATATGATTGCTCTTTATAAATATATCAGAGGGATAAATATCAGGGAGGGAGAGGAATTATTTAAGCTTAGTACTAATGTGGACACAAGAACAAATGGATATAAACTGGACACTAGGAAGTTTAGACTTGAAATTAGACAAAGGTTTCTAACCATGAGAGGAGTGAAGTTCTGGAACAGCCTTCCAAGGGGAGTAGTGGGGCAAAAGACATATCTGGCTTCAAGACTAAGCTTGATAAGTTTATGGAGAGGATGGTATGATGGGATAGCCTAATTTTGGCAATTAATTTATCTTTGATTATTAGCAGGTAAATATGCCCAATGGTCTGTGATGGGATGTTAGATGGGGTGGGATCTGAGTTACTACAGAGAATTCTTTCCTGGGTGCTGGCTGGTGAGTCTTGCCCACATGCTCAGGGTTAACTGATTGCTATATTTGGGATCAGAAAGGAATTTTCCTCCAGGGAAGATTGGCAGAGGCTCTGGAGGTTTTTTGCCTTCCTCTGCAGCGTGGGGCACGGGTCACTTACTGGAGGATTCTCTGCACCTTGAGGTCTTTAAACCATGATTTGAGGACTTCAATAACTCAGACATAGGTTAGGGGTTTGTTAGAGGAGTGGGTGAGTGAGATTCTGTGGCCTGCCTTGTGCAGGAGATCAGACTAGATGACCATAATGGTCCTCTCTGACCTTAAGTCTATGAGTCTATGAGACATTGGCAACAGGGTGAAGAGGCCTGTCCCTCTACACTATGCACAGTACCTTAGAACTCTCTGGTTTTCTTTCAGAGCATTCATATTTTTCTACACTTTCCCCCTAAACTTCCCCCCCCCATCTTTTGGGAACTTGCCTCCATTACTTCAAGTTGCCTTCACCTCTGCTTTGGAGTTGAAATGTGGATGATCAAACACAGAAGCATGCAGCTGAAGAATCAAAGGAAGACTAGATCTTGCTTTCAGTGCAAGTCTCCCCTCACATCCTGGAGGTGGGGAAAATATGTCTCTTTTACCCTCAAGGAAGATTATCTCTGAGGGGCCTCTTTGACCTGAAGGAGATGGCAGTTGTCATAAACGGATAGTTAAGAGTTAATAGAACAGAAGTACTTCATCTCTCTTTTGCCTGTAAAGGGTTAACAAGATCAGTAAGCCAGGCTGTCACCTGACCAGAGGACCAATCAGGGGACAGGATACTTTCAAATCTTGAGGGAGGGAAGTTGGTGTGTGTGCTGTTAGTTTTTGGTTGTTGTTCACTCTGGGGGCTCAGAGGGACAAGACGTGCAACCAGGTTTCTCTCCAATCTCTCCGATACAGGCTCTTATAAGTTCAGAATAGTGAGTACTAGGTAGATAAAGCAAGTTAGGCTTATGTTTGTTTTCCTTATTTGCAAATGTGTATTTGGCTGAAAGGAGTTCAAATTGGTATTTTGCTGAAAAGATTTTAATTTGTACTTGTATACTTAGGCTGGGAGGGTATTCCCAGTGTCTATAGCTGAAAGACCCTGTACCTATTCCATTTTAAATTTACAAAGATAACTTTTACTGTTTTTCTTTCTTTAATTAAAAGCTTTTCTTGTTTAAGAACCTGATTGTTTTTTTATTCTGGTGAGACCTCAGGGGACTGGGTCTGGATTCACCAGGGAATTGGTGGGGAGAAGGAAGAGAAGGGGGAGAGAGAGGTTAATTTCTCTCTGTGATAGGATTACTGTCTCTCTCAGGGAGAGTCTGGGAGGGGGAGAGAGAGGGAGGGGGGAAGGTGGATTTTCCTCTCTCAAGATTCAAGGAGTTTGAATCACAGTGATCTTCCAGGATAACCCAGGGAGGGGAAGCCTGGGAGAGGCAATGATGAGGGAAAGGGTTTACTTTCCTTGTGTTAAGATCCAGAGGGTCTGGGTCTTGGGGGGTCCCCGGGCAAGGTTTTGTGGGGACCAGAGTGTACCAGGCACTGGAATTCCTGGTTGGTGGCAGCGCTACAAGTACTAAGCTGGTAATTGAGCTTAGAGGAATTCATGCTGGTACCCCATCTTTTGGACGCTAAGGTTCAGAGTGGGGAATTGTACCATTACAGCAGTGGAGAACCCAAACCCTCCTAGGAAAATAAGCATCAAGCACTACTATATTCAGTCCCCAAGAAAGCAAGCAGACTCTGATTCAGTTGCAGTCAGGCATCTGTAGCATTGCTGAAGCAGCTCCAGAGGCTCAGTCTGAACCACCTAGGAGATTCAAGTGCCCTTTATGGATCCTGAATTTGGTCTTGAAATCAATCCCCAGATAAGAAGATTCAGTGAGGCTCAGCTTATCTAAAAATCTGGCCTCCTTCGTTGTCGTAGCTTCCGCCTGATGGGCCTCAAAACTTGGTGCATTATTGATCAAGGAACAATACTGTACTTTTCACATAGAGAAGGGGGTTCTTTGAAGTCTGGATGACGTCATCCCAAAACTGAAGTGAGTTTTCCTAGAATTATGGAGATAGTATGATGGGAGTACTGTCCAATGTCAAAACATGAATAAGGAAAATGGGGGGTGGGGAAATACTTGTGATGTCAGAAGAGACTGGAAGACTTACTTTATTGGGTTTCTTTTCTCTGAGAATCTGACCCTTGTGTTAAGTGATCTCACTCTGTGTAAACCAGATATGACTTCCAGTGTGCACAAAGTTGGGGACTGTGGTTCCCTTAAGAGGGAATTTAGATAGTTTGAGGCAAA
Organism: Gopherus flavomarginatus; assembly: GCF_025201925.1. NCBI lineage: Eukaryota > Metazoa > Chordata > Testudines > Testudinidae > Gopherus > Gopherus flavomarginatus. The sequence goes on along the minus strand of NC_066621.1, from coordinate 118,783,779 downwards.
GTGCTCAGTAAAAATATTTTCCTCAAATATTTTGGCATTGACTGCTGATAATCTTAAATTAAGTTGTATTAACCATGTATCTTAGCATCTGAAGCTTTGGACAAACTATTTTAGGAAGAGAAAGCAGGTATTTGGACCCCTTCACTTTGGTTAAAGGACCCAACCCATAAGATAAAGATCAGCAGATCCAAGATCTCAGAGAAAAGAAATTGACATGGAAGGGAAATGTTTCTTTCTGAGAAAGTTAAAATTTCTGCAATGTCAGAAATGAAGCACAAGAACTCAACAATACACCATGGCTAGTCTAGTAACAATACAATGTGCTAACTCATAGAAGGTTCATGTTCCAGACCTAAGCTCCTCTTGGCAGAGGGAACATCTTATATGGTTTTGGAATGGTTCCCCTTAGATCAACAATCTCAGTAATGCTACTTACAGTTCTCCTAGGTCCTGTGTCCAGTCCTCCTTGATCAGAGATTGTTCACTGGAATAAGGGGACTTCGGCAGTAGGCAGATTAAAATGTGGGAATGAGGAAAGTCCTCTGCAAGGACCAACCCCATGGGTAAAAAGAGAGGATTTATATGGGCCTAGCAAATATATTATCTCATTTAGGAGCTGGGGTTCCATTTCAGAGCAGTTGAGTGCTGGGGTTAATAAATAAATATTTAAAATTTGGAGATTGTTTGCTATGAGTTTTTAACTGCTTAATGTTGGAAGCCTAAATTCTTTGACAGGAAACCTAATGCTTTAAAACAAGAGAGAATTTTCCTAATAGAAGAGAGCAGTTTAGTGGCATTGTGAGTTACAAGGGTGGTAAGTTTGATGATTATCACAGCCTTGCCAGAGCCAGTGGAGCATCTCATGAGGCAAGATCCCTTTAAGTCAATTGATAGCCAACCCAGAATGGGCAGTTGGGCTTTAAATTCCACAAAATAAAACAAAAACAGTCTTTTTTCTGTGTGATGAGGCTTAACCCGCATGATTTGCAAGGGAAATGAGATAACCCCAATTAGTCATGTTCCGCATTTATGGGGTGATTAACTAATTGCCTCATGGCCAAAGGAGGTGGAGCTAAGTCTTATAAGTAGACTAAAGAAGCTCAGTTGGTGAGAGACTATACAGGAGACAGGTCTCTCTGGGAGAAGAGAAGACCTGGGATAGGGTTTAACAGGAAACTATGGAGGAATACCACTATAGGAGTAGGTTAGGCTTCTGCAGGGGAAGCCTTGAGGTAGGGCCAACAAAGGAACTACAGTGGAGCTTGACAGGGGAACCAGGGGTATTAGTTTGCAGAATTGTTTGGACTTTCAGTTGGACCTGTTTGTGTTTCCCTGGAAGGGGTTTAGACTTTCATGTGACTTGGTTGGAGGGCCAAGCTACAGAATATCCAGAGGGTGAATCAGGAGAAAACAAAGTCTGGGAAAAACCATTCCAGGGCTGTGGGAAAGCCTAGGGGTGCCAGAGATGAAGAGCCCATGCAAAACTGTGACCAGAGATGGGGGAGGGGTGCCCATGAGGTGTGGACATGCTATTACATGTGGTATCAGAAATGGGATTTGAAACCCTCCTCCCCCAAGGAAAGAGGGAAGATTCCAACTACCCTAAAGGTGAGGGGAAGAGGGACAGACTAAGGGTATGGCTACACTTGGCAGCTGTACAGCACTGCTGCAGGAGCACTCCTGTGGCAGTGCTTTGAAGTGCGAGTGTGGTTGCAGCGCCAGCGCTGGGAGAGAGCTCTCCCAGTGCTGCAGGAATTCCACCTTCCCGTGGGGATTAGCTTACAGTGCTGGGAGATGCACTGTTTACACTGGCGCTTTACAGCGCTGTAACTTGCTGCGCTCAGGGGGGTGTTTTTTCACACCCCTGAGTGAGAAAGTTGCAGTGCTGTAAAGCGCCAGTGTAGCCAAGGCCAAAGACGCTTTTTCTGGAGTTTGGGGTATATGGAGGGTGTAGTCCTCATGCTGGTAGAGCAACAGGAGCAGATACATGCTCTTTAGTTGTGCTTACTACAAGAGTAGCAACAACAGCGAGATGCTCAACAGGAACGCTTCCTGCAATGCCTAGAAAAGTGGACCCCAGGGAACCAGTTTGAGGAGAAAAAAATTCTGACATCCCAATAGTGGACCTCTCAAAATTGGCCCGGAAGCATTTTTGTGCACCTTCAAGAGGTAGCAGCTATGGCAGGATGGACCTGATCTTCTTGGGCAACTTGAGTGGCCCCGTTCCTGTCAGGAAATGCTCAATTGGCTTACTGAGCTTTGTCCAACAAGCAGGTGAGGTGCTACAAATTTGTAAAAAAGGCCATTCTGGATAGACTGGGACTGACCCTGGAAGCATATCTCCACTAGTTTAGAACAGAGCCTTTCCCCTGCAATGGTGCCCTAAAGTGGCCTGGCAACACAATGGTTGCGGCCATTGTGTTGCCGGGCCACTTTTGGGCACCATTGCTGGTTCCCTGGGGTCCACGTTCTAGGCATTGCAGGAAGCGTTCCTGTTGAACCTTATTGTGTGTTTGTCTGGCCAACCAGATCATAAAAAAGGACTGCCTGCTCATGGAGTGTGGCTGTTTGAACTGCTACTACAGCCAAGTCTGTGGTTGGAATGTTCTGTCAGAAGGGGGTGTACTGCAGCCTACTAAGTAACTGCTGAAGTGTCTGTATGGAAAATAAGAGGACTAACTGACTCCAGGTGTGAGCAAACACTAGTTTGGGGGAATAGCCTCCTGATAGTGAGAATAGATCAGCATTTTCCAATGCACATCTCTTGTGCACATGGAGAACCGCAGGTCTACAGAAGAGAGAGAGAGAGAAGATTGGATGAGCAACTTCATGGTCAGCATGGTAAGAGACCTCCCCTGACGTGTAACTGTAGACAGAGATTGGCCTAATTTCCTGGCCCTATTACCAGACAGGGTACTGTTCGTGCTTGGACCAGTTGATCATAAGACAGCCTTTACTTGGACATTGGCTGTTGGGCTGGATGGCTCAGCGCAAAGAGCAAGAAATCAACAGGCTGTATCAAGCAGGTCAGGAGAGCCAAAGAGGCAACATCAAGTCAATTGCAAGCCCTGGCAACAGAATTGCTTGAGACAAACTTGGAACTGGAAGAGATGAAAGCTGCATGACAGAAAATAATAGAGGAGGCAACAAAACAAGAGCAAGAATTGATCAGGCAAGACTAAACCTAGTATATGAGAAGAATTGGCAACAACTCAAACAGGCGCTGGCTATACTGTGAACCATGAAGTCATGTGACAATGGGGCCTCAGCATCTAGAAGCCAAGAGCAGGCCCCTGTGGGAGAGGGAAAAAATTGAGTAATTCAGGGGAGATAGACATCCTGAGGGAGGAGATGAGAGAACCTTCTCCTGATTGGGGACCCTGACCTGGCAGCTAGGGTGGCAGTTGACTCTATACAGATTTGAGAGCTCTGGGATCTGTTAGCCATTGCAGAGGAGGCCCTGTGAATAGACATGCAAGACTAAGAATACTGGAAAGAATATTACAAATATGTGCTAGATGACAGAAACTATTTGTCCACTCAAGTACATGAATTACAGGAAGAACTGGAATGGCTGCAGGACCCAGAACAGTAGCTCATAGAGTACACTGACAGGTACTATCTGAAAAAGAAGGAAGTTATGTGTTGGAGCTTAACCACCATCAACTGCAAGGCAAGGGAAAGAGCCCCAGTCATGCTCCATCCCAGGAGGTGATTAACTAATTTCTCTTGGCAAGAGGAAAGGGCCTTGTAAGTAGATTGAGGGAGCTCACTTGGGGAGAAACTGCAGAAGAGAGAGGTCTTTAGGGAAGAGAAGCCCTGAGATAGTTTAACAGACAGGAAGCAATGGAAGAAAACCACTACAGGAACACATTAGACTCCTACAGCCGAAGCCCTGAGATAGAGCCAACGTGAGAACTACAGTGGTGCCTGAAAGGGGAAGCAGAGGCATTTGTTTGCAGATTTATTTGGACTTTCGTTTGGACTTGTTTGTGTTACCACAGAAAGGTTTTAGACTTTCTTGTGACATGGCTGGAGGGCCAAGCCACAGAACACCTAGAGGGTGAGTCGAGAGAAGACAAAGGCTGAGAAAAGCCATTTCAGGGCTGAGGGAGAGCATAATAGAGGGCACCAAAGAAGAACATCCTGTGCAACGCTGTGACCACAGATGAGAGGTCACTCATGTGGTGAGGACATGTTATTACATGCTGACTCAGTAAAAAAGGTGCAATCAGCATTAGGCACTCAAGCAGGCCAGGCTTTTGGGGTTAAGACGAGGAGATCTCTTCCTTTGCTTCACCCACAACTGCCCACTGAAAGCAGCAGCCAGCCCTTTTTACCCTGTGTGATGGGTCCTGATTGACTTCTGCCCACTTCCGGCTCTTCTTGCCAGTTCTCCTTGGTTCTCCTAGCAGCTGATCCTGGGTGACCTCTCTAGGCAGCTTTTGGACATCTCAACCTGCTGTTCTTTTCCTCCAAAAGGACACCTTCTTTGGGCTGGTGCTCTAAGCAGTAGGACCTCCAGTAGGGAGCATCAAATGCCCAGTCCCCCTCGTTACACAGATTTAGGCTAGTTCCATGTGGACATTTGTTCTGCATAACACTAGCATACCATTCTGCAGCAGGATTTCTTTTTACCTGCTTGGAGCTGTGAGATATGTGAGCCCCATGTCTGTTTGGAAGGTTTTCCTAGTAATGATGACAGTAGCTTTGTGGGGCTGTGGAAGCAGCAGCAGGACTTGGTGTTTCCAGGAGGCATTTTGGGGGGCATGGGTGGAGTCGTAATCAGTGATCACACAATGTTTAAGATGCTTGCAAGACGTGTGTTATTTGGTGTCTAATTCCAGCTAGCTGTATATCACAACACCCTGCTCAGACTCTGACTAGGAAGCTTAGACCTTAAAGGCACATCTTCCCTTCCAAGCCAAATCTTAATACCACCACTTTAAAAAAATGTAATATAACAAATAATTACAAATACTTATAACTAACTTCCTAAACTTTCTAACAATATTCAGTTAATCTTTGAGGTGCCCTGTGCTGTTGCTTGGACCTTTGAGGCTGTTTCAGTTTTGTTCTGTATTCTCAACAGCTTCCCTGTCTCCTGGAAGCAGTTCTCAATTGTTTTAGTTCCCTGTTCCTCCAATGAATACACCCTCTTGATGAGACCAAGGGTATGACACATTTAGGTGATAGTCCGTTCATAATGTGCTGCAATGTTGTCCATTGCACCTGTGAAGAATTCTGCTGAGTTAGTGGTGCTGTTATCATCCTCTTTGCCCATGCTTGTGCAGACTCTGCTGGTGAGTGGAAACTCTTGCAAAGTGACATAATTCATTGTGGTTTTACATCTTTTTCCATATGGTGAGCATTGTCTTGGCTTGTGTTGTTTGCCACAGTATGTGCAGCCACGTATGCTGTTTTTGGTAGACTCTGAATTTGAACCCTGCATGCCTTTCTGCCTCAGGTCTCTTTTCTTGAAGTGTTTTGGATTTTCTGTCATGTCCACAGTATCAGAGAACTGTTCATCCTTTTTTCTAGACTGGATCTCTTTCTTTGCTGGGCAAATTCTAATTGCTTTTTCAAAGTTTTAATTCTGTGTATCCAGTGGTCTCTCTGAGTGTTTTGTCCCAGATCCCAATCACAATCTGGTCTCTTATCCAGGACTCTGTGAGCCCTTCAAAATTGGAAAATTGGCTCTTCAGCCTTAGATCAGTCAGACTTTTCTATGGTTTCACCTTCTTTTTGTACTTGAAAAGTGTCTCTCTTACATATTTCATCTTAATGGAAAGAACTCAAATTTCTGTAATACAGTTTCATAGTTATCCTCCTATGCCTGAATTCACTGAAAACTATTAAACACATCAAGTGCTTCAGAACTAGCTATTGTCAAAAATAAGACTATCTTCTGACATCTTCCTTTCTGCTGGCCCCTATTGCTTCCAGATACAGAGGGAAGCACTGTTTAAGCCTTCTCCAGTTTTCCACATTTCCAGAGAGTTACAGCTCTAGTGGGAACTGGAATTTAACTGACTGTAGCAATGGGACGACTCGCTGGCACAGCACTTCCTGCTGGTTGTCTCAGGAATTAGCTCTCCAGCTCCAGAACACCCTCTGCTGGAGGATGTCTTGCTTGTTGCTGGCCCCCACGTCCCTTACCTCAGGGGTCTGCCCTCTGCAGTACCCCTGCAGTCTTTAGGTCTCCCCTCCCCAGAGAACCCCCAAACCTCTATCCCCACCTTGCCTCAGTGGCTACTGCCAGTCATTGTCCAGCCCCCACTCACTGGGCAGACTGGAGTCTATAAACCACTTATTATTGGCAAGAGGGGGTTGGACCTGCTGCCTTTCCTAACCCTGGGCTGTGCCTCTGCAACCCCAGTAATTGCTTTGGGTCTTTAGCCAGGCCTGCAGCCTGGGGAATTGCCAGGCTGGAGCTTCCCCACTCCTTTGTCTTTCCCTAGCCCTACTCTACCTCAGGCACCCTGCTCAGCTCCCAGGCAGCCAAGTCCTTCTCTCTCCACCACTAGAGACTGCCTCACAGTCCTTTAATAGGGCCAACTGTGGCCTGATTGGGGCATGGCCCCATCTGTGGCAGCTTCCCCAATCAGCCTACCTTATTGGCTCCCCGGAGCAGCCCTTTCCCAGGGCTATTTTAACACTTTCCAGTCTGGAGCAGGGTAACTGCCCTGCTACACTGACCAGTTCTTTCTCTCAGGATATTTTCTTAGTTTGTTTTATGCCTGGTACCGTATGGTGTTCAGTGATCACACACTGCTTAATTAAGGTGCTTGCAAGAACTGATTCCAACTGCTGGTGCATAACAAGAACGTTACAGTGTCCACACAGATTCTTTGTCTGGGAAGCTCAGCCCTTAAAAGCACAGCCCCTAGTATCAGATGATGATGAGGAGGATGTTGTGGCAGGATGGCAAGAGTCAGTTAGTGACCTATGGAAAGGGTTATTGTGAAACCCAGAACAGTATCTCTTTTGACTGGAGTCACTTCTTGGCTGAGGACTGGCCACGCTGGAGAGGAAAGAGGTGAGTGACTTCAGTCGTTTCCTAATTAAATAGCTGCCTGTATGTCCCTTCCAGTCCCTGTGCTGCAAAAAAGCTCCTTCATCTCACTTCAAGATGGGGTTGTGGTTTGTTTTATTATTATTTTTGTTTTGCTCTCTCAAGCAGTGACTTCTTTCCTATGCTCCTTTCCTTCCCTAATATATTTGCATCATTCTCCTGGAACAGACTCAGCCCCAGAGGCAACAGTGTTGCACTGCAACCCAGACTAGCGGAGACTATTTGGCTTTAGCACCACTTGGGAAAGCTTTCAGTTTGAGATGGAGTTATGTGTATGGGCAGCAGAGGGAGGGCAGAATGTTTCCTGGTTTTCATTACACATCTTGGCAAATGACTGAGCCACTTGCCTGACACTGTACATTTGTTCACTCAAAATACTGATTAAGGGAAAGGAATCTAGCAGTATATAACTTTGTGAGTCTCTTTATCCCTTAGAACTTCCATCAGAGAAAAGGGCTCAGAAGGAGAGATACATTTCCAGCTGTCCATCAATGCCCCTATATTAGCCATAGATCATGAGACTTTAATTAGAGCTTTGAATGTGATTGGCACCCAAGAATGCTTGTCACTCAAAATGTTTTGCCTTTTTTGTTGTGTTTTTTTCCCCGTGGATGGAAAGAGGAGGGAGATAACATTAACAGCTTACATTTTTAGGATGTCTTTCATGCTGCAGGATCCCAAAGTATAGATAGATAACATCACCTGAAGAAATACAGCCACATGTGGGGTTGAACATGGTAGCTGTTTAACAGCATACATCAACTCTACACACAACTTTTTAGGCCATAGAGTGAAAAAGAATCCCATCTCCAGATAAACACAAACAGAGAAGCAAAATTTAGTTAACCACCTTGGAATTTGACTAGGACACAACACCTTTACATTTGTGGGAGTGCCATGGGATCTTTGAGGAGTTCAGGTGGCCATGGCATTAGTTTAGTCTCTGATTCAGAAGACTGCACATCCAGCAGCATAGTATTAGCAGGTAATTAGTGTTTGTGTTAGAAGTACACCTACTGAATCTTCAGCAACACTTCCTGGACTACCCAAGTTTTCCCTGATCTCCTATCCAAAGACTGACCAAACCCCAAACCTTATGCTTTCTTAGGCCTGGTCTACACTGAGTGGCCGGGGGAAGGATTGATCTAAGTTACGCAACTTCAGCTACATGAATAACATAGCTGAAGTCAACGTACTTGGATCGACTTACCAGAGTATTTTTTTAAAAGCCCCTGGGATGAGAGACTTTTGCCCAGATCCCAAGCTTTGGCTGAACTATTCTTAGCACAGCTCAGAAGAGGGAGGTGCAAAGACAGCTTTAAGCCATCTTTGCATCATCCTGAGGCTGTCTGACTGCCAGCGTGTAGTCCCCAGTGTAAATTAGAATAGCATCAGGGCTACTGTGTTTTTACACTGGCTGCCAGTGCCCCCAAAGGGGCTGTTCTTGCAGTTGGAAATAACTGAGCTATAGAGATACTCTGGGTAGTTACCCTTTTTCCCAGCTACAACCTTTGCATGGGGGCCCAAAAGTAGGAGTGCTCTAGGAGCCACTACAGTGTCTGTATGCTGAATGAAGATTTCTCTACCCTATACTGGGGGATCCTCAAGTAACTGGTTAAGATGCTTTTAGGACTACTTTGCACTGATAGAGTGGCACAAAACAGCTTTAATGGACTGAGGATCTGGCCCTGTGTGTGTGTGTGTGTGTGTGTCATGTCAGTGATCCTCCCTCAATTGCCTTAAGGGTCAATTTCTTGCCTGTTTGCTTCTGGATAAAATAATTTGTGAGGGTGTAATGGAGAAAATGATGACTGAAATTCGCTCCCTAACATCCATGAATTGCAGCAGCAGGCTATGGGGAAAACGTTTAAATTTGTCTATGCACTAATGTATCCTGTTTGTGATTCAGTTTGTAGCTCTGTACTATGTAGACAGCAGTGTCTGCTACAGCAAAGAATATTTGTCACATAGATACCTAGGTGATAGAAGCTTTAGAAATAACTAAGACAGATATTCCTGCCCCTTTTCTGTATCTGTGTGAATTTGTGTATGAATGTGCTTGACAGAAAGTCCTTGTGGATTTGTGTGTGTGCGTATGCACATGTAAGCATGTCTGTGCAGTTTGCTTCATTCACTGCAGCAATAACTCATTATTAAGAAATACCTTTAGTCATCATGTTGAGAACATACATAAGGGACATGAGTGTTGTGTTTAGTTTTTTTTGTTTCACTGTGAACATCTCGATCAAATTCCTAAAGTATTATTTATGGAAAAAGTGTGAATGTTCCCAGCTTGCAAATGAAGTCAAACCCTTGTTACTGTTTACAGTAAAACAGCTGCTCTCAGCATTTATCTCTGAGCGTCAGATACCTTCGCTCTTCCATAATCAGCCTTACATCATAGCAGCTGCAATAATAATAGGCTGGAAGAGGTCAGGAGCAGGCAGTTCACCTATACCACACCTTTGTTTAAGAGTGTTTTGATGGTAAAATACCTCCACTGCTGAATTTTTCAGCCTGACTGGACTCCACATAGAGGCTGGATCTTCAGACCTATTTTGCCAAAATCACTCCAGCACCATCAACCTTTGTCGGTGTTCTGATTTTCTCTCTTTATACATTTTCCCTATAAATATTCTATAGATCCAGCCTGGAAAATGTTCCCAAGGTTTTTCAAAGCTAAAGATAATAGTAATAACATAATATTGTGCTTTTTAGTAATAACATGTTGGCTTTTTAAAGGTATAGAAAACCTAATCTGCATGCTAGAACTTTCCTAATTTACACTAACTGGGATATCCTTTGCAAATTACTGAATTTTATGAATTTGCAAGTACATGAACAAATACAATTTTTAAAAAATGGAAAAGCATCACAATGTATTTTATTTTGAAAACCAATTTCGTTATCATTATTTATGATACTTCATAATGCACAAATAGATATACTGGAATGTATTTTGTAAAGATAACAGACTTAACATGAGACGTGGCTACTGCACTCCACTCTTCCAACTTTACTGAAAAGTGAGAGACTGTAATTTTTATGCTGTTTATGAAGTGTGTGGACTAATGAGGTTCTGTTTTGTATACATATTACAAATGTATAAAAGGAAAAATAAGGGGCTAAAGTGAATTTAAGAACTTTTTAACAGGTTGTAAGTAAATGTCCTAAATGCTGTTTACTGAAATCCTCTCTTCCTTTGAACAGCTGTTGAATATGTGTGTGTATCAGCACATAAGTGAAAATGGATTCCTTACTGTTTATCACACTATCAAAGAATTTAGTAAAATTTTATATTTTTACTTCAAAAATGAAAATTTGGAAACAGAAGTAGGAAGGAAGTTAGACTGATATAGCTGCAGAGTCCTTATCCAGACCTACAGCTACTTTTCTCTACATACAAGGTTTTGGCAGTATTTTATTAGGTTAAAATTAGCTAGATTCATGGTGGTCACATGCAGAATGAAACCTATAAAACTGTTTAGTCCCTGAGTACCTGAGGAACTGCAAGCTTTTCTGGTCTTACAGTTTCAGGGTGACGTCATGAACGTCTCAGTTGATATCACAGATTGCAGCAGTATGTTGCTACAGAAGAGAATGTCAAGGTTGGAATGCTATAGGATGCTTAAACAGGATCCAGCTACAGGACTGCATCAAAATGGCTTCTATGAGAAACCACAAAAGAGAAAGGCATAGAGATAGAGAAAATGGCAGTGAGCTTTGTAGATCATATACGAATACATTCAGAACAAAAGTATGTGATGGAGATTGTTGGATCTAACTTATAAATGTTACATAAGTTACAATTATTATTATGAATTATTTGTATTGCAGTAAAACCTAGAGGCCTAAGTCAGGAATAGGGCTTCACTGGGCCAGGCACTGTGCAAACCCATGGTGAGATACATTCCCTGCCTTGAAGAGTTTTTAATCTAAATATACAATGAACAGACAAAGGGAGGGGTGTGGCACGGAACATACAAGCAAAGTATTCAGGGTAATGATAGCTGCACGTAGTTCAGTTTTTTGCCCCAAAACAAGCAGCATACAGAGGGTGGGGAAGAGAGGAACAATCAATCAAAATATGTACATTTTTGTAAACATATATATTTATGTATACATAATTATATACATTGCATACTTTAAAAAGATACACAGCAAGTACCATGGCATTTATTTTGTTATCATCAGCGTGCATACTTATAAATATCTGTACAGACTCAAATTGTACATTCTGTAAGGTTGTGCATATCTTTCTTTGGGTTATGGTGATGCATCCAAATCATGTTCAGCTTGGTTCTCCTGGATTAAGTGTCACCAAAAGCCCTTGATAAAAATGTTGCCTTCTACTTTGTCATACTGGTGGGGAGAATATATTTTAGTGCTCCCACCGTAAGTATAGATGTGTCTGTCACATTGCAAAAAACAAACAGCAAAATATATTTTTCTGCCATCAGAAACTTAGCAGCTAAAAGAACCGAATAATATGTGTATGACTGGGATCTGGGTCCTTGTGAATAGGATACTGAAATTCTATATGCAGTTATCTTTCCAGCATTTCCTTCTCTTTACTTTTGTACCCTGTTGTTGACTCTGAAAGAAAATGTAAGCAGCTGTTTCAATTTGTACGTTTATCTCCTTATCTCCATTTCCAGGTGAGTGGAGCAAACAGGTTAACTTTAGCTGATTTTTAACATGAACAGCATAAGCTCTTCTGCTTTTAGAGGAATGAAGCAGGGTTGTGGATTTCTTTTTCGGGGGGCGGGGGGGGGGGAGAGTCTCTGAATAATCAGGAAATTCCAGTGAGAGGAGCAGAATGTGTAGAGCGGGCCAGAATTACCATGACAACCATAGGCAAGAACTCAGAGAATCAAGTAAAGAAATTACAGTTAAGTTCTCAATTATTTTTTAACCATACCGTTATGAAGAAATATCTCCTTTGACCTAACATTGTGTGGTGTGGGGGCTTGTGGAAGTGCAGCATTGTGCGCATTGTTGAAATTGCTTCACAAATGTGTACATGTAACTTTTATCTAGATTTGCACATATGACCCTTATTAGTCATATTAAATATCAAATGTGAAACTCAGTAAAAATCACAGCTGCCTTACTACCCTTCAACATGGTTTTGTGTTTTGCTAAAATGGAATTCAGTCAGTGTACTGAGAGTCAGTGTTGTAGATGTGTAAATATTTCCATGTTTGTTCCAGGCATAAGAAGCATCTCCTTGTTTTCCAAATGACCACCATCTTCATTCAAACCTTTACTTCAGACACTCTCATCCATGAACCTTTTTAACAATAAATCCAACTATAAATTTAAATGACCTATTGTTGGAAAGCTTATATAGGAAAAATGAGTCTTAAGAAAGGGCTAGAATGAAGATGGTGGTGACTTGAATAATCTCAAGCAAAAAACTACAGATTAACCGTCAACTGGTTAACTGTATAATCTGTGAAAGTTAGATTGTAAATTCATTGAGCAGGGATTCACTTTCTTTTGTGTTTGTTCAGGGTCTAGCATGGTGACAGTACTATCATACACAGTTAGATACAGTTATATTGGTTTCCAAAGCAGAGAGGCCAAATTAGTTTTTTGTTTTGTTTTTAAATTAAGCGTTCAAAACTGGAAGCATTAAAATAGATACTTGACAAAGCACAAAGTTCCCAAAATATTGGTTTTTTTTGTGTTTTAGTTAAAATGTCAATCATGGTATGCTTTGTTTGCAGAATTGCTCTTTATGTATACTCTATCCACAGATGTGTTCTCATATTTGATCTTTGTAATGTTGTACTTTATATCCCTGAGTTGTATAGCATGGTCTCACAAATAGAAAATATACACTGTATTGTTCCATGATATGATGTCATGCTTAGAATTCTCCTTGTTTTAACAGAATTGAATTTACTGTGCTTCAGCAAAATGTCTTCGGAGGACCTAATTTTATTGCTATTGCAGAAACAGAAAGAGTAATGTGTTGAAAATTATAAACATTAAAATGGATGTAAATTGCTGGTTAAAATATATGTTTTTGTTTGTATGTATAGATGTACATACTCATTCATAGCCATACTCAAACTATGTATAGCTGAGGGCTGTATTTATTTTAATCTTTGGGACTGTGATGAACTGAGCTTCACTTCCAGGGTTTATATTGTCACCACAATCTCTTTTTTAAAAAATGCAGCATTTCATCTTTTTTCCATACATCAACCATACATGGAGTCTACATAATGGGTCCGATCCTGCTGAGCATTACAACTCCCAGTGACGTCAAGGAGATCTGATGGCATTTGGCAGCTTGCAGGATTGAGCTCCAAATTAACTCATACCTGCCAACATCTGAAAACTACAAACAGGGATATTTACAGAAAGAAAGGGGGCAGCCATTTAATTCTGTTGAAAAGCATTGAAATGAAAGAGATTTCTGGTGGGATGGACTGAGGGGAAAGGATTTCCCTTCTCTTTTTCTTCTTGTCATCCCTCAAAAAATTCAAAGACAGACTTTCACAAATAAGGATAGTTTGCAGGTACGTGTTAATCTTGTTCAAAACTGTTTGGAAGAGAGGTGTGCAATACCTCACCCTGTCCTTTCAAACCATCGCTTCCCGCCCTTCAAGAGTTAACCTTTTCTAGAACATTTATTTCACCATCAAAAAAAAAAAAACCCCGAAAAAAAAAACCCTGCAGAGCTGAGAGGCTGCAGATCACAAGGCCATTCTGATAGCCTTCTGTCCCCATGGCAACAGCAACGGCATTTATCAGTTCCTTATGAGAGCAGGCACAGCAAATCTGCATTGCACATGGCAGCCTTCCAACCTTTCAAATGAAAGAGCACTTTGAACTGCTGCCAAGTGTGGAAGGAGCAGAGCTGTCAGGACTACTTAATGCTGGCAGTTTGTACTTGGGAGCCTTTCAGTTCCCAGAATCCTTCAGCTATGGCAGCCTGCCAGGTACTTAGCGGAAGCTAAAAACTAACCCACAGACCATTCACTGCAGTGCACTCAAAATTTTCCACATGTACCATGTCACAAGTGCAGACTGTACAATGAAAGCAAACGCCTGCTGCTTGGGATTCTGATTTTATTAATAACCTAGGAAAAAGCAATTGCAGATTACTTGGCTGACAGCAATACAGTGTAGCCACTGTTTATAACTCTGTATGAGTGTGTCTCAAATGTATATTTCATCCTTCAGAAATAGGATCAACTTCAGACAACGGGGACTGCACAGCACAAATTTTGCACGCAGTACTGGAGTGTAGAAAGATCAGCATGAGCAGAAAACGGAATGTTGTTATTTATGATAGAATACATTTTATATCCAGTGTCACTAAGTGCTGAACAGTGAGAGATGGAAAAGAAAAAAAGTTGAGTAGTGGCTAGTAGATATTTTCTGCCCTTGCCTTCTGCATTTTGCTGACATTGTGAGAATCTCAGAAACTGGCTGATGAATGCAGCAGAGACACATGGCTCTTGGTGGGTTTCCTTTCAATGGAGAGTTTTCATGAGAACTTCTTATTGTTTTGCATTACTCAAGGCACAAGGGCTTCTACTGGCAGAAGAAACAAATTGGCACAGTACTGCTTTTTTTTTTTTTTTTTAAATCTGCACTGAGATCAAGGGCAAGGGCTTCATTTTCCAGCACTGGTCATAAGCCTTTAGCACAAATAGAATGAAAATTGTCTGTCGCTCAGGCAGTTGGACAAGGTTCAGGAAAACTATGTCTGGCACTAATTCCAAAGTGGAGGTTTGCTTCAATCCACCACCATTAATTTCAGTAAACTGTTTTCACTAGTCTATATCCCACCATTCAAGAACTGTTTATTACCTTTTATTACATTAATTTTTTCAGGAGAGTAATGAAAACTATAGTAGGTACAATATATATATATATGTGTGTGTGTGTGTGTTTTACATTCCAATTTTTCATCTTTCCTTTTTTGTTCTCATATTTTGCTTTTTTCTTATACATCTGATTTCCAAAAAAAATCCATCATACTGAACATAAGACATAATATTCAAAGTACCCCATGGGGGAAAAGAATGAGATGAGAAGCCCAAGAACAAACACATCTCCACAAATTTTGGAGCTTTACCACAGAACAACAAGGAAATTTGTGCTTCTTTCTCGTCTTGCAGCTATCTTGCGCTGCTGCTTGAAGACTTGACTTGATTCATCTAAGCAATACTGTCTAAAAGTAATACACCAAGACAGTTAATTTTGGCACTTGGGGTCCCTTAGGAATTTTACCAGCAGTCTTTGAAAAAAATTTTTTTTATTTTCCTCCAATACCTCATCTTGATAGAAGTCCAAATAAAAAGAAAAACTCCTCATCCTCCCCACCCTCGCCTATTCCCACCCTTGTCTTGTGCTCCTAAACATCATTCTTTCAAGAGTACTGTGTTAATCAGCATTTATAACGAGGTTGCGGAGGGAGGTGTTTCACTTCTCTCAAATGGCCTACTTCCAGAGGGAATGGGAGGTTATATTTTGTCAAATAGCTTAAAAGATTTGAGTTTTCCTCCTTGCTTAGTTGATTTCTTCTTTTTCTAATATGGCTTTCTCTCCTCCTCCTTCCCACCTCCCACTTCTTTTTTTTTTTTAAACACAGTAAAGTTTTGTTTAATTCTCAAGTGTTGTTAATCACTGGTGGAGGCCAAAAGCAGGGATATTTTTCTTGGCAGCACGTTCGATAAACAATCTGTGTATGGGGTGGAGGGGAGGGGGAAGACTGTCTTGCTGGTAACTAAGCTAATGTTTGGCAAATTCTTAACTGTCATGAAAGTGCAAGTGGCCATCGGTGGGAATAGCCTTTAAAAAAAAAACAGAATGTTCCCGTTCAGTTTATTCATTATTGTTGATTGTTTATGATGTCCCCAGGATGTAAGATGAATACATGATCCATGGATAAAATAATAATGGTGAAGGACCCAGCCTCTGACCACTCCACATAAAATGCACTGTCCATCAGTCACAAGTCATTTGCAGAGCAAACAGAATTAATTATAGGTGTCTGATTTTGCACTGTAAAATTTGACAAATGTTGATAACCAAAAATCTGGTCTCACAGCTATATGGAAACTGGTTGGAATGGATATAACAGAGGAACCATGTATGCTTTGTGGAGAAGAAACTGGACCTTTGCATGGTTTAGAAAAAAAGTCATTTATTTTGTACACCCAGATCAGTGCTTGACATCATCATTAGCAGCAACAGGACTCACAGGTAGAGGAACCTGTTAGCTCTGGCCTGTATTACTGAATGTTAGTGTGTGGGCAATAGTGCAGAAAATGGTAATATGACAAGAAAAAAGGAGGAGGAAAATCAGCAATAAAAAATCCCAGAGATTGCGCACGGGAGGAAAATGTCACTTGAGAGAACGGCACCATGTACAAAAATAAAAATAAAGGAATGAAAATTCCTACCTAGTAGACTGAAAACAAGTCCTTCACTTATCAAGAGGACCCAGTAGCTGAAGAATTTTAGCACAGGTACTGTAATCTGATGAGAAAAGTTAACTGAAATGATAAATAGAAACACATAATTACACTCTTATTCTTTGTACCTAAGTGTTTTGATGCTTCCTGGCAGTTTATAGAAGAATACAGTGCTGTTTAACTTTTAATTTGACAAAATTCTGGAATTCCCTGCTAAAGTGTTTGTGATTTGATTTCACTAACACACTTCCCTGCACAGCCTGACTAGTTTTCAGTGTTAATATTGTCATTGTTTTAATAAAACCAGAAATTTTATTCTGAATTATTTTTGTTTGTATTTTATTATACAAGGGTAAATTTATGTAAATCACACTCCCGATCTTTCTTTTCCTTCCTGCTTTTTTTTGTCAGCTGTAGCTACTATTTTGACCACTGAGGGAAATGTCAATTCTGTAGATGAGCTCTTAAAGAAGGAATCATTTGCTTATGACTGCTGAATTGATTATGTGCAAAACAATTCACAAATAGAGCAGAATATCAACAAAGATTTAAAAATATCCCTAGTCTGACCATTTAGAACCAGATCTTTTATTCTACATGTGCATAGCTCATGTGGTCCTAATACTGCTGAAAACTTTGGGGTTGTACTGTATTGTTCATCATCATTAACAATGTTCTGGTGATCAATAATTAATAATACTCTTGCCATGAGATTAATACTAATTCCAGTATTTTAGAAGCTAATGCACAAGAATGGTACGGAACAGAGACCAGTTAACTGGTTTTCAGTCAGGCACATATTACATTTGTTTTTATAGATGCTTAATGGTTCATTGTACTCTCTACTTCCCATATCTTGTAGTTGCATTTAGAAAGGTGCCTGCTGGTTTGTATTCATACAGTTATTTCCACTGATCATTTTGTTTCCTTCTCTGATATTAAAGCTTTGCCTGTGCTCTTAATTAATGTTTTGGGTAAATAACATGGGAAATAGGAATACAGCAAAAGGGGTTATTGGTCTCAGACTGTAACATTTATCCTTCAACTAAAGGTAGAAGATGGCAGATTTTACTTCTGATAGTGAAAATTATATCCCCTGGTCTTTGGGGTACTGGCAGGTCATAAACTTCAGCTAATCTAAATAGAATCCCTAAAGTTGCATCTAAAGTGCTGACTGATGATTCTGACCAGAAAGAAATACATATGTATCAGTTGTTTGCTGCTTTAGCTTCTTCTCTCAGCTAATCCTCTGCCCTATTATTAAACAAACCACTGGGTATTTTGTTTTCTGGTTTTGTTTTTGTTTATTTGAACCAAATCAGTACCTTAATTGTTTGGATTCTTTCTTTTCCTCCTCCAAACGTAATTTTAATTCTGGGATTATTTCAGAGCTAAATAAACATCAGACTTGTTTGTGTAAATCCAAGAAGACTGATCTAGACTCCTATTGCCCTACCAATAGCATGGTAAAGGACACAAAAGAAAGAAAGAAGGGAGGTGAGCAGAAAGGCACACTGCTACCCTTCCAGGACAAATGCAGCCATGAATTTTATCTTTGTTTGTTACATTGCCACCATTCAATCTATTTTCCTTTAACAGACTAGATTGATACTGACAACCCGTTGCTTTTGAAGGTGCCATGGCTGTGGCATTTATTTGCATTTACATTGCAGTTCTCTTCTTCAACTAGTATTCCTGTTATCACCATTGCTGCTAGCCATATTGTTGAAATGCTGGCATTTCATCCCCAAGTACTACTTGCATAATGGTACAGTACATGCCCATGACCAAAGTTTAAATAAAGGTTTAATCACAATGGAAAAACAAACGTATTTCCACAACTGTGTATCCCTTCAAGTAAAAGTAAAGGCAGTTCTGTTGGGTCACAGATGCTAATCTTCAGTTTCTTTCTAGACACAAACTATACAGGTTGTTGACAGCACCTGTAAATGGTTTTGAGGCTAGATTATATGAGGTGATGATTATTTACACCCTCTATAAAGACTGTTCTTGTGAGCCAACGAGTCTGCCTGTTACTGTGAGGTGAGTGTTACCAAAAAAGGGCTTTATTGAAGAAGGATTCAGTGGAGCGAAGAGCTAGGATGATGGGCGGTTCAAACACGGAGTGCCTTGTCATTTGTTGAGTATGTATAACCCTGGGAGTGAAATATAGTCAGGATATCCTAGAGTTCTGCATTCCCAGACACTCAAGATGAAGGGGAAAACTTCAACTCTCTCAATTTGAGTTTTTAAGGGCGGAGGTGACCTTTTCCCATAGCCCAGTTCTCCTCATATGAAGATCAACATACAGCAGTAAAAAGGATAGAAGAGCTGACCTAGTATGAATCAGAGAGAACACACTTGTTTAGTCACGTAAAGTCATATTAATATAGAAATCCTATAACCTTCACTAAATCACTGTTGCTGGAAGCAGACTTTCACTTTAGCTTTCCAGCTGTCTTGCTTGAATCTTGCTTCTGTGAAACCTTTATCTTGTCCACAATTTAGGTATGAAATTCCTAAGTGTGAAATCCACTTTCCCTTGAG
Source organism: Gopherus flavomarginatus (assembly GCF_025201925.1). Lineage (NCBI taxonomy): Eukaryota > Metazoa > Chordata > Testudines > Testudinidae > Gopherus > Gopherus flavomarginatus. The sequence continues at coordinate 118,764,714 of NC_066621.1, read as the reverse complement.
ATCATCTCTTTCAGAAAATTTGCATAGAGGAGACTCAAATAATTCAAGGACTTTTATCTCTATCTGGTGCCTCTGTAAGCTTTCCCCTTTTAAAAAATAAAGTCACTTTGTCAGAATTGATTCTCTTACTGTATTTTATCTGTTCCTGCCACTTCTGTAACTTTTTATAGTGTACATTTCTTCAAGCTTTCTCTTAAAAAATAAGATCATATAATTACCAAATTAATGTTGCCTTCTTTATAGATTATCAGCAGACATACTGAGATGTTTTAGGCAATTAGTGAATTGAGAAGTATTGGTGATTTGAAGGGAATATATTTATTTGAAGAAATAACATCACCAAAGTGTGAAATATTAACAGAGTACAATATAAATTGATTTTGTATAGCAATTGTTATAATCAGCATATAAAGTGGTAAATTGCTAATAATGTATATATGCCTGTGTATATGAGGGAAAGGTGGCACTATGCCATCGAAATCAGAACTGCCTTTACAGGACAGAGAAAAAAATCAAATGGCAATTTTGTCAATGTTTTTGCTCAATAAAGGAGAGAGTTGAATAAATATTAATATAAAGGAATAAGTTATCCAGCATAACCAGCTGTAATATCCTACAGCTTCACTGACTGTAACAATATTTTCCCTTCTGAATCTTGACTCACACTGGGTAGCTAGTTACATTGTAAGAGCTGGAATATGAGTGAGTGACGCAATGCTGTTTGCAGTATGCAGAGGAATACTTGCAAGTTTCTTAGTAATCGAGTCCCGACAGTGAAATGTATTATTCTTTGGGAGTGGACAGCAATTTCATTGTTTGCAAAAACAGAAACTGACTGCAGTGAGAATAAAAATGGGTTATCCACAGCCCCTCCTCTGAGCATGGGCACTGGCGTGCACAACAGGGAGGGGGAGGGGAACATTCAAGTTTCAGAATTTCAGTCTAGAAAGTAAAAGTTGTTTTCTGTTAGTCAAACTAACCTACAACTAATTTGCATTAACGTAGGCTGCTTTTAATATTACGCTTGTTACTATAATGCAAATGTATAAAGGCTATTTAAAAGAAAAAGGAAAGCCTTGAATTCTCAAAGCACTGGGGAAATCCTGTGTCCCTTAGCATTAATGAGATGATATCACACGGATTACGTACCTGCTTGGCCTCTCTTACACCCCTGCGCTATACACTGCGCGATGTTTCTCAGTTCAATCTTAAACACTCACCAGATAGGGCTCATTTACACACAACAAAAGTGGAACAGCTCCTGATGTATTCATGGGATTATTTATGTCATTCTGTCACCAGAAAAATTGAAAAAACGAAATCGGATAAAGATTGCAAACATGGTTAGTTTGGGAACCTTGCACGTTTGCTTTAGTAGCTGGAGTGCATGTAAAACCCACCGAAAGACTTGGTGGCAGGAAGCTTGTGCAATTGCCAGGGAAGCTAAATGGAGCGATTCGTAGCTAAACTCCTGCAAACGAGACATTTGAATTTAGAAAGCTAAGCCAGGAAAAAAAATTATTATTCTGCAGTGCTTCCTGGCTGCGCTTTCGTTTTGGAGACGCTGTCATGAGAGGTGGGGAGGAGGGAGAGGGAGAGATCTTGTGTTTAAATTTCCAAACATAGCCCTTGGTATGTCTCTCCCTTTCATTTCCAGCGGTAACTTAATGTCGAGCATGCGCAATATCAGAGCAACAAGAGGTCCATAGACAGAGGAAGTGGGGGAGGGGGAAGAAGCTGGTCAGTGCTCGAAAGGGGAACTGCAAAGAGGGGGAGGGGGAAGATGAGAGAGCATGGCGGTGACGTGAGGGCTCCACCCAGGAGGCATCCGAGCCAGGGAGAGAGAAGGAGGGAGGAAAAGAGGGGGGAGAGCAGGGGGAGGAGGGGCAGAGCCGGGCTTGGAACGCAGAGTAGCACACAGTGACACTCAGGATTCCAAATTGAAATTCCGAGGAGCGATCGAGGATGTGAGTGTGGAGCAGGCGGCGCCGCTCGCCATGCTGCTGCCGCCGTGAGGAGTCGCCGCCGCTGCCCTCGGGCTGCTCCCTCATCTTGTGCGCCTAGGGCTCGGGAAAGTCGCCAGGGCTCCCGGGACCGAACAGCTCCTTGTGGTCTCCTCTCTAACCAGCGGATCAGCAGGTAGCTGAGTTCGAGCTCGTAAGGCATCAGCTGCGAAGAGAAAGGGGACCCCCGTCTTCCACCGTGCACCCCCTTCCTCTCTGGGAGGAGGAGCAGCGGAAATCAAGACAGCGCAGGGAAACAGAAGAGGCTGGAAGGCGACCCCCACCCCCATCGGAACAGTAACAGCGATCCCCCATCCCAGGGGCAACAGTGTCTGCACCAGATAGAAGAAGCCCCGTCCAGCAGCCGCAGTGAGTGAAAAGCTAGACGACCCCTGCCCAAAGGGGCAATAGCACCAGGTCTGAGAGCCCCCCTCTTCAGTACTAGTAGGGGGTGGTAGACGGAGCGATACCCCTGTCCCACCCCCACCCCCTCCACAGCAGCAGGCAGCTCCAGCAGCCAGCTCCACCATGTCCGCTGCGCAGGTGTCCTCGTCTCGGAGACAGTCATGCTACCTGTGTGACCTGCCTCGCATGCCCTGGGCCATGATCTGGGACTTCACTGAGCCCGTGTGCCGAGGCTGCGTGAACTACGAGGGTGCGGACCGCATAGAATTTGTGATTGAGACGGCCCGGCAGCTGAAGAGGGCCCATGGCTGCTTCCAGGACGGCCGTTCCCCAGGCCCCCCGCCTCCTGTCGGGGTCAAGGCTGTGCCACTCTCCGCCAAAGAAGCGGCCGCGGCGGCCCAACAGCAGCTCAACCATGTGGACGCCTCCTCCAAAGCAGCTTCTGCCGGGCTTCCCCAGTCCAGCCTGGACCGCTACGGACTCAGTGCAGCTGCAGCCGAGCAGCGCAGTCGCTTTGAATATCCGCCGCCCCCGGGAAGCCTGGGCAGCAGCCATGCTGCCCGTCTGCCCAACGGGCTGGGCGGCCCCAATGGTTTCCCTAAGCCGCCTGAGGACGGCCCCCCAGAGTTGAACCGCCAGAGCCCCAACTCATCATCCTCTTCCTCCTCCTCCTCCCGCCGCGGGGCACACGGGGGCCTCGTGCCCGGCCTCCCCCCGGGGGCTGGCGGGGCCCAAATGAACGTGCCGCCCAATCTGCTTCCACAGACTTTACTCAACGGCCCTACAGCTTCTGGCGTGGCGCTACCACCGCCGCACGCGGGGCTCAGCGGCCGCGGCGGGGGACCCCCAGTTTCCTCCGCCTCTTCCCAAGGGGGCACATGCGGTGGGGGTGGCAGCGGCTCGTCCTCCGAGGCCTGTGGCAAGCGACCAGGTTCGGTGTCCAGCAGCGATCAGGAGCGGGAGTTAAAGGAGAAGCAGCGCAACGCCGAGGCGCTGGCCGAGTTGAGCGAGAGTCTGCGGAACCGGGCCGAGGAGTGGGCCAGCAAGCCCAAGATTGTGCGGGACACGCTGCTTACTCTGGCCGGCTGCACCCCCTACGAGGTCCGCTTCAAGAAGGACCATGCACTTCTCGGCCGCGTCTTCGCCTTTGATGCCGTCTCTAAGCCCGGCATGGACTATGAGCTGAAACTCTTCATTGAGTACCCGAGCGGCTCAGGCACTGTCTTCTCCAGCGCCTCGGGGGTGGCCAAGCAGATGTACCAGGACTGCATGAAGGACTTTGGCCGCGGCCTCTCCTCCGGCTTCAAGTACCTGGAGTACGAGAAGAAACACGGCTCCGGCGACTGGCGGCTCCTGGGTGACCTGCTGCCTGAGTCTGTGCGTTTCTTCAAGGAGCTGGTGGGCGCGGACATGCTGCCGCAGCCCTACCTGGACGCTAGCTGCCCCATGCTCCCCACAGCCCTGGTGAGCCTGCCCCGGGGGGGAGCCGGAGTCGGCGGGGCGCAGGGGGCCGGGGCCGCTTCCAGGGGCCCCGGGGGAGGTGGTGGCGGCGGGGGGATGCGCAAAAGGAAGGCGTCCCCGGAGCCCTCCGACTCGGCCGAGGGGGCCCTGAAGCTGAGTGACGAGCAGCAGCGGCAGCAGTGGATGGCCAGCCAGAGCGAAGCACTTAAACTCACCATGTCGGCTGGGGGCTTCGGGGCGGTGCACGGAGGGGGGCCCCCTCCACCACCTCCACCACCTCTGGGGCCTCACTCCAATCGGACCACCCCGCCCGAGTCGGCCCCTCAAAACGGACAGTCTCCCATGGCTGCCCTCATGTCGGTGGCCGACACACTGGGCAATGCCCACTCTCCCAAGGATGGCAGCTCGGTTCACTCCACCACTTCCACCCGCAGGAATAGCAGCAGCCCGGTGTCTCCGGCCTCGGTGCCGGGCCAGCGTCGCTTGGCTTCCCGCAACGGGGACATGAACCTGCAGGTGGCCCCTCCTCCCCCCAGTGCCCACCCTGGTATGGACCAAGTGCACCCCCAAAACATTCCAGATTCCCCCATGGCCAATAGCGGGCCCCTGTGCTGCACCATTTGTCACGAACGCTTGGAGGACACCCACTTTGTTCAGTGCCCATCTGTGCCCAGCCACAAGTTCTGCTTCCCTTGTTCCAGAGAGAGCATCAAGGCCCAAGGGGCAACTGGCGAGGTCTATTGCCCAAGTGGAGAGAAATGCCCCCTAGTAGGTTCCAATGTGCCTTGGGCATTTATGCAGGGCGAGATCGCTACCATTTTAGCTGGGGACGTTAAAGTGAAAAAGGAGAGAGACCCTTAAAGATAGGAAATCAAATTCCTTCAGCTGCCTGAAGATGTAGAATTGTGAATATAACAAACTGCAAAAGTTAGTCTTATGTATAGACATTATTTTCGTCGTATGTTTCTATATTTTGAAACAAAGGTATGTACTCTTCTTCATTTGAAGGATAGAGCTGGTTTTTGTTAAACAGAATATACTATTATTGTTCGGTTACTACATAATACCTGTTCTCATTTCTTTGGCAGTGTGTTGGCTAGGTACAAAGTTATAGCCCTTAGCGATTACCTGCTGCTGGTGTGTATTTTTGTAAATGTATGCACTTCTTGAAAAAAGAAAAAATACAAAAAATACATTTTTTTTTTTGCCAAGGCCAGTGTTGATGCCTAAAAAAAAATTGCTACAAAAATGGTGACAGCTTATGTTTTAGGAGCCCTGAGTGTTAGTCTTTCACTTTATTTTTTTGTTTTGTTTGTTTTTTGTTTGCAAACGGTGGGGGTGGTTTGGGGGGTGTTTTTTGTTGCAAGTTTGTAAGGGAAATGTTTCAGTTTGTTTCTATTGATCTGAACGTTTTTAATCTTATGTGTTTTTTGTTTTTGCTTTATTGATGCACGGATGCTTTTGAACAGTAGAGCAAAATGCTGTACATGGAAAACATGCTCTGTTTGTCCTTTATACATTTCAGTAGTTAACAGAACACTGTAATGTGCCTTGGAGCTTAGTAAATTGTAATAAATTCAATTGATATTAATACTTCTTGAGTAGCAAGTTTTATTTTTCTCAGAGCTTGGGCAACAGATGCAAAATGTTGTCTTTTAAAAAGTCTGTTAATCCAAAATCTTGCATCTCATTCTGATAATTGTGGCATTTGTACACACACTTGCATATATGTATGATGATGTTATCAAACCTATCTAGATCTTGGCTCTGTGCCTATTTACATTTCACCTTTAATGTTGCAGTAACAGTTGCTGACTAAGCATTTTCTGTTTACTGTTTCTGCGTCTCATTTCCCCTCTAAAGCTTTCCAGATGCAAAGTGTTTTTACACTAGATGCATCCTTTGCATGTACAATATATTGAGGACTGAAATGATAGAAAAATTCAACCCTCTTTTATGCAAAAGTCCAGCATTGTGGCTAATAACCTTAGTCAATTAAAAAAGTGTTCATTGAAGCTTGGCAATGATAATGGACTCTGGATAATGCACAGCTATGTAATTGAGCTCAGCACAAAAAGGATAGCTAACAATTTGTGGAGTTTGTGCTGCACTTGAGTATAGCTATTGCCTCTAGTAACTGGATTTCTATTTTGTTTTGATGAACATTTGATGAAAACTAAGTTGATAGGCAGTTCAGGGTTTGTGATGTCCCCTCCCCCCCTCAGGTGGAGAATGATTACTAACTGCACTGCATAACAATCTATTCTTACTGGCAGTGGGTAAATGTGATTGTTCATCGTGTTAACTTTTTAAAGTGATATTTGCATTTTCTGGAGATGATGGGGTGGGGCATTGGAATACCTATTAGGTGGTCAACAGACAAAGTAAATACACAGGCCTCTTACTGGCTAGAAAATGCAAACAAACCTAGTGTGAACTTTGTCCTCTTTGTGAGGCAAATGGGAGGAATGATAGAAAACCTTAAACAAAAACATCGGCATAAGTCCCTTTGCAGTACCATTAACAGACCAGAGAGGTGTCCCTAGGGCATTGTGTCATAGGTTGTGAGCAGTGGGTTTCATTGAACGTTGGGGACCCTGTAAAAAAAAAGAAACACTATGATGTGAAGAGGCACTTTTAAAAGTCTAGTTGGCATTTGGCCTTGTATCTGGTTGCTGCTAATAATAAACTTGGTTTCTATTCCTGGTAGAAGTGATAAATGAAATGGTGGAAGCCTTAAGTCTCTGGTCTTTTTGTGTGCATTATGCATCCTTACTCTTTTTTGTAGATACAGCTATTTTGTGGTTTCCTTTCCTACCTGCTCTGAGACTCATCCCTTGGTATTATTATACTCATGTTTTAAGAAAATGACCTTGTATCTTTTTTAATTTTATGCCAAGTTTTGTATTGTTGCTTATGAATCTCATAACCTGTTCTTCTGACGTCTGAGGGAATTAACTTGGGCTAATAATGCACAACAGAAGGTTCTGAGTTAATTATTGAATACAAACTACACCTTTTAAAAAAATGTGGATTTATATTGATAGTATTTTTAAGTGTATATTTTTTAACATGGAGCTACCACATAGGATTTTATTCCCCAGTCAGAGATAGCGGGATTAAAATGATGTTTTATTGATTATCCAACAAGGTTTTTACCTACTGCAAATACATGAAGTTTCAGTTTAACACGTAATAAGAATAAAGTCATACTAATGTGTGGACTGTAACCACAATTAAAACAGAAAACACTGCTGGCGATTCAGCATTTCACTGTGTCATAAAAACTTGAATATGCTGGTTTAAATGAATATATAAGTAGAGCAATCTTTGTAATACTGCAATCAGTCATTAATTATAGAAAGCTCTGTTTTGGTGGATTTAGATAATTGAAAAGAACTATAGCTAAGTATTCTCCAAAAGCTTTTGTTGATATTTAGTATTTTTTTTAAATAAGTCAGTTTTCAAGGACTGCCAATCTGATTTTTAGCAGACAAGAGAAAGATGTGAGACAGTGAACGTGTATGGAAAATAAGCTTGAATTGAATTGTAATACTGCAGTTAATTAAAGTTAACCATAGCTAGAAGGCATTTGTTGTATGGAAGGTTGTTTTTTTTTGTAACCAAATGACCTTTTCTTTTACTGTGACCCATTAAGCAGCCTTTGATCCCACTCCATCAGCTTTTTTCTTTTTGAAGATGTCCACAGCTGACAAACAAGCTGTAATCTTTGGGAGGGAGGGCAGGGTTCAGTTACAAAGATTCAGTTGATTTATTTATATATATATATATATTAGTGTCATTTTCCCCTTAGGATTTGTCAGTGAAAACCTAATCTTTGCTGAAATTTGTATTCATAGTATGTACTTATTTATTTCTCCAGGTTTTCATTTTTCTTATCTCTCTTTTTTTATGTAAAGGGGGATATATCTAAACTTTTTTGTAAACAGCTTTTCAAGAATAGATTATTTTGGCCATTTCCTTAAGAAGCTTTGGACCTTTAGTTGCTAAGAAATGGGGAAGAATAAGCATGGCTGAGGATATTTTTTAAAAACTTGGCAGCTCTTTTTTAGCTAGAGATTTATATGTCTGAACAAAACTTAACACAATTGTAGCAAAGGGGATGGGTTATCTATGTGGAAAATGTTGCACAGTTTGATTAGGAGCTGTGATCTTAGCAACCTTGGCAAGTCTTACTTAAAGCAAATCTTTTTTATCTTTGTGGTGATTTTTTTTAGCAGTGTTATGCACACAAACATGATCCCAGCGTCACTCAACATTTTAGCCGCAAACTGGCCATGTGTGCCTTTGTTTTGAAATTACAGTCTCTTTAAACTCAGACTGGCTGCCAACATACCTTTGAAAACGTGTAGTAGTCACCGGATAGAGGTTGTCTTACTTCTTTAGGTGTCTTGTAACTAAGCAGAATTTTTCTTCACCTCAAGGAAAGGGCTTTGTCTCTAGAGATCTGACTGTACTACTATGTAGTGGTTGGTTTGCAATTCTTGCCATTTTCTTTTTGCTGGTATGCAGCCATTCTCCATTCATAGTAGGCTGGTTTATGTTGTGCCTTAGCAGCCTCTCTCTGTGCCAAAGTGACACATCCTGTAAATTTTCAGTAGACTATTGAACTGTCAATGTAAAGCTGACTCTTATAAGGCTATTCTTGAAGTAGAACAGCTTCCCCCTTGGCTTTCAGCCATCAGAATCCATTACAGCATGCATCTTCTACCAGAAAAACACTGCACATATTCCCTAATATTCATTCCTTGGAGGAGGAGCAGATGTGACTATACCCGCCAAAATAAAAGGAAAAATACATACTTTAAAATATTATCAGTGTTGGTATAAATTGCATAAGGATATTGGGATTGTTTTGAAGGTCTTTGGACGTTTTATAATCAGTTTTCATTCTATAATTCAACCTTTGCATTTGGAATTGCTAATAAAAAGAACATTTGAAGGGAATGGATCTGTCTGCATTGTAATATGAAAACAATTGCAGACTAATTTTTTTCTCTGTTTATCTTTAAAATTAAAAATGCATGTCTGTAGTGAGGCTGTTTCACAACTATTCTTCTCAGAGGAAAGTGCCTCTACATGTGTTTGACATGAGAATGTTACAGTACAGCCTAAATCCACATTCCCTTACCCTCCAAGAAGGGTTCTGGAGGAATCAAACTCTCTCTTGGTGAACATTGGTTTTTCCCCCATTAAGCGAATAATGAGAGATTATAGGTTATTTTAAATTTCTGATAGCAAACCCACCATGCCCTGTCAGCCATCCACGGAATTAAAAACAACAACCTGTCCACAGAGAGAGAAAAGCAAAGGGGATCAGTTAGATAAGTGGAGGAGGTGGTGTAGAGGGGGACACTTGCTACAAGCCTGTCCAAGATGATTTTCAGACAGGTTGAATGGGTTAAATTACATGGGGGCAGCTAGTTTAAAGGTAAATATATTTTATAGTCCGGCTAGCTTCCTGCCTTTTTGAAATGGAGCTTGTTTGATTTCTTTCTTTTGCTGATGGTGGCTGCAGCAGCCAAAGAAATGTGAGTGTCTCATACACACACAAGCCTGCTGACTGGGTGATACTGCATTCCTCCTGCTGCTGTGTGGATTGCCTTCCCATTGCGCCCTTCTAAGGTTATTTGAAGGAGGTGGGGGTGGGGGTAAGGGTGAGGAGGGTCAGGCTTCTTACATTTCAGCTGAGTTGGCATCAGATCAGAACCCTTTCCCCTTCCCCTTCAAGCCAACTGTAGCTAAAACACATTCTCTGTTGGTTTAATCCCCTTCACCAAGAAAGCTCAAAAAGTTGTTTGCTGCTACTCTCCATGTTAGGTGAAGAATGGTTTCTTGGAAGGAAAAAAACTATTCCTTCGCTATTCTGATCTGTTTTTTCCCATTGTTTCCCTCACTTAAAGAGAGGTAGAGCAAAAGCTTTGTTTTCTCCCCAGCTGTGAACAGTCTGTGAGTAAATACCTAGAGCTGTTAGGGGGATTGGCTAACTCAAAGGCGGGTTTATTTTCTTGCTAAAGAGAAAGGAACTTTGCTTTGTTTAGCTGCGCTGTGAATAAAGGTTCAGGCTGGAAACCCCACCCCACTTTCTTGCTGCAGCAGCAGCTCTGTTCTTGGCTGCTTTGCAGAGGCAAAACCCTGGGAGAGGCGGCACTGGAATGCCATGGCATGTGAACACAGATGGAATTAACTCCAGTTGACTGGGCCCTGGACTAGACAGTCATGTGACACTCTCCCCCCTCCCTCTGCAGAAAGGATTGGAATGGGGGACGTGAAACATGTCTGTACAGCTTCAAGGAGCCGAGCAGAATTCCCCACTGTCATCATCCTCCTCCCCTCCCTTCCTGCAAGCTGCCAGAGGGGAGGGCTGATTACAGTTTTGCTATTGTTCAAGTAACCTACAAGTGGATTTGCATGGAAGCAGATTGGTAGGGGATGGGGATGGGATTTATTAGTAGAGGCTAAACTCCTCAGGATTACTGTTAGGTTGAGAGATTCTCAATGGGACTGATCCCTGTGTGTGCTCTCGGGAGCAAAGGAGTTTAAATCTCCTTTTCTGCAAGTAGGTGAAGGGGTGGCTATATGAAGCAGAGGAAGGCAGGGTACAGCTGGCTGGAGGGAAGGAGCTTCACCTTGGCTTAAACTGTAACTCTCCACTCAGAACATGCAGCTCCTGGCAGCTAGGCTCATTCCAAAGCCTTGACTCAGGGTTATCTGCACGCTGGGTAATAATCAGAATCACAGGAGGAATGTGCAGAGAAAGCAGCCATGGTGGAAGTTTAGGGCAGTATTTCCTCTGTCTTTTGGGCCAAACAACCACTTAAGCAGCCTGACTTTGACTGTGCCAGCTGCCTTCTAGTTTAATGTGTGTACTGTCTCTGATCTTAGAGTACTGAAGCCCAAATGCCATGAGGAGGGTGACTCCAATGGGATTTAGGGGCCAGCACAGAGGCTTCTCACTGAGGTAATACTAATATTTTGCCCTGCTATAAGCAAGGCCCTTTCATGCACAGTTCTCAATGCTTTACTAATATTAATTAAGGATCGCAACACCAAGGAAGCAAGGGTATACCCACTCTGTGTTAGTTTACCCATTTTCCACAGGGGTAATCTAAGTGATTTAGCCAAGGTCAGGTACTGTGCCCTTTGATTACTGCTCCAACTATCAGAGGGGCAGCTGTGTTAGTCTGGATCTGTAAACAGCAACAAAGAGTCCTGTGGCACCTTATAGACTAACAGATGTATCGGAGCATAAACTTTTGTGGGTGAATATCCCCTTCGTCAGACGCATGCTCCAACTACTGATCCCCCTCCCTCCTGGGTAGGAATAAGGAAACGTGTAATAACCACAAACGTCTGAAATGGTTGCACTGCTTACAATGCCAGGCTGTTTGCTTTCTTCCAGTGTCCTTCATGCAAATGGTTTCAAGGCTAGAGCCTGCTGCAGTTCTTGCTGATGCAATACACTAAGGACTGGGGTGAAGGATAGCGTGTGTATGTGTCAGAGGAAAGGAGCTCCCCCTTTGGCTGCAGTAAGAGCTTAGTACATTCAAATCAAAGGCAGGAAGGTTGCTTTAAATTGTTTTGATCAAAATCTGTCTTAAGACACTCTCTTCTCAACACAATTAATGTTAACAAAGAGTGAAAGAATGCAAGCCAAAATAGGAAAAGAACAGATTCAAATATATTTGGATAAATTAGATGTATTCAAGTGGGCAGAGCCTGATCAAATTCATCCTAGCATACTAGCTGAAGCAATCTCAGAACTGTTAGCAATTATTGTTGAGAGCTCCTGGAGGACAGGTGAGGTCACAGAAGACTAAAGAAGGGCAAATATAGTACTTATTTCTAAAAAGGGGAGGAAAAAGGACATGGGGAATTATGGACCAGTCAGCCTAACTTCGATACCGTGAAAAATACTGAATAAGTCTGCAGTGAGGAGTCCTTGATTTCAAAAGGGCAAACTTAAAAAATTAAGGGAAGTAGACTGGACTGAAGCACTCAAGGATCTGAATGTGGAGAAGGTTTGAGATTACTTTAAATCAGAATTGCAGAACATATCTGAACCCTGTATCCCAAGCAAGGGGGAAAAATTCTTAGGCAAGGTTTGCAGACCAAACTGGATGAACAAACATCTTAAGCAGGTTATTAAGGGCTTGTCTACACTTAAAATGCTACAGTGGCACAGCTGTGTCACTGTAGTACTTCAGTGCAGACAGTACCTATGCTGACATGGGATTCTCCCATTGGCACTGGTAATCCACCTCCCCGAGAGGCAGTACCTAGGTTAATGGAGATATTCTTCCATCGACCTAGCACTGTCTACATGGGGACTTAGGTTGGCTTAATTACACCCCTCGGGTGTGGATTTTTTACACCCTGATCAATGTAATTAAACCGACCTAATTTCCTGCTTACCAGGTTTAAGAGAAAGCAGAAAGCCTGCAGGGAATGGAAGAAGGGATGGATCAGCAAGGAAAGCTACTGCTTGGTAGTAAGAAAGATCTGATCTACACTAGAAAATTGGGTTGGTGTAACAATGTTGGTAAGGGGTATGAAAAATTCTTTAGTCAACCTAACTATTGCCTCTTGGGGAGGTGGATTACATGTGCCAGTGGGAGAATCCCTCCTGTTGGCATAGGTACTATCTATATTGAAGTGCTACAGTATAGACCAATAAGAACTGCCAAAAGCCAAGCAGAGATGGACTTTGCGAAGGAAATTCAAATCAATAGTAAAAGGTTCTTTAGCCATATAAATAAAAAGAAAACGGAAAGGAGTAGAACTACTAAGCATTGAGGATGGGGTTGAGATTAAAGGTAATCTAGGCATGGCCCAACACCTAAATGAATACTGTGCTTCAGTTTTTAATATGGGTAGTGAGGAGTTTAGGAATAGTGGCACGGTGGCTAATGGGAATGAGGAAATGGAAGTAGAAATTACCACATCTGAGGTGGAAGTCAAATTCAAACAGTTTAATGGGACCAAATCAAGGGACCTGGATTATCTCCATCCAGGAATATTAAAGGAACTGGCACATAAAATTGCAAGCCCACTATCAAGGATTTTTAAATTAATCCATAAATTTGGGGGTTGTAAGAAAGGAGAGAAAAAAGTAATCAAAGAAACTTCAGGCCCATTAGTTTAACTTCAATTGCACACAAGGTCTTAGAACAAATTTTGAAAGAGAAAGTAGTTAGGGACGTAGAGGTTAACAATAATTGGGATACAATAAAATAAATTTTTACAAAAGGTAGATTGCCACAGACCAACCCTGATTTATTTCTTTGATAGGGTGACCAGATGTCCCGATTTTATAGGGACAGTCCCGATTTTTGGGTCTTCTTCTTATATAGGCTCCTATTGCCCCCTACTCCCATACTGATTTTTCACATTTCCTGTCTGGTCACCCTATTCTTTGAGAAGATAAAACATTTTCTAAACAAAGGAATGCTGTAGATCTAATATATCTGGATTCCAGTAAGGCATTTGATACAGTTCCACATGGAAATTATTTCCTGAATTGGAGAAGATAGGGATTAATATGAGAATTGAAAAGTGGATAAAGATCTGGTTAAAGGGAAGACTACAGTGCATCATACTGACAGATGAACTATCAGACTGGAGAGAAGTTACTAGTGGAGGTCCTCAGGGAACTGTCTATGGACCAATCTTATTTAACATTTTCGTTAATGATCTTGGCACAAAAAGTGGGTGTGAGGTAATAAAATTTGCAGATGACACAAAGTTGGGAGGTATTGCCAATATGGGGGAGGACTGGAATATCATGCAAGAAGATTTGAATGACCTTGAAACTGGAGTAATAGAAATGGGATGAAATGTAATGGTGCAAAGTGTAAGGTCATGCACTTAAATAGAATAGAATCTCAGGGTTGGAACGGACCTCAGGAGATCATCTAGTCCAACCCCCTGCTCAAAACAGGACAAATCCCCAGTTGTTGTTTTTTTTACCCCAGTTCCCTAAATGGCCCCCTCAACAATTGAGCTCATAACCCTGGATTTAGCAGGCCAATGCTCAAACCACTGAGCTATCCATCCACTTAGGGAGTGACAAAAATATTTTTTGCTATAAAATGGGGTAGGGATATATCAGCAGGCGGCAACAGAGGAGGAGAAGGACCTGGGTGTATTGGCTGACCACAGGATGACTATGAGCCACTGATGTGATGCAGCTGTGAAAAAGGCTAATGCAGTCCTAGGATGAATCAGTCGAGTTATTTCCAGTAGAAAAAGGGAAGCGTTAGTACTATTATACAGGCACTGGTGAGACGTCATCTGGAATACTATGTGCAGTTCTAGTCTCTTATGTTTCAGAAAGATGAATTCAAACTGGAACAGGTGCAGAGAAGGTGTACTAGGATGATCAGAGGAACGGAGAACCTACTTTACAAGAGGAGAGTTAAGAAGCTTGGCTTGTTTAGCCTAACCAAAGACTGAGAAGGAGATATGATCGCTCTCTATAAATACATCAGAGGGATAGACACCAGGGAGTGAGAAGAGTTATTTAAGTTAAGGGCCAATGTTGACACAAGAACAAATGGATATAAACTGACCATCAACAAGTTTAGGCTTGAAATTAGATAAAGGTTTCTAACCATCAGAGGCATGAAGTTCTGGAACAGCCTTCCAAGGGGATCAGTGGGGGCAAAAAAACTAACTGGTTTCAAGGCTGAGCTTGATAAGGTGGCTTATCTGTGACTGCTAGTAGCAAATATCTCCAATGGCTAGAGATGGGGCACTAGATGGGGAGGGCTCTGAGTAACTACAGTGAATTCTTTCCTAGGTTTCTGGCTAATAGATCTTGCCAACATGCTCAGGATCTAATAGATGGCCATATTTGGAGTTGGGGAGGAATTTTCCCCCAGGTCAAATTGGCACAGGTCACTTGCTGGTTTGAACCACAGTAAATGGTGGAGTTTTTGTAACTTGAAGTCTTTGAATCACGATTTGAGGACATCCGTACTTCAGCTAGAGGTCATGGGTCTAGTACAGGAGTGGTTACTAGTTCTGTGGCTTATGACATGCAGGAGATCAGACCAGATGATCACAATGTTCCCTTCTGGCTTTAGAGTTCATGAGCAATTATCTTTGAGAACTCCTGGAGGACAGGGAAGGTCCCAGAAGACAAGAGATGGGCAAATATAGTACCTGTCTTTAAAATGGGGAAGAAAAAGGACCCCGGGAATTATAGATCAGTCAGCCTAACTCTGATACTGGAAATATACTGGAACAAATTATTAATCCATTTGTAAGCACCTAGAGGACAATGAGATTATAAGGAATAGCCAGTATGGATTTCTCAAGAACAAGTTATGCCAAACCAACCTAATTTCCTTCTTTGACAAAGTTATTGGCCTAGTGGGTGGGGGAAGCAGTAGATGTGATATATCTTGATTTTAATAATTTTTTTGACAC
Source organism: Gopherus flavomarginatus (assembly GCF_025201925.1). NCBI lineage: Eukaryota > Metazoa > Chordata > Testudines > Testudinidae > Gopherus > Gopherus flavomarginatus. Next base: position 118,749,391 of record NC_066621.1, on the reverse strand, counting down.
AGTCCCACATGATAGTCTAATAAGCAAACTAGGGAAATGTGGTCTGCATGAAATTACTATAAGGTGAGTGCAAAACTGGTTGAAAAACGGTATTCAAGAGTAGTTATCAATGGTTCATTGTCAAACTGGGAGGATGTATCTAATGGGGTCCCACAAGGATCAGTCCTGGGTTTGGTGTTATTCAATATTTTCAATATTGATTTGGATAATGACAGGGAGAGTATGCTTATAAAATTTGCAGATGACACCAAGCTGGATGGGGTTACAAGCTCTTGGGAGGACAGGATTAGAATTCAAATGACTTTAACAAATTGGAGATTGGTGTGAAATCAACAAGATGAAATTCAATAAAGAAAAGTGCTATGTACTTGATGTAGGAAGGAAAACCCAAATGCACAACTACAAAATGGGGAATAGATGGCAAGAGGAGTTGCTGAAAAGGATTTTGGGATTATTGTGCATCACAAATTGAATATGAATCAACAATGTAATACAACTGCAAAAAAGGCTAATATTTTTGGGTGTATTTACAGGAATGTTGTATGTAAGACACAGGAGGTGATTGTCCCACTCAGCACTGGTGAGGCCTCAGCTGGAGTACTGTGCCCAATTTTGGGTGCAACGCTTTAGGAATGTTTTGGACAAATTAGAGAGAGTCTAGTGGAGGGCAACGAAAATGATAAAAGGTTTAGAAAACATGACTTAGGAAAGGTTTTTAAAAATGGGCATGTTTAGTCTTAAGAAAAGCAGACTGAGAGGGGACCTGATAACAGTCTTCATGTATGTTAAGGGCTGTTATAAAAAGGACAGTGATCAGTTGTTCACCATGTCCACTGAAGGTAGGACAAGAAGTAATGTGGTTAATCTGCACCAAAGAAGATTTTAGGTTAGCTCTTAGGAAAAGCTTTCTAATTATATGGGTATCAAGCTCTGAAATAGGCTTCCAAGGAAGGACATTGTGGAATTCCCATCATTGGAGGTTTTTAAGAACAAGACAAACACCTGTCATGGATGGGCTAGGTATACCTGATCCTTCCACAGTGCAGGAAGCTGGACTTGATGACCTCTCGAGGTCTCTTCCAGCCCTACATTTCTATGATCCTATCTTTCGCTAAGCATGTTGCAGAGTGAAGGAGAAAAATCAGCCTGGATTTTTATTAAACATGTTTAGACTGGTGTACAGCTGGGGTAGGGCAGCCACTTTTTGTGGGGAAGGAAGCAGGGGCAGGAGGACTGAGTATCTGGCCTATTGTTGGAATTACAGATCTTAGAATTTATAGTCCTCTGACTGAGCTTGTGTTGCTGCTGACTTTGATCTGATCAACTTGACATAATAGGCATTGGCTCCTAGTACTGGTTCTTCCTTTACTTTTCTGTAAAGAAAAAAATATTTAAAATAATTTTAAGGACGGGGCAAAACCCATGGAACTAAAACTAAGGAACAAGCTTTGGCATGGGCTCCAGCCAGGGGTAAACCATATACTTTATTTTTACTGTAATGTATTACTTATTTAATGCTATTAATGTCCTTGATACTGCACACTACACATATAATAAATATAAATCCCTTCCCTGAAGAGCTTACAATGTAAAGGCGAAAAAGGGCATTTAGTGCATCTATTTTATTTCACCTCCTTCCGTGAAGGATTGTTTCCTATTCTACTTCAGAAAGAAGCATCCTTTGAAGAAATGTAACTTGGTAAGTGTTGAATGTACTCTTATGCTTTTGACATGAAAAAATTTCAATTGCAGCCTGGAATTTAGTTTTTTTCCCCATCAACTTTATCCCTGACCACCTCCCCAATGTATAGTTGTACCCCTTGATCATTACTGTTTTGGGGGTGGAAGGGATGGAGGCAAAAGGGACACTACCAACTGTGTGATCTTCGCATGGACATTTGTCAAGCTGAGTTAAAAAGGACCAGAAACCAAGGCAAATTGATGAATCAATTAATTAATCTTTCCTTGAAGGGCTGACTGGAAGTTCATGTGACAGGTAAGTATTGGGAAATGATGCAGAAATTCCCAGTCACTTGTGTATCTCTCTTTTAATGCAGACATCTCTGTGCTATCTGAGGAAGCAGTGCTTCTTGATAACTGAATGTGTCTAATGACGGAGCAACTTGTATAAGGTCTTTCCGTGATTGGATTGCAGCATCTTTCCTGTATCTTTTTAGTTCTTATGGTTTTATTTTTATGTTAGTGAATTGCACATATTTTACAAGTTAGGGCTTGAAACTTCCTCATGGTAGAAGGTTCTGTCATTTGGTAGGACCCCACCCTTTTCTTCTTCCCTGGAGATCTGCAATCCTCAGCTGTGTTGGGGCATGCCTAGGGAGGCAGGTGTAAAGAATCTGGCTGGATCATAAATACACCTCACATTACCTACAACTAAATATTGTTTAAATGAATGGGGTCGTTATAAGAATTCTCAAGATCAAAGCAGATAACTGGGACATTTTGTTGGGTGCACCTTACTAAACACCATTTCCATCCACAGTCCCTCTGCTTCATAGTCTGTGTATGACATAAGTAGGTTGCCATGGAAATGCTTATGACATCAAAGTAAGCATTGTCTTTGCTGTCCAGCTATGTAAGGCCCCAATGACAAGTGTGGATATGCAGCACCATTGTTTAAGGGACAATGTGAGATTAAAAATCATTTAAAAATCAGTTATTCGCCTTTCTGCTCTTACAAATAAAGCATACAGGACCTACCACAATGGAGTCCCGGCCCATGACTAGGGCTGCTAGACAGTATGAAAATCTGAATACTCATAATTACATAATTTAAAGTGATTTTTTTAAATCTACTTTTTAATGTTGCTTTAATGTGTTTTTTATTTGGCATTTCATTTTTGTACTGTGAGGATAGATGAATCAGGCTAATTGTATTCCATTACAGTAGCCCACTGCTTGATTTGCAAGTACCTGAGTGGAGGTTTTACATACTGCTATAAGTACATTCTCATCACTGAAGTTTTAAAAAAATAATTAACATTTGTATTAATATTAGATTTTTAAAATTGTTTTATTAAAAAGAATCTTGGGTCAAAATTTTATTTTCCCTGTCCACTTTAAAAACTCATGTATGCAATATTTAGCAAACAGGTAGGAAGTATATGAAAACCAAGGAAATCATGTGTAAAATGGCAAACAACATGTTTAGGGAGAGAAAGAATGGAATTCAGACTTTGCTACTCAAGACTTATGGAATCACGACCCCTTCCCTGCAGCTGTGCTGCAATCATGGGAAAAGTGGAAATAGTGCTTGATTCTTTAGTCGTTATTCATGTAAGTTGTCCCATTGAAGTCAATGGGACTTCTCACATCAGTAAAGGCTACTGAAACCCATTCTCTTGATAATCCTGAGCCATATCAACAAATGGCAGGCCTACTGTATGATGCTTGGCTATGGGGCAGTGATAGATCTGTATTAATTATGGTACGTGCATCTCAAACTGCACTGGCTATTTGATATTTCTTTTTAATGAGTTGAGGTGCTGCTTGTTTTTTTAGGACCAATTTGAGGTATTCAAACAACTCATTAAATCCCTTTTGTCATTTGGCAGAGAGAGGTTTTCAGTGCTTTAGGTGTAGGCTTGAGGAAAGCTGAGGTCCTCTTGTGTTGTAGTCCTGGCTCTGAGGACTTCACCTGGCCTTAGGCAAGTCACTTAACCTCTCTGCCTCAAGTTTCTCTATTTGTGAAATGGGGATAACAACACTTACCTACCTTATAGGGAGGTTGTGAGGTTTAATTAGATATATGTAAAGAACTTTGATTATAAAAAGCCCTGTGTCCATTCTAAGTATTATTTCAGTCATGAGTTTTAGGTTTGGAAGTCTGCACTGCCTTGTGGCAAGAAACAGGTCCCATTACCATGCATCTTCATAGCTTCATAACTTCGGAGTTACCAACACCAGAGTTACAAACTGACCAGGCAACCACACACCTCATTTGGAATTGTAAGTACATAATCAGGCAGCAGCAGAGACAAAAAAACAACAACCAAAATACTCAAACACAGTTCAGTACTGTGTTAAATGTAAACTACTAAAAAAAAAGGGAAAATTTAAATAAAAAGATTTGACAAGATAAGGAAACTGTTTCTGTGCTTGTTTCATTTAAATTAAGATGGTTAAAAGCATTTTTCTTCTGCATAGTAAAGTTTCAAAGCTGTATTAAGTCAGTGTTGAGTTGTAAACTTTTTAAAGAACCACTATAACATTTTGTTCAGTTATGAGCATTTCAGAATTACAAACAACCTCCATTTCTGAGGTATTCGTAACTCTGAGGTTCGACTGTACTCACATTCTTGTTCTCCAGTGCTTTCCAATCCCTTTTACCACAGCATAGGCTTATAAAGGTTACATTGATGTGCTGCTGTATTTTTTCACTTACCGTATATAAATGAAATTGCTGGGTGTGAGAGGGGAGGATTGCTCTCAGGAAAGATCAAGAAATGAAAATATAGATCTTTGGGTCACATGTAAAGGAGATGTGGAGACCCCCGATCTGAAGCAGAGTATGAAGTGAGGATGTGTGCCATAGGCAGAGAGAAAGGAGGCTGGGAAAGAAGACAGAAATACTGTTGTTGTTTTCTATCTAAGTATTTGGAAGTTACTCATAAACTGTTATGGGCAACACGTACATACCTAGATGGACTGATACATAGAAGTGTTTGCATGACATTAAGAATCAGTGTAGGCACTACAAACAGAATAAAAAGGTGCCACCTTGAGGTGAGGCATCCCTTCCAATCACACATCCAAGAATGAGGGACTACCTACAATCAGTGGTTTCTGGGACAGGGGACAACATATAATCAGATCAAGCATGTCACAAGATGACAGCATTTGAGTTTTGATTTTGTCAGTTATCTTGATTATTATTCTTTATTTAGTATCAGCTAAAGGTGTATTAGTTGCTTCACAAAAGACTAAGACAGAGTCCCTTATTTTAAGAGCTTATAATTTAAATATTAGAGAAGACACAATGAGTGGGATGATGAAGAGTAGGAAGGGGATGTGTGAGCAAAGACAAAGCTTATAGCAGTAGTAGTGATTGTGCTTATAGTAGGTGAATGGGTGGCAGATGAAATTAATGATAAATGCAGAGATATGCACATTGGAGGGAATATTATGAACTATTTTCACACCATACTGAGTTCTAAATTAAATGTATTAACCCAGGAAACGCATCACTATGGACTCTAAAACCTTTCTACACAATGTGCAGCTATCGTCAAAAAAAGCAATCAAAATACTGAGATGCATAAGGAATGGGGTGTTGAATAATACATAAAATATTGAAATGCCCATTATATAAATCAATGGTTTGTCCTAACCCAGAACACTGTGTTTAGTGCTGGTCATCCCATCTCAAAAAGATATTGCAGAATTATAAGGGGATCAGAGACAGGCAACAAGAATGATTAGGGGCATAGAAAAGATGTCATATGAAGAGTGATAAAAAAAACCTTGGGGTTGTTTATCTCAGAGAGATGAATAAGAGGGAACATTAAAATTATATAAAATCATGATACAGAGAAGACAGATCAGGAACATCTATTCTCCCTATAATACAAGAACAAGGAAACATTCCATGAAATTGAAAGGTAGAAAATTCAAAATTGAAAAGGGGTAATACTTTTTCACATAATTAGACTGTGGAACTCATTGTCACCAATGGCATTGATTACAGCGACTTAGCTAGAATTAGAAAGGGATTGGTCATTTATATGAACAACAAGAATATTCACAGTTATAATAGTAAATACTAAAATAGTTTTGGAAGAGATCTAAAAGCTCGTGAATCAGGGCTTAAGCCAATCTCTAATTATTAGAGTATTAGAGGTTATAAAATTCCCATGGCGCAGACTATCCTACGTCTCTCTACTGCAGATTTCTTGCATCTTCCTCTGAAGCATCTAATGCTGGACAATGTTTTAGAGACAGGATTCTTAACTTGATGGACACAGGATATGATTTAGTATGTCTGTACCTATGTTCTAATGAATGGAGTCCAGACAAGAGGCATGTCTCCCTGAGGGGGTGGTCCTCAGTCCTCCCCCCTTTTCCTAGTAATGATCATCATTAACATATAACACTTTCTTGGGAGGGAAATAATCTTTTCCACTATATTGAATACATCTAAACACATTCTAGCTGTATTTGTAAGTTATAACAGATCCACAGAGTGTAAAAGTACACCACTACCTTGATATTATGCCACCCGATATAACACGAATTTGGATATAACGCGGTAAAGCAGTGCTTGGGGGGGGGTGGGGCTGCACTCTCCAGTGGATCAAAGCAAGTTCAATATAACACGATTTCACTTATAACGCAAGAAGATCTTTTGGCTCCCAAGGACAGCGTTATATCAAGGTAGAGGTGTATTACATAAATGCAGATGTTGCTTTTGGAAAGAAGAGTATAAACAAAGGTCTAACATTTTCTGCAGGTTTTTCCCATGCCACAGAAGTGGTTTGCATATTTAAACACTAGCTGCAAAATAACACCCGGGAAAAATTAAAACAACAATAGTGCAAAACAATTACCCACAATACAATTTTATTTTACAGAGTGTTTTTCATATAAACTAGTCAAAAATGTTTTGAAAAGTTAATTAAATTACAGGGGTAAATAAATAATAACAGATGGAGAAAGAATGATGAGATAGAAGCAAGAGAGAAAACAAAAGTATTAGTTGTGATTATTTGAAATGAGATAGAGAGTCTGTGAGGCAGAGATATCAGAAGCTTGTTCCAGACAGCAGGAACTATAGAAGAAAAGGCTCTTGTAACAACATTGCTGAAACTGGAGGAAGGAACAGAGAAGAGGTTGATGCTAGACAAGAGGAGAGAGCAGAGAGGGAAATACAAAGAGATAAGGTCCATGGGAGTCAGTCTGTGCTGGATTTTACAAACAACGAAGAGCCATTTTTAATTTAATCCTGAAATGAACAGGGAACCAGTGGAGCTGTCACAGGATGAGGCAACATGATCATGCTTCTTTGCACTTGTTAGGGGACAGACAGCAGAATTCTTTACATGCTGGAGTACTGAGATCTGGGACTTGTGGAGGTCATGGAGAAGAGAGCTGCTGTAGCAGATGTGAAAGGAGATGAAGTTTTGACTATTCACTGCAGCAGAGGTGGAATTATTTATTTATTCATTTTACTACTAGAGCACCATAGGTGTACATGGTGCTTTATAGACCAATAAGACCACTCTGTGCCTGAAAAGTTTACCTTCTGAGCCACACAGAGCACAACAAAGGAGGATGAACCAAAGGAAGCATGGTGGTACATGTGTAGAGTAGCAAAGGTATGATAGACAGATCTGCAGACATAGGAGATATGGGAGAGAATAAGAGCTCAAAGTCAGGGATGATCCCAAAGCCCTTTCTGGGTATATACTTGTCTTGCAGTAAGCCAGCCCCCTCTCCCCCACTTGTGTCTGTGTGTGTGAGGGAATGCTTCTAATTTGATTGTCCCTAAGAAGTGGCTACTCTACTTTACACCATACTGTACTGTAGTTCTTTTAAAAGTAGTCACGTAAGCATGTGATTCTCTGGCTGATGAATCCCCCGGTGGCTGGGTTTGGTGGTGTTTGTGTGGCAGACTCTCCTCCTTTAGCACCCCCTCCTGACTGCCGTTCTGGCACTCTGGTAGTCTGCTGCTTGTTGCGACTGAGCCCCTAGTGATAAACCAGTAGTCCAACAACTAATAGTGCTGCAGCTTCACATTGGACCCTCGATCCAAGTTCAGACTTACTAGTCCTTACCCCTTGTTGGGGGCGTGGTGTCCACTCCACCTTCCTCAGTGGGCTGGTAAGGGAACCTAGGTCCTCCCTCTCCATTGGGCTCTGGTCCAGTAACCCTTGAATAGGCAGTCAAGGCCTGACTACACAGACCCCTTGCTGCCTCCCTGGACTCCTTCCTACCTTGCCCTGTCTTAGGCCTTTGCTTCAGCCCCTTCCTGGACTCCCAATGTATCATCATCAGCTTTCCTCTCTCTGAGTCTCTTTCACAGGTTCACTTCAGAGCTTTGTAGCACTTTCTCCCACCCAGTTGGTTCTGCTGCAGGATAGTTTTCTCCTCTCCCCTCACAGGGCAGTCCCTGAGTCAGCAGAAGTCTTACTGTTCCTTTCAGGCCCCTTCACCAGCCCATAGAGTTGTGGGCAGACTCACTTCCTGACACTCTTTCACAACTTCCCTGGTTTGTCTCCCTGTTGCAGATATACCTTTTTTCCAGGAGATTCTGTCTGCCAGCAGTCCTGCCCAGCTCCCTGACTCCAGCTAGGTTTCTTTCTCAGAGTGAGAGCCAGAGATCTGCTCACCTTTCTGGTCAGGGCCTAATTTAGCCAGATTCAGCCCTTTCATCTCCTCCCTCCAGGTTTGACACTTATGCAGGTATAGTGGGGTGAGGCTGATTGCACCCACAGGCTCTTGTTAACCCCGTTAGGTCCAGTAAGGGATTGGTATACTGTGGCAGTTCTCAGGGTTCCTAGGACTGTGAGTCACCTTGTTACCCCCTGCATCCAGCGTGAGGGAGTCTAGCTTGTGTTAACTGGGTGTGAACTCCCTAACACCACCAGCTTTTCAGCCACTCAAGCACTATCCTGGGACTATGCCAGGCCTGTCTTTGCCTTGCAAGTTAACAAAATGTGCACCCCAGTTCCCTAAGCCCCTTTGAATCATTCCCCATTGATATCCATCCCCGGACACTGGCTACTCACAGAAATACCCAACATCTCTGTCCCAAAGGAACAGTATACCCCAGTTTACCAATTTTACCTTAAACTACCCCTCCTTTGTCACACACACGACTTGTATTAACATAAAATAAGGCTTATTTAAGAAAGAATAGAACTTCAACTAGAAACAAGAGAGAGCAATGGAAACAAATGATTACGATTCAAAATAAAATAAAGTAATAGTTACCTTTTCTATCTAATAAAGTAGGTTTTCCCCTCAAGGTTCACTCTGTTGTTGAGTTGACTGACTATACAGGAACCAGGATCCAAACATTCATGAGAACAACCACCCCTTCTCCCCAACAAGGTGTTTCCTCAGTGAAAGTACACAGAGTGCCTGTTCCCCTCTGTGTTATACTGAAACAGTCTTTTAACTCTATTCAGAGATCCCCTTTCTGTTGTAATGTTCCATTTTTGCCTCCAGATATCTGTGATTGTTTGCAGTTGTTTCTGATAATTTTCCATTGGTAGTCTTGAGATGGAGAAAGGCTTGCATTACATCACTGGCTAACCAGAATGGAATGACAACTTCCTCCTGTTTGAGTGGGCCACCAGCAAGACATATTATGCCTTGGTAACTAACTTTTACTCCACAACCATAAATCATACTTTCACTATAAACACATTATTCCTTAAATATTACCTGTACAAACATCTCACAATAATTATGAATCTTGATAGGTTAGAGACTTTCTGTAGACACCTTACTGGTTACCCTTATGGATTAAAAATACCCTTCAAGATGTGTTTGATGTAGTGAGTTTGTCAGGCTTGAGGCGAGAGTTGTTTGCAAAGAATAGGGGACCCTTTGCCAAGGAGTATCTGTGTTACATATACCCCTCAAAATCCCCAAGACTCTAAGGACAATGTTTTCAGTTAGCTTCTTTTTTGTGCATATGCGGCTGCTTTTGTATGCAAACCACATATTTCTACACACTGAATGCCAATTGGGTTGCATGAATAATGGGGGGAAATCAATGAATATTTGAATTCAAAAGCAATTTTTGATGCAGCTGTGTTTACAACTCTTTATTATTCACTTTCCATGAACATTCTAATACTCAAGCTTTATTTGTGCAAATACTGACAAAAATTGAATTTTAAGCTTTAATATTCACTGACAGCAATTTTTAAATTGTAGATTTGAAAGAATTCAGAGTTTGTTCTGAGTTCATTAGTTATACAGAGTATCCAAACAGAAAATAGATCCAATACTATTTTACTTATGTAATTAAACAACTCAACCTGAAATATTCACAATGAACAGTTCACAAACAATCTGCAAGACCCAATATTATTTGCTTATGAAATAGACAAATAATTTTGAATAAAAAATACTATTTCCCAGTCTGGTTGCAGATAATTTGTGAATAAAATAATATTAATAGTATACTTTTTTTGTTGCACATTACTTGCTCAGTTCTAGCATTACATATTCAAATCATGTAATTTTGCACCTAATCACGCGATTTGTATGCATAAATGCAGATTGTACACGTGCGAGTGATTGCATTCAAATTTACTACATCCCTATAATGGAGGGTGTATGCAGTGCTCTTATAGCTATGTTGGTCCCAGGATATGAGAGAGACAAGGTACATGAGGTAATATTTTTTTATTGGACCAGCTTTTGTTGGTGGGAGAGAGACACGCTTTCGAGCTTACACAGAACTCTTCTTCAGGTGAAAGAAGAGCTCTGTGTAAGCTCAAAAGCTTGTCTCTCTCACCCACAGAAGTTGGTCCAATAAAAGATATTACCTCACCCACTTCGTCTCTCTAAAATGGAGGATGTCTGACAATTTGGACCCACCTAGACAGATTTGAACTACTCATAGAATCATACCAATGAAGGGCTAAAAGGGACTTTGAGAAATCATCAAGTCCAGCTCCCTGCATTGACTGAGGAAGGACCAAGTAAACCTAGATCATCCCTGACAGGTTTGTCCAACCTGTTCTTAAAAACTTCCAATGATGGGGATTCCACAACCTCCCTTGAAAACCTATTCCAAAGTTTAACTACCATTATAATTAGAAAGTTTTTCCTAATATCTAACCTAAATCTCCCTTGCCGCAGATTAAGCCCATTACTTCTTGCCCTACCTCCAGTGGACAAGGAGAACACTATCCTCTTTATAACAGTCCTGAACATATTTGAAGACTTGTTATCAAGTCCCCTCTGAATCTTCTTTTCTCAAGACGAAATATACCCGTTTTTGTTTTTTTTTTTAATCTTTCCTCATAGGCCAGATTTTCTAAACTTTTATCACTTTTGTTGCTCTCTTCTGGACTTTCCAGTTTATCCACATCGTTCCTAAAGTGTGGTGCCTAGAACTGGACACAGTACACCAGCTGAGGTTTCACCAGGACTGAGTAGAGCGGGGCAATTACCTCCCATGTCTTACATACCACACTTCTGTTAAAGCACCCAAGAATGATATTAGCCTTTTTCACAACTACATCACATTGTTGACTCATACTCAATTTGTGATCCACTATAACCCCAGATACTTTTCAGCTGTACTACCACTCAGCCAGTTATTCCCCATTTTGTAGTTGTGCATTTGATTTTTAATTCCTAAGTGAAGTGCTTTGCACATGTTCTTTTTGAATTTCATCTTGCTGATGTCAGATCAATTGTCTGATTTGTCAAGTTCACTTTTCTTTTTCTAAGAAAGACAAAACTTAAATTCATCACCATTTTAATAGGTCAGACTAAACTATATGTGAGCTTCTTCTCATGGTTTTGCAGGAGCAATAACCCTAGACCTGTGCACTTTTCTGCAGATATTAGCAATGACGTAAGTGCCAAGAGAGATAAGTAAATAAAAAGGGGTCATGCTGATTTCAATTCCCTTTTATTTACCATTGGAAAGTCACAGAAAAATATCAACACTTGCCAAGTGGAAAAGGATAAAGTCAGTCAGAAGGAAATGTGAGTTTAAAAGACTAAAAGTTGTTTTTTACAGAAAATGAAAGGTAAGAAAAATAGCCTATAAAAATACAATACTGAAAAACTGAGTGCATTAAAAATTCTTTCAGAGAATTTAATGCTCATGAAAGGCATTGGACTGACAGCTCTAATGACTGAAGTTCTCTGTCCTTGAGGAAAAGAAAGCATAGGCAGTGGAAGTACAAACTTCACCCACACTGTCCAACCAATGTACTCCACCCCTGACGTGGAGATAACGGAAAAGAGGAGCTCACGCTCCATGGTGTATTTCATCCTTGGCCTCTCTGCTGAGTTTCCAATAGTGGAATCAATTGTGTTGCTGCAGATGGTTTTTGTAATGACATGAACAGTTGTCCACCAGGAACTAGACTGATACCAATCAATGCCAGAATTTTTTTTGGTCTCTACACTGATCCCAGCTATATTCTAAGAGAAACTACTTGGCTATTGTCACACACTTATTCAGATTCCTTGTCATGTTTTATTTATACACTGGTCAGTATGTGACAACACCAGAATAAACATTCAAAGAAATTAGTAGAGACTTGGAGGCAGATATGCTTATCCATGCCCTAATTCTCATGTACACTAAGACCGCTTTACACTGTTTTGCAAGGTCCCTTTACACTGCCAAAACAGTAAAATGGCATTAGTGAAAATGAGAATCGGGCTCATATTCTTTTAAATCTTCATATTACTGACATAGGTAATACTGCATTTGAATATGATACTGGCTGAATAACACATTATACTGCTGCTCTGGTAGTTTGCTAACTGTGTCAGAGATGCACATGAAAAGATATTTAAAAAAATAAATGCAATAAAATCATGAGCTATATTTCCAACTCAATGCTTGAGTATTTGACCAACACAACTTCCATTACATTGGAGAGATACTCCATTATTTGGAAAAATACTGTTACTTCTGCTTATTTATATTCCTCCGTAGAACAAAATATAAACTTTATTTATTTTATTTTTAAGTGCTAATTAAAAGTGGTGGCTGACAGCCCTGGAAACTGAAGGTTTCTGTTTATTCACAGACCGATAGCCTCGGTAAAACCAGTGGCAGCTTCTTACTCTCTACAGTTTCCAGTACCTCACCTCTTAACTGGAAAGGCTGCCTCTAGGAGTGACAGGTTAGTTTAGTCTTCATGGCTCATTCAGTCCCTGGCCTCTTCACTGAAGCTGTAAGCAAAGGGCCAGTTAGAGCCTGTTGAGATGTATTTTTTGTGGCAGGCATTAGTCCTGTGCAACTGAACTGAAACTACAAACTCATCTGTGTTTGTACAGCACCTAGCACAATGGAGTCCATGTGATGGTTTTTGGGGCACCCAGGACTGTGTGTCAGCTTGTTACCCCCTGCCTCCAGTGTCAGGGAGTTTTGCTTGTGGTAACTGGAGGTTAGCTTCTTAACACCACTAGCCTTTCAGCCACTCTCCGGGGGCTATGCCAGGCCTGTCTTTGCCTTGCAGGTTAACAAGAGGTGGACTCCAGTCACCAAGTCCCTTTGAATAATTCCTCTGTGTTATCCAGCCCCTGGCACTGGCTACTCACAGAAATCTCAGTTCCTCTGCCCCACAGGAGCAGTTTAACCCATTTTCCTAGTTTTACCTTACATCAGCAACTCTCAACCTTTCCAGACTAGTGTACCCCTTTTAGGAGTCTGATTTGTCTTGTGTATCCCTCAAGTTTCACCTCACTCAAAAACTACTTGTGTACAAGATCAGACATAAAAATATAAGTGTCACAGCACACTATTACTGAAAAACTTATTACTTTCTATTTTTACCATATAATTATAAAATATATTGATTGGAATGTAAATATTGTATTTAAATTTCAGTGTATAGTATATACAGCAGTATAAACAAGTCATTGCCCATTTGAAATTTTAGTTTGTAATGACTTTGCTAATGCTTTTTATGTAGCTTCTTGTAATACTAGGCAAATATCTAGATATGAGTTGATGTACCCACTCAAAGACCTCTGTGTATCCCAAGAGGTGCACATACCCCTGGTTGAGAACCACTGCCTTAAACCACCGCTCATGTATCACACTCACTTGTAATAAAACAAAAGAAGTTTTATTTAAAAAAAATAGAAATTCAACTAGAAACAAGAGGGAGTGATGGAAATGGTTACAATACAAAATAAAATTATAAAACATGAAGAAGGGCATATACTTATTAATAGTTACCTTTCCTAGCTAATAAAGTATATTTTCCCCCAAAAGTTCAGTGTGTCGCAGAGCTGGCTCGTTTCACAAGAACCAGGATCCAAACATTCATGAAAACACCCCCATTCCACAAGGGGTTTCCTCAGTGACTGAATACAGAGTCCTTCTCCCTCCTCTGTGTTGTACTGAAAATTGGACCAGACAGCAAATGTGAAAAATTGGCACAAGGGCGGGGGATAATAGGAGCCTATATAAGAAAAAGACTCCAAAATTGGGACTGTCCCTATAAAATTGGGACAAATGGTCACCCTAACTGAAAACAGCCTTTTGTTTCTCATTATAGACAGGCGAACTCGTCTTCTTGTAAAGTTACTTTTTTACATTCAAGTGGGTTGATTGTTTGTCTCTGATGGTTTCCCATTCAAAGTCTTAGTATTGCACAAGGCTAAACTATTGCATCACCAGCTAAGCGGAGTGGGTTGACAACCTGCCCTGTCTGAATGGGCCATCCTTAAACACATTTTCCCCTGGTAACTGATTGGTACTCCAAGTCCATAAAGCATACTTTCAATATAAATACATTATTCCTTAAATATTATCTGTACATATAGCTCACTATGATTATTAATCTTGACAAATCACAAGTTTTATATATATGTGCCTTAGATATTACTCTTTATACAAAATATCCTATAAGCCATATGTTTGGTGTAATGAGTTTGTCAGGCCAGGGGACACTTTGCCAAGTGGTCTCTCTGTCACAGTCCATGAGTAGGACTCCTAGGTGCTATGATAATACAAATGGTGATATTCTTGCTAACAAAGGCTACTGAATAGCTATCTGATGGAAACACATTTTGGTCACTAACGAATCTGGATAGAATTAATATTTGTAGCCCTGGGGTGAAAAGCTTCATTTCACATTCTTGATCCCCTTAACCATCTAGTTCCCCCCAAAGTGGAGGCTTTATGAAAAGGGATGACATCATAGTTGTGTGTGGAACAGACAAACCTGAACCATTGTCCGAACAGAGGAAAAGCATTTCAGAGCCATAACCTTTTCACTATTGCTTTGGAGATTTTATTTACTTTACTTTCTTGACTCAGATCTAACATTGTCTAGTGATCTATTTTTACAGAGAACTATGGCTTTCTCATAAGTGCCTGTCTTATCCCAAACTGGCAGTTAAGGGGCCCCCACTATTTCTATGCATCTGGTAGCTGAAATGATTGCCAAGGAGCAAATTGTTTCATGATTACATCCATCCCATTTAATTAAATACAAACTGCAGCCTACCAGCATAATAAAGAAATAGGGAACCATCTATGCTTTGGAATAGTTGACTACAACATTCAGAATTGTGAAAGTTGTACAGTAGAACCTCAGAGTTATGAACTCCAGAGTTATGAACTGACCTGTCAACCACACCTCATGGAATGGTTGGGTCATTACACTAATTGAATCTATTTCCCTGTGTTAAGTTCTCCTCACACCTTCTATGGGTCAACTTAATTATCACTTCAAAAGTTTTTTTTCTCCTGCTGCTGATAGCTCATCTCAATTGATTAAACTCTTCCTGTTGGTATGCATACTTCCACCTTTTCATGTTCTCTGTATGTATAAATATCTCCTGTCTGTGTGTTCCATTCTATGCATCCGAAGAAGTGAGCAGTAGCTCACGAAAGCTCATGCTGAAATACATTTGTTAGTCTCTAAGGTGCCACAAGTACTCCTGTTCTGTTTTCATTAGGAACTGGAAGTGCCCAATCAAGCAGCAGCAGAGACCAAAAATAAATAAATAAACAAATGCAGTACAGTACTGTATTAAACATAAACTACTAAAAAAATAAAGGGAAAGCAGCATTTTTTCTGCATAGTAAAGTTTCAAAGCTGTATTAAGTAAATGTTCAGTTGTAAACGTTTGAAAGAACAACCATGACATTTTGTTCAGAGTTACAAACATTTCAGAGTTTCAAACAACCTCCATTCCAGAGGTGTTTGTAACTCTGAGTTAGGGTCTACTGTACATGCAAAAGTGACCATAATCAATTTCTAGTTAATGATCTTACATTTTCAAATGTAATTCAGCCTCTCTCACACTGTTTTTCAGTCTGTATGGCAAAACATGTTCACTATAACCTAAAATCTCTAGTCTCTCTGTTTTGTTACACCATGCTTTGTTATTGTTTGCACCACACTAGTTTGTTATTTTAGGGCTGCTTATGTGCAGTGGATTGCATACACGAGTTTGGTACTGCAGGATTGCACATGAATGCTGGACCCAAAAAGTCCAGTCTTTTCCATTATAAACCATGAGAGTGAAGCTTGAGTGCTTTCTTAAGAGCACCCCCAGATAAAATTAGATCCTCCTCCCACTGTTTTCTCTGAGCATATAAAGAAAGCTGCTCTGTAACCTAAAGTTGGCTGATCCAATGCAGTGTGTCACTGGGATTAGAATCCATAGAATTTTGTAGTTATAGGGTAAAATCCAAATTGTAAAATAAAGTCTCCAAGACTCTAGACTTTCTAATGCTGAAACATCTCCATGTATTTTCTGTATACACACAGATCATACACACATTCACAATCTCATCCAGGCATTCACAAGCTCACACATTCATAATCTCAAACACATTCACAGTCTCTCTCACACACAAAATGTGTTCTGTAATGTAGATGATACACAGGATATTTTTGAAGATGGAACAAGATGACTATAAATTGACACTTACACCCACTAATTAAAAAGAGCCAAGAAAACCTCAGTAGAGAATGAGTTTGATAATTAATGCTGAAAAATTTTCATTGACAAAGCAAAAAGAAGCAAGTGGATGATGATTTAAATGTTGAATGATTAATGCATAGAGAGGGGGCTGAGGAAAGAGACAACTTCAAGAACAGCTATGGATTTTTATATATGAGAGAGAGTGAGGCAGATTCTGATCTTAAAGGTTGTAAATCTATTACCTTTAATAGGGGTAAATGTGAGCTATTTCAGTGGGCTAAATTCTGCTCCTCCTTATGGTACAGGGTGTGTTCATGATTGTGTTTGTATGAGCCAGGGAGAGAGAAAGAGAGGGGGAGGGGTGTGCGCGCACCTGAGAAAGGAATAGATTGTGAATATATAAGACTGTTTCTGAGTTTGTGTGTGAGAGGCAGAGGAAGAATGTGTGATTGTGTATGTGCGTGAGAGTTGTGAGTTTGTCTGACTGTGAGTGGGAGGATAAGAATGTGTTTGTTTCTAGACTCCCTGGTTTAGTAAAATGGCTCCTGGAAATGCCGTTTCAGATTAGAGAGCGTGGCTGGGGAGATGGAGATTTCATTACCTTCCTCTTTGTGTGATGTTTTGGAGTTGGTAATGTAAGAGCAGAGCTATAAATAATCCAGTCACAGCTGCAGTGTCCTGGAGATTTATAGTGCATGCTAATGCCAGGGATCTTTGGGGTGTTTAACTATGCAAAGTGAAATGAGAAATGATCACCCCACAAACAACAAAGCAACAGACCCCACCTGTCTGTCTTGACTTGCCAGGCAGGCCTGGAGGGGAAGAAGAATTCTGTTTCTTCCCAACAGATACAAAAGGGTTTATTGATGTGTTTGTGTTTAGTGCCCATCACCATGTAATAATGGTGATGTTGCTCATCTTTGCCTTTGGAGATGAGGTTGCTCACAACCTGCTTTTGGTGTCTGCATCGGGCATGGGAAGGGGTGTAGAGGTCACAAGCAGTCACCCGCTGTGTATAAGCTTTTGAGGCAGCAGGGTCTGTATTTTCAGCTACTCCATATTCCCTCTGCTGTCATGGCTGGGATGTGATGCTGAGGATTTTATTGCCATAGGGATGTGCCTAGAATATGAGACAGTCTCAGAAATGGACTATGCGGCAGAGCCTGGACTTAGTGCAGCTTTGTGACATTGGTGTGCTTCTCCCATTGCTGGAAAGAGAGAGGAGGAAAATAGTTCCTCTTGCATCCTGTTGCTGCAGGAGGCAGAGGGATAGCTGCTGTGATTTATTGAGAGCGTTGCTGTAGGGAGTTACACAAGTTCCCATATCAATCTAAACTGCATTTTGAAGAATGAAACGTTCCTTTACATTTCTCCCAAACATATCTATATTTTGTCTAAAGATTTGAAATTAATGTTTGCTATTGTTTGTCAGTGCATTTCCCAAGCATTTCTATAATCCCTCAGTAAATATTATTTTTAGATCTGGATACTAAGCATTTCCCAAAAGCTAGGGGCATTTCACTGGAAGTGATCCGACATGGCATTTCAGAGGAGGGTGCAGAGGGACTGCCAGAAATATAATGCTATGAGGACTACACTATTAAACTGGATGAGGTCTCAGGAAAGTATCCAGGGTTCCTAATGCTAGCAGGTTAGGGTTTGCTGAGGGCGTTAGAGAATCCCACAGAAAGGTAAATAACATTCTAGTCCACTGATCAAAGCACCTGCAGGTAGAAGTGTGTGAAATATTGGTATCAAGCCTGAATCCACTCGAATTGTAAGGGCACTATTTGTGAAGCTCAGTCCATGCTTTTGAAAGTTCAGTACTTCAACCACCTTGTTAACCAAAGCCTGCAGTGCACACATAGCTCCAGCTACAAATGATAATAAATGCTGAATGAAGAAAGATTTGGAAAGGCATATTGAGTCAAATCTAAGCCTATCTGCTGGAAGCCAGAGTGGGATACTGTACCGTCTCCTGGGCTTTGTCTATTTCTGTGTCCAATATCTCAAGGGGTGAGATTGCCAGCACTGATCTAAGGAGATAATATAAATAAGGAGTACAAATTATATCAAGGCAGTAGTGTTGACTCTTGCTTAATTCCAAATTCTAACTGAGGCTCCTTGCTGCCCCCTTGTTGCTGGAAATAGCAGTGTAAATAACATCTAGACTGTAAGGAGAATATTTTCACAGTTGTGATGTTGCAAGAGTGATATTCTCACATTTTGGGGGACATGGTAGCTCTTACATGAGACTATCTGCCTCATTGTTTTGGTGCCTGGAATAATAACTACAGTAATGATAGCAGTAATGCTTAGCATGTATCTAATGCTTTACATTATCAAAGTACTTTCTAAACATGAATGAAATTAATGAACTCTAAAGAATACGATTCTAATGATAAACTGTCTCCTGCAGAATACACAAAAAACACACTCCTGAGCAGTTTAGACAACATGGGAAATAGGATTTAGAACTTTTTAGTTCCAGGTTACTGGTTCCATGCTGGTCTTGACTCAGTAGTGCCATCTATAGTATATTTGGAAATCTGTATGAAATTATTTTGTCAAGTCACAGCCCAATTCTGGATTGGCAGGTTATCTCTATAATAGAAACTATCATCACAATTGATGCTAAATTGTCCCCTTATTTGGAAAGGCTAGTGACTGAATGAACCATACAGAATGAACTTCACTCTGTCCCCTAGAGGTAGCTAGATCAAGTCTGAGTCATGTTGGCAGGAGTCAGTAATGTGGAAAGCTTGCCTTGCCGTTATCTGTTCTGTGAACTAACAGAGCATTTTAGTCACACCTGTACAAAATTCATAATAAAAATTAAACACACACACACACAAACAGCCCAGCAGGAAGTGGGATGTTCTGTTTGTCCTCAGTACTCATGAGTAAAAGTAGCTGTCATACAGCAAGGGAATTGTGAGAAAATTTGTTGGAGACTTGATAGGCAATGGAAAGAGAATCCCAGTATTTTGGTGTTATCTCCAAAAGATACATATTTATGCACTCAGTATAAAACAAACAACATACAAGAATGTCTACAAGCAAACACAATTTTCAGGAAAGATAGAACAAATATACAGGTTGCTGAAGACGGAAATCATTCCTGGTTGTCCCTGAGAATACTGGAGCAAACCTCTTTCTCGGTTTCTCTCACATTCTCTCTCTCTCTCTCTCTCTCTCTCTCTCACACACACACACATTGAAAGCTCACAGTTTTCTTAAACTGGCATCATTGGTGACCTCATGCACCTACTCGTCATCTCAGCAGTCTCAGCTTCACTATTCCTCCTTAGATGCATGAAGAAAATATTTAACGTCCAAAGAAAGGAAGGGGCCTGTGGTCTCAGAAGCTTGTCCTGCTGTTCTCCTCACAGCCAGGCCAATAAAGAGAGAGCCCAAAGCACTTTTCTGTGAAGCATATACTGAAGGTCTATGGGTGATTCCAGGACATTTCTACCCCTCATGAAGATGATAGAAAAGCTTCACATTTACATAAGACAACCAAACCCCAACCATGGTGGCCTTGAACATTCAGAGCCCACCAAATTGCAATTAGAAGGATCTCTCAACAAGGTTTTGCACTATTTTAAAAATACATATTTTTCATGCTTATAATAACTTCTGGAATCCTGAGGCTGAAATCTACTTTATTATTGATCTTTTTTCTTCTCAAATTTTCTTCTTGATCACATGCACCCAAGTTGGATGATGTAAGGTTGCTCAGATTTGTGGGGCATTGATAGAGTTTTTATATTTATTTTTATAAAAAATAACACTGAAGCTTTTTATTTGGAAGGTGCTTTCCTCAGATAAAGAAGGATAGGAGCTTTACAAACAGATTAAAACAAAATGATAGTAAAATATTGCCTCTCCATCCCAGTTCTTCATATTGGGCATGAGAGTTTCTTGTTAACTTGGCTGCTCCCAAGTTGATCTTGTTGCTCTTACATCCATCTTGGTGTTTGTGCAATTCAGTCTCCAGCCCTTACTTTCTGCAGGATCAAACAACAATAAACTCTGTGAGCAGAATTTTGACAGCATGGATGGGGCACTGAGCTGGTGGATGATTGTGCTGATGCTGCCACAGCTCCATACACCATGTGGAGAAAACTAAATTTGGGGAGTGGAATTCCACCTTTTCCCCCTCAGCCAGGAGTGGTGCCAGAGTTTTTGGCTCCCTAGGCGGGGGTCCTTCCGCACTCCCGGTCGTTGGCGCCAATTCTGCGGCGGGGGGGATCCTTCTGCACTCCGGGTCTTCGGGGCACTTCGGTGGCAGGTCCTGGAGTGAGTGAATGACCCGCCGCAGAATTGCCGATGACAACCCAGAGTGTGGAAGGACCCCCTGCCGCCTAATTGCCGCCAAGGGCGGCCCTCCCAAATCCTGGTGCCCTAGGCGACCGCCTAGGTCGCCTAAATGGAAGCGCCGGCCCTGCCCTCAGCCAGACTTGGATGAGCAGCTCCATCTCCCTGTGAGTATCCAAAGCAAATTACCTCAAGTCTCTGCCCTTTCCCCCCACCTCTTCTAGGGGCCAAAAGAAAAAAAGTCATTAAGTGCTGCAGTAAGAGCTGATTCAGGCCACTGTGTTTAGTCCTCTCAAAAAATGGGGCTGGGAGGGATGATGGAGGAGGGATTGCAGAGTGTGCTTGGTGCTGACCTGCTGAATTATGACTTTAATGCAGTCGCTTTAATAACTTGCTGTAGCTTCAACCACCAGATGCAATTTATGGCAAAGCAGGCGCCCAAGCATTTTTCTTTCTCTGAAGACTAAGCAGATCTCTGATTATCACCTCCCTCCCTCAAGCCCATTACCTCCCGCTGCTTTCTCTGCTAATGGAAATATGCTCCGTGTCTGTGAGCTTTTTCCCCAAAACCCTGTTTTCAGGAAACAGTGGAGAATGAGAAACTAACACACACACTATTGAACTCTTTTTACTCTCCATTCTTCAACCATACACAATTCCTAGTGCTTCCAGATCCTCTGATTCTTTTCCTAAACGCTTTAAAATTCCAGGTGGACAGAGGCAAGGAAAACAGAATGGCAAATTCAGTGATTTATTTGTTTGGGAAAAGCCCCCTAAGCTAATTAGATCAAAATGAGCCCAAGCCTGACTGTTTTCACAGCACACTGAAAACCCTACCTTTTAATGAAATCCATCCTGCTCTCATGAATTCTAAAGAACAGATAAAAACAAAACAAGTAAAGAAGCTGAACCTAGAAGTAGTGCAGAGCAGAGTACTTTATAGAGAAACCTAATCCAAATGTATTTGGTGCCTAGATACTGTGGTGATGAGTGCATTAAATAGAGAGGATAGATAGATAAATAGATAACAGGTTTCAGAGTAGCAGCCGTGTTAGTCTGTATCTACAAAAAGAACAAGAGTACTTGTGGCACCATAGAGACTAACAAATTTATTGTAGCCTAAGCTTTCGTGGGCTACAGCTCACTTCATCGTGAGCTGTAGCCCACAAAAGCTTATGCTACAGTAAGCTCATGAAAGCTTATGCTACAATAAATTTGTTAGTCTCTAAGGTGCCACAAGTACTCCTATTCTTTTTATAAATAGATAACTATTCCCTTACTCTAAAAAGCCATTCTCTTCCCAGCAAGAGGATGGATTCTTCCTCCCCTCTTCTCTACTTTCTGTGATTTGCATTATCATTTGCTAAATATGTTATGAACTATTTACCTTGGTCCACAGTTTCAAAGAAACGTCACAAATAAATCATGACCTGAACAATAACCCCAGATTCTGCTTTTATTTTCTCAATTGAGGGAAGGAAATTAACTTAAAAAAATGTTGCTTTTTAATATCAATCATTCATAAAAAAACAAAATCTTAGTAAGACAGGTGCACCCATGTCAGAGTTCTTGGGGTTCTTGTAGCTTGATTAGATCCTAGGATTAAACAAAAACATTTTGTATTTTATTTTTTCTCTAGTATTTCCTTTTCCCAAAGAGTGCAAAATTCCAACTGCAGCACTGGACAAAGGCATCTTTGAAAGGGTCTCTATAGACAACATCACAGAATAGACCTTTATGACTGTTAAATATCTACCAGTAAGGCAAACCCTTCCTAGGTTACAGCAAGTACAGTTTGCAATGACCTGCATTCTGATCTTCTAGAAACAAGCAGAAGGTTCCTTCAAAATGTCCAGCTTCTCATTGAGCAAGAACAGCATTTCCCCCCTAAACATCTAGATTAACTGGGTTAGTATGTAACATACTCTTCAACTTGCTCAATAAAGAAGTGGCAACATATGGGGGCACAAGAGTTCCAAAGAGAAAATTGTAATTTGCATGTTTCCATGTGAATTTAATCTTGTGTGTCTGTTTGTCCATGTTTACAATGATTTGGCCTTCTCAACCTTAACTACAGTAGTATTATTGCCTTGAACACTAACATATAATGTATATAAATAAGGCTATGAGTCTGTCACGGAGGTTACGGATTCTGGGACCTTCTGGGACCTCCGTGACTTCCACAACTGCAGCAACTGGTGCTGCTGTCCCCAGGGACGCCCGAGCAGTGGCCAGTGTGGCTGGCCCTGGGGGCTGCCCAAGCAGCAGTCCCGGAGCAACAGCAGTGCCTTGTGTCCGTCCCCCCTCCAAGCAGCAGTGGCTCCAGGCCTGCCGCCTCCCCAGCAGCACCCGCATCCTGCACCACCCAGCAGCAGTGGAAGGCCCCCCCCACAAGAAGCAGCAGTGCCCCAGGGCCCCCCTGAGCAACAGTGCCCCCTAGAGCAGTGGCACTCCATGTCCCTCCCCCAAGCAGCAGCGCCCCAGGGCCCCAGGAGCAGCTAAGATTTGGTCAGGGGTATTTATGGTAAAAGTCATGGACAGGTCACAGGCCATGAATTTTTGTTTACTGCCCGTGACCTGTCCATAACTTTTACTAAAAATACCATGACTAAATCTTAGCCTTACATATAAAACATTTATTTCCAATATTGCACCATGGATATGCGTGTCACTTTACAGATATACGGCATACTCCTGACCATGAGGGTTTTAGAATCTAATTCAGATTGATATAAAACCAAAAATTAAAGGTATCAGAACAAACAACAATGAGCTAGATCCACAAAGGGATTTAGGAACCTAACTGCTACTTTAGACACTTAAATCCAAAATTTAGATCCCCAAAAACTCTGCTCACCTGCTGCCTAAAGTCAATAGGAAATGCTGAAGCTACACCCCTCAAAGCTGGTTAGGCACATAACTGTTTGTTGCTTGTTTCCATTGGCAAAGTGACTATGGTGCCTGAATTTCTGCCACTGGGCATATGCACTGCTGCCTCATACCTGACACCCAAATGCCTAAGCCTTAGCAGGATCCTCAAATTAGATGTTGCCCTGCCTGTCGGTCCCAATCTGGTAGGTGTACTCAGAACACACCTACTAGAGTGGGCCTGACACAAAACACAGCTGCTGCCCTTATAACCTTTTACCCACAGGCTGAAGCACTCATACCTACAGGATGGGGGAGACCCAGGTTCACTCCTCCTTGCACAATATCAAGCAGGGATTTGAACCTAAGACCAGGGGTGAAAGTAATTTACAGGACTTACTGGTACTGCCAGAGTCCTGAGGGGGGGGCATAGCCTCATTCAGAAGGGGCATGGCTTCAAGATTTAAAGGCCCTGGGGCACCAGCTGTGGCTGGGAGACCCAGGGCCTTTAAATCAACCAGGGCCTCCCAGCTGCAGAGGTAGCTGGGAGGCCCCCAGAGCTCAGGGGCAAATTAAAGGGGCAGGGCTCTGGCTGCCACGGGGAACCCTGAGCTTTGTGGGGCTGAGGCAGGTATTTAAAGGGCCAAGAGCTCCTGCCGCTGAGGGGAGCTCCAAGCCCTTTAAATCCTAGCCGTGGCCGGGATTCAAAGGGCTCTGGGCTGCCCGCAGCGGCGGGGAGCTCTGAGCCCTTTGAATCTCAGCTGCGGCGGGGGATTTAAAGAGCTCTGGGCCAACCGCAGCTGCGGCAGCCCAGAGTCCTTTAAATCCGGCCCCAGCCTGGCTGCCGGAGCCGCAGGTGTGGGGTTTAAAGGGCTCTGCAGTGACCGCAGCCACGGCAGCCCAGAGCCCTTTAAATCTGGCCCCAGCCCGGCCACCAGAGCTGCGGGCAGGAGTTTAAAAGGCTCTGGGCTAACCGCAGCCGCGGCAGCCCAGAGTCCTTTAAATCCGGCCCCAGCCTGGTTGCTGGAGCAACGGACGAAGGGTTTAAAGGGCTCTGGGCTGCCAGCTGTGGTGGGGAGCCCAGAGCCCTTTAAATCCCTGCAATGAAGGCCGGTGCACTCTGGCACGGCATACTGGCTCTTGCCGGTACACCGTACCAGCTTGTACCAGCTTACTTTCACCTCTGCCTAAGACTCCCACTTCTCAGGAGAGTGCCCCCAATTACTGTGTTATAGCATATTACTGGGGGAGGGAGAGGATGCATTGTCTCAAGTTCTCCTGTTGAAAAACCTTTCCCCTGAATGTATATAGCATAGGATCAGGGACTTGAACTCGTTGCATCATAGATAAATGCTGTAAGCACTGAGCTACAGAGTCATTTGTGTGCAGTCTTTAGCCCAGCGATTGTTAAGTAGTTCATACAAAATGGAACAGCTTTAACAAGAGAGATTGCAAAACTTCTCTAAAAATACCCCACAGCTCAGTGGTTAGGGTACCTGTAACAATAGGAAGCCCTGGGTTCAAAACTTTACTCCACAGCAGGCAGAAGGGGCATTTGAACCTGTGCTCTGAGCGAGTGCTTGAACTACTTGGTTATTGAGTATACGTGAGGAGCAGTGATATCACCACCACAACTTTCTGTGAGAAAGGGCATATGCAGCTAGCTCCAGGGGAGGGCTTGCAGCTGTGAATCCTGAGCAGAGGGGAGCATCTCCCTGTGGCCCACAGTTATGTGCCTAACCAGCTTTGAGGGGTGTAGCTTCAGCATTTCCTATTGACTAGCTTAGGTGGCTCTCTGCTGAGTGTGCTGTCTTCTGTGGGCCCCATTCTTAAGCACCTAACTGTCCCTGTGCAAAGTACAGGAAGCCTGGATGCCTGAGTCACATAAAGTTGCAACATGGTATCTAAGTCCCCTTTGTGGATCTAGACCAACATCACTAGTACATGCCCATGCTATACATAAAAGCAGATTGTATCTAAAGTATATATTTGCAGATGTTTTTTGTACATCGAGACTGTGATCCTGGGCTATTGCCAAGGAACCTAAAACACAACTCAGGAAGAAAGTGCAAAGTTGTTTTTGCTTTCCTCCAATCCTGGACTACCTTTGCACCAAGGTAGTCTGTCAGCATAAATTGGAGCAGCCTGAGGGCTTCTTTAATTTGTGCCAGATGCCAACAGCTCAAAGAGGAGTGGAGTTCTGTAAGAGGCTCCATGGCACTAGAAGGATACCTCATGCTGAGTTTATCCTCCTATGGCTGGCAATGCCAGCTTCAGAGCCACTTTGCATTGGTGGTTAGTGCAAAGCTGCTGTGGTGCAGTTGAGGATTGAAATCTAAGACTGTGAAGCTTGAGAGAGAGAGAGAATGTATATGTCTTTCCCAGGGACAGGTATAGCTATGTATAGTGTAGGGTGACTAGATGTCCCGATTTTATAGGGACAGTCCCGATTTCTGGATCTTTTTGTTTTATAGGCTCCTATTACCCCCCACCCTCTGTCCCAATTTTTCACACTTCCTGTCTGGTCACCCTAGTATAGTGCTAGTTTAGCCCATCCTGAAGGTTGCTGTGATTCTGCTGTTTTTTATTCTTCTTTGAAGCAGTCCTCTGATTAAAAATCCTTTGCTTCCAACTCACAGTGTCTTTTAAATGGCTCTGCAAAGTCCTCTCATGGTTCCCAGCTCACATCAGAAGCAGAGAGCTGTAAGTGTTTCACTGCAGAATAAACATATGGGCTGTAAATCCTGTGATTCAAAAGATTCGTCTGCAATATTCCCCTCTGCTGTTGCCATAGGTAACCAGGCTCTGCAAAACACCATTTACCCTGGAATGCAAGGAGACGTGGAGCTCAGCAAGGGCATTCTAGTTAACCCCTTCCTAGCAAAAACAATAAAAACAAAAGCTCTCTGGTAACTCCAGCAAGAACAAAATGAACTGCTGCCCAATAGTCACATGTGCTCAAATACACATACAAATATATACACCATACCCTGTTCAAATAACATAAAAACAGATTATCCCCGCCCTCATACACTTTGTGACAGAGTACCAGGATTCTCCTGTCACACCTTGTTAACAGGTGTTGAACCCTTGAGAGACTGGCAATTCAATTAATGGAGACTCATTGGGCAGGTGTGACTCATTAGACTCTACCCTGAATAAAAGGGAGATGGTTGGCATCTGCTGGTGGGAGGATGAGTTGCTGTTGCTTTTGGAGAAGCTGAGTCTGGGGCAAAGTCTGGGCTGATGGTCATGAAGTGTTATTTTAGAATTACATTTTGCTAATGTAACTGGATTTCAGAAGAGATGACTTTGACTTTGTAACAAAAATGTAGCTTTTGTTTTAAGCTGGCTGGAGACCACAAAAGCCTATAAAACATACATCCATACATACACCAGGTATGTCTTGCATATACACACCAGCAATATGTTGCGTAGGCACATACCACGTACTGTTATCACGTGAACACTACAAAGATACATATCTATGCTACTTAAATACATGTTGCACATACTGAATGAACCTACTTGTAGGTTTGTCAAGTACGTGCAATTTCAAATTATTATTCTTTATATATAGTGCTGTAGAGGGCCATGCACTTCTCCAAGCAGGTAAAAGGACAAGGTTCCTGTTCCAAAGACCTTACCATATATATTACTTTTGCATCAAAAGTCTGGCTGGAATCTAGAAAATCTGGAAAATTCAATTAAGGCTGAGATTACATCCATAAATAATTTTGTGGCATCTAGGAATTGTAGTCCATGTATGGAAAAACCTGCACTGAAACTGCTGTAATTCTTGGTCAAAATGGGGAGTGGAGGAGACATCAGTGTTTCTTTCAGATTCCAAGGCTTTAATGGAGGGGAAGGATGGGAGAGTTAGTCCCTTTGGGTTATTGAATAGTGACTAAGGCCTTGTCTACACGGGCAAGTTTCTGCACAGTAAAGCAGATTTCTGCATTGTAACTCTCGAGGTGTACATACTGCCAAGCCACTTAGTGCGCAGAAACTGCACTGTTGCAGCGCTGTAAAAAAACAGGGAAGCCCATTTGTACAAAGCCATCCACAATGTCATGCATGTTGCCCAGAGTCACAGTCTTTCGGAGCAGGATGCGATTAATGGCCCTGCAGACTTCCGTCAACATGAGTCCAATGGTCAACTTTCCCACTCCGAACTGGTTAGCGACCAATCGGTAGCAGTCTGGAGTAGCCAGCTTCCACAGTGCAATCACCACACGCTTCTCCAACAGCAGGGCAACTCTCATTCTTGTGTATTTGCACCGGAGGGCTTGGGCAAGCTTATCACACGGTCCCATGAATGTGGCTTTCCTCATCCAAAAGTTCTGCAGCCATGGCTCGTCATCCCAGACGTGCATGACAATGTGATTCCAGCCACTCATAACATGTTAGTCAGAGCATACTGGTCAACAGTGTGGGATCCATTTCTGCAGACCGAAGAGGCAGAGCACGCAGTACAGAAACCATTGAAAGATGGCGCCAAATGCAGATGGAAGCACAGAGATTGCTGGGATGTGAAGCAATGCATCACGGGGCATTGGGACAGGACCCAGGATGCCCTGCGACCCCGTCCGCCTTCCCACAACTCTTATCAGCAGAAGAGGAAGAGATGCTCTGTGGGATAGCTGCCCAGAGTGCACCGCTTCGAATACTGCTGCAAGTGCCTCAAGTGTGAATGCATTATTGCGCAGGGAGCTGACTGTGTGAACACACAACAGCAGTTTCCCTTCAGCACTCTCTGAGCAGCACTGTAACTACCAGTGCTGTAACTCTGCCAGTGTAGCCATATCCTAAGCGGTTTTTAGCTTCTCTTTTGGCATTACACTAAAGTAAAAAGGAGCAAAGAGAAAAAATTGCCCTGAGACTTCTTGGTAGTCAGGGGGTTGCTGGTCTGGGAATTGTGCAAATATGCAGTCAAATCATCTTCATGAAGACCATTCTTCCCTGACCAGTTTCAACACTACAAGAGGGAGATATAGATGGTGAGGGAAAGGGTTAAGGCCCAGGAGCTTTCAGGGGTTCCCAATGATTCTCCCATGAGGTGCTGCATAGACCATAGTGAGCAAAGTTCTCCCAATTACTATTATACCAGCTGTCACACAGCCTAAAAACCATGCAGTGATACAGGTGCACAATGACATTTCAAAACATGACTTGAAATCTCCTGGGCTGTGCTTGAACTATGCTGGGTTCCTTATTTCCTTGAAGTTCCCTGGGCCACTGTTCAGACCTAGCACTGGATTCTCTATTCCCCTGGAAGATCCTGTGGGCTACTGCCCAGATCTACCTTCTATATAATATGCTTGACTCTTGTGACATTGTGGGTACCTGCCCAAGTGTGAGATTAATGTGTGCATGTGTAGGTCAGAAACAGCAGCTGTCTGGGAGGCAAAGCAGACTCTAGTCAACAATAACGTGGCCATTCACATTTAAATAAACTACCCGAAGGCCAAATTGCAACTGGAACCTCCTTTCCCCCAGTACAGGTACTGAAAGAACAGAGTTTGGGGTTTTTCTTGGATCTAGATCAATTGCTTCAAGACTCAGGTTTTTAAATGTCAAATTTTACATAGTTTCTATAAATAGATATAGGTGTGTTTATGTATAACATGTATCATACATACATTGTGTGTGCCTGTTTATATATTTGTGTGTGACAAATACCACTGGTTTCATAAAGTTCTTGTGTCATTGTAAAACTGAGATGAAACACTCCCATTGTTCCCTTTCTGGTAGAAATCAGTAGCGTTTACTTCTTGGGGGATAGGAAATCATCAAAGAGGCAAAGAAGGGAATTTTTCAGTTCTAAACTGGGCCAAAAATGTTCTTCCCCAAATCCAGCAGTGGTTGTTCTTGTTGGCTGTGTCTGCAGAAACAGAACGAGAAAGAAGAGATTGAGGGGAAAGCCTGACAGAGTCTGGACTGGGGCATGAAGGGGTTACTGACTGCACTGCATTCTCTGTCTGCAGCTCCAAGCAAAACCCAGAGAGAGACAGTGATGTCAGCACTACCTTCCATTGCCCAGGGCCCCTTGCTTGACAATGTGGATGATCCAACACATTCCGAACTACCACAATAAGAGCGTTTATGCTGCTATTTCATGACCTCTTCAGATTAAAACATGTGGAGTTAAATATATATATATATACAGCCTGATGCACACACACATACACTGCAGCAGAAATAGACTGATGGGAAACTAACTACAGCTTTCGCCGCCTGGCACTCAGTATCTGTGTCGATCTCATCATTGAGAAAAACACGTTTAGGGGAATGCACAGTGTATATTCATGTAGCTAAGATACAGTTCCCTTGTGAATGTTTCAATACTGAGTTCAGCCAGCGCCATCGCATGTGAAGGAGCCAGAAAGGGTTGGAGGTAGATTAAGTAGAAGATGGGGGTTAGGAAACTAGGAGAAAGAAAATTCAGACTTGTAAACAGAATAAAACATTCTTTATTTTCTAGTGCTGCCCTTTTAAAGCACTTGTGACAAAGCAAGGTCACAAGTGGGTTGCTCCTGCAGAGCAAGGTCACAAGTGGGTTGTATTGCTTACGCCCAGCTGATGGAGATAAAGAGCATGTTACAAGGGATACCTGTGCATGTTGCCATGTTGGAGTGGAATGAAATGCTCTGGAGAATCTCTGGCAAAGAGAAGCTTTTTGTTCTCCTTAGAGTGGGAGCCAAGTGTTGAAGGAAACTTGTAGTAATAAAATGATTTTATTGACGATGTCTATGTATGCATGTGTTTGTTTTTGCATATGTGTGTGTTCCTGTATCTATATGGTGCTTTATATGTTATCTGTATGTCTCCATATTTGTCTGTCATTCTGTGTCTATATTTCTGTGTATGTCTCGTTTGTAGGTCTGTGTTTCTCTGTGTGTACATATGCAGGTAGATCTGAGGATAGTTCTTGGTTAACAAGAGGTTTCAGGATTCAGAAACATGAGTGAGAAGGAAATTCAGTCACCTTTTTCTTTCTTTTCTCTCCCTTTTGTTTTTGTTTCCAGCTTCCTCTCCTTCCCTCCGCCCCACGCCACAGCATTTATTCCTCTTTTCTTCAGCTCTTTCCATCCCCCATCTTGTAAATTCTTGTTCCTGTAGAAAAGTCTAAAAATTAATCTATCATGCTTGTTCTTAGAGTCAGGCTCCTTTCCACAATGTGCTCCTTGTACATTCTTCTCTTTCTTTTATTTTTTCTTTTTAAACTTGTTGAAGGCTTCCACTTTGCAAATTCCTGTGGGCAGTTCTGGTTTATGTGTCTCCCCTTCATTTGGCCCCTGACTAGAAGATTAATAATTTTTTAGAAAAAGATACAAAAGGATGCAAACAAAAATAACTTGCCTAAAATGCAGCTGTCTCATTGGGGTCTTGGAGGCAGGTTTAGCTGGTAAAACCCTAATCAGGTGCTGGAAGGGGTGAGGCCAAAAGTTTAATGTAGGATAAAAATGCAAGCCCCTTAAATCTCTTAGTGTTCGGCTTAACCTCGCCTTGACTCTGCAGAGATGGCTGTAAGGAAGGATGAGCTTGTATTAAACAGGATTCTATCTTTCTGGCCAACCGCTGCTATGCCAGTTCCAGTATTAATCAGTATCAATAGTGAAAATTTTCTGTATTGATTTCTGTCAGTTTAAGTGTCAGACCTGCCTAGCTTCCCCATTAGTGTAATCAAAGCTGAGACACTGGCATTGCTCTCAAGTGCCTTTTTCCTCTGTTTGCTAAGATGAATTCATGCCCTGCCCTGGTGCAAGATCACTCATCCCTCATGTAACTTGGAAGGTGGAAAAGCTGTCAAGAAAACTTGGGGCAGGTTTTAACAGACATTGTATTTCACTAGTGGTAGAATGGGGAAGCTGCCCCAAATGTCAATCAAATGTAATGAAGCATATAGACAGAATATAGTAGTAATATGCATAGTGCCTGTCATCCCAGGATCTTAGCGTGCATAGCAAGCACCAATTAAGCCATTAAACAGAAGAACTTGAGATGGGTCTGAAACTAGAGTGCTAGTAGGCTTCCTGGGAAAGGGAGCATAGTCTAGTGATCTGAGTGCAAAAAATCTTGAGTTAATCTCCCATCTTTGCACCTGACTTGCTACTGCTATATCATCTTAGGCAGCTCCCTTCGCTACTTTGTGCTTCAGTTTCCCCCCAAGTAACAGCTCCATAACTCACAAGGGGGTGTGAGGATTAATGAATACTTCTAAAGCTCGCTGAAGATACAAAGTGCTACAAGTATTAATTGTATATTTACTATTATGTATTAATGAACCCTCAAAACCAATCTGTGAGATGGATGTAATAATGGATATACAGACCTCTTTAGCAGACAGGATAACCTGAGACAACAGAGTTTTAGTGACTTATGCAGTAGGTTTGGTCTACACACTAAGTTAGGCCTGGGCTACACTCACACTTTACAGTGCTGCAACTGGGGTGTGAAAAAACACCCCCCTGAGCGCTGCAAGATACAGCGCTGTAAAGCATCAGTGTAATCAGGGCAGCAGCGCTGGGAGCGCGGCTCCCAGCGCTGCACGCTACACCCGTAAGGGATGTGGTTTACATGCAGCGCTGGGAGAGCTCTCTCCCAGCGCTGCCGCTCTGACTACACTCACACACTGCAGCGCTTTGAAATTCCAAATGTAGCCATACCCTTAGGTTTGGTCTACACACTAAGAACTTATGTTGGTATCACTGCATTGCTCAGAGGTGTATATAAAATCCACACCTCTGAGCAACATAGTTATACCGAACTAACCCCCGCTGTAGACAGTGCTAGGTTGACGGGAGGGCTTCTCCCGTCAACATAGCTACTGCCTCTCGGGAGGTGGAGTTCCTAAGCCGCTGGAAGAAATTCTCCTGTTCGCGTCTTCACTGAGCACTATAGCAGTGCAGCTGCACTGTAAGTGTAGACAAGCCCACAGTAAAAATGGGAATAGAACCTACAAATCTTGACTCCCAGTCTCTTACACTATTCAGTAGAGCACTGTCCTGAAATCTGTGGACTCTAGCATGAGGTTCCAACAATTTTGTTAGTAACGTTATTTCCATGGAGGCCTGGAGGCTTTGATTTTTCAGACAAAATCAAGCAGTGTTTTTGTGTGGTTCATGGAGGCAGCGTATGCAGCTGTAACTCTGTGTTACCCAAGTAAAGCAGAATAGTGAGGGGCTCAGCTGACTATTTTGATGGAAGAAAAGGGGAAGAAATCTATGTAGCTCAGGTCCCCAATACCATCTTCCCCTTAACAGCAAATATTCAATCACGGCTGCCCAGAGGACATATTCTGGAAGATTTCAGAAATTTATTGAATAAATGCTAGTTTTCATTTATGACTGAAATAAACAAGGGTGTCAGCCAAAGCAGTGCTGCTGAGGGGCTTGTCACACTCCAGTGCCAGGCAGCAACGGCTGCTGCTTTGGAGACAGATTTATTAAGATTATTAGTAAGTGTTATCTGGAGGTGACTGAAATCACTGGGTGAGCTCCAGAGGATTAACTTTCCAAAGATAGCAAAGGCAAAAAAAGAAACTCCAGACAAATAAGCCACCTAGTACCAGTTGTATTTATTTAATGAAGTCCCTACACAGGATTAGCTCACAAGCAATCACTTGTTTTCATGGCAGGAGACACGGGGGAGGGAAAACAGGAAACATTTTAAGAAGCAGCTCACAATGTGGGAAGCACCCTCTCTTGTCTGGCTCAACAGGTAGGAGATTGCCTGTGTTGGGAAGGCGGGGCGAAGAGGCATCACCTATTCTTGGGTCCCACTACATTTAGGGAGCCAGCATACAGCAGCTGTGATACAGAATTAACCTTTATTATGAAGGCTGTATACAGGGAAAAGAAGTCAGTTAAAATGGATGCCTGTGTCTTCGGCATTGGTCCAAACTGGTCTGAAACAGAGTGGCAGCCTGAAGGAGGATGAATAATAATCAGAGTAATTTTCTGCCATTCTCCAGAAACTTTCATCAGAGGATCTCAAAGTCCTTTGCAAACATGAATTCATTAATCATCAGAACCCCTCCCCCCCCAGGAGGTAGGTCAGAATTATATTTCCCAGATAGGGAACCTGAGGCTCTAAGAGGTTGTCCGGTGACCCGTAACAATAGAGAGAGACTGAATGGACATAAATATCATGGACTGAATAGACACACTGGATTTATGGCTTATTATAACAATCTATAACCCACTAACAACCACCCTCCCAGCTGCCTTCCCCTACACACACACACACCCCCCCCCCGCCGCAACTGGAGGGGTGTTAATAGGCCACTTCACCTTGAATGGTCCCTTGAAATATGTGTTAACTACTTAAGCTAAATAATCTGTTCCACCTTGTATTTAGCTGTGATGTATGTTTCCCAGACCTGAAGAAGAGCTCTGTGTAAGCTTGAAAGCTTGTTTCTTTCTCACTGGCAGAAGTTGCTCCAATAAAAGATATTACGTCACCCACTTTGTCTCTCTAATGGAGAAACTTTGAGAGAGAGAAAGAAGAAAAAAAAAGGATCTCTACAGAATAACAGCAGGAGCACTGAAAGAGGAAAATAGAGTAGTTTACGGACAAATATAACACAACTCTTAATTTTGTACTTGTGGCACGTTAGAGACTAACAAATTTATTAGTCTCTAAGGTACAGATACAGACTAACAAGGCTGCTACTCTGAAACCTGTCTTAATTTTGTATGTGGTGCCTAGATAGTATAGTGATGGGCACATCAGAAATGCCATTTATCAATTGATTGATGGATTATCTAGAATGGATAGATGGGGAGGAGGGATAGCTCAGTGGGTTTTGAGCACTGGCTTGCTAACCCAGGGTTATGAGCTCAATCTTTGAGGGGGAAGATCTGGGGCAAAAATCAGTATCTGGGCCTGCTAGTGAAGGCAGGGGACTGGACTCAATGACCTTTCAGGGCCCTTCCAGCTCTATGAGATATATATGTGTATATATATAATGAACCCCAGAGTCCTGATTTCCAGTCTCCTACTTTAACCACTAGACAACATTGCTTCCCAATAAATGTATCATGTTGGGGAGATTCAAGTTCAGGTCTCATCCTTTCCAGGCACTGAGCTGACAGAGCATGCTAAACCCAAAGAGTAGGAAGTACCTTGTGGTAGTCTCTAGTGCTCCACTAGGGCCATTCTCTAGCGTGGTTTTGATGGACTCTGGAGGAGACCATGTTCAGGACTAAGCAGCCAAGGTTGCCCTAATGTGTGGCAACAGGGATTCCTCTTGAAATCAAAGGGAGTTCCTTGTATTCTGTGTTGGGAAACTGGACCTCTGGATCTATGCTTTCTCCCTGCTTAGGGGCTTGGTGACACTCGAAGCTCCAAAGTTCTTCCCGCGGGAGTGCTCCCGCGGCAGCGCTTTGAAGTGCGAGTGTGGTCACAGCACCAGTGCTGGGAGAGAGCTCTCCCAGCACTGCAGGTACTCCACCTCCCCGAGGGGATTAGCTTACAGCGCTGGGAGCGCACTGTTTACACTGGCCCTTTACAGCACTGTAACTTGCTGTGCTCAGGGGGGTGTTCTTTCACACCCCTGAGCAAGAAAGCTGCAGCGCTGTAAAGCGCCAGTATAGCCAAGGCCTAAGTCTCCAGGAGTTGTAGCCCTCTCTCCTTCCTTCAGAGCAATGCACCATTTTGATCTGGGACAATATACACCATTGCTTGTGCCTCTCTTGACTTCATTAAAAACCACAACACCAGAAATTGAGCTCCTTAATTTGGTAAGCCTGTTCAGACAGGAAAGGCCTTTAATTTCACTCAGACTTGAGCAGAAGGGAGCCTATGAATGTAACTTAGCAACTCATTCTTCAGCCAGGGGAAGGGCAGGACACACAGCTCAGCTCTCTTGGGATAAGCTATCACAACTGGAAATTGGAGGAAAACATGGACGAATGGGATGGGAATCTCGCTGAGCAATCTTACACTTGGGCAGGAGAGTAGGAGTAGAATCCTCTGCTGAATTTGAGCTGTGTATTTATTTCTATGCAGGGACTAGAGGGCGTGCCAGCAGTGCTCAAAGAAGTAGACACTAACTAGCTGGTGTAGTGCCCTGGATACACACATGCAACTCCTATAGATAGCAGTTTATGGCCCTAAAATTCTTATAATTTAAATAATTGATTTCCAACTAATGAAAAGAACTGATAAAATATTGGAGAGAGACTGAGAGCAGAGGGAAAGGAGAGAAAGAGAGACTGTGAAATTACAGGGTCACCTCCTGACCTCTTTTTGGCAGGCTCCAACTTTCCTGTAGCAGTAGTTACTTCTTCAGGTGAAGCTGGTGAAAGCAGAAGCCATTTCCTTTCATAAATAAAATTAAAGAACATGCATTGAGATAAGAGAGACAGAATTTTCTCCTCTTGAGAATTTCTTTCTACATCTGAAAAATATTCTCAGGCAAAAGAAATAGAACTTAAAATTTCCCTGGAAAACCTGAGGAATTTTTGCAGCAAGAACAAAAATATAATCTGAGTCTGGTATTTTATAACACTTGATATACAATAGAGTCCAAGGAGTTTTACCATTTCTCTTTGGAACCAGTTATCTAGAACATATGGGCCATTCTGTGGCATTCTGTTGAGCCGTAGGGCTGGTCTACACTAGGGGGGAAATCGATCTAAGATACGCAACTTCAGCTACGTGAATAGCGTAGCTGAAGTCGAAGTATCTTAGATCAAGTTACCTACCGTCCTCACGGCACAGGATCGATGTCTGCAGCTCCCCCTGTTGACTCCGCTACCGCCGGTCGCGTTGGTGGAGTTCCGGAGTTGACAGGAGCTTGTTCAGGGATTGATATATCGCATCTAGATGAGACGTGATATATCAATCCCTGAGAAATCGATTGCTACCCACCGATACGGCGGGTAGTGAAGACGTAGCCTTAGACTGGTTTTAACTGACCTCTGGAGGATTCTCCCAGGGCAGGGTTAGGGGAATCCTGCAGTAGAGCAGCTGTGGTACTTCCTAAACCACCCTCTTCCTGTGTGACAGTACAAGGAAAAAGGAAGAAATGGGCTGGGTGGGGTTTCGCTATGCTTGTCTGATTCCCAGCACTTCAAGAAAAAAACTGGGAGCCATTGACAGCAATCATCAATCTGGTCTAATTTACATCAGGGATCAGGAATGGGGCACTTCTCTTCAGGTGTCTTAAAGCCACCTTTGCCCCCTGCCTCCTTCAGGTGTACACTGAATGCTTGTCAGCCATACTCAAGAATAAGGATCTCTCATATATACAAAGAACTGTGGTAATGATTCCATATTTAGCACTGTAAATAGTTTTCTATGATAAGGTTGGTTTTGAAACCACTACCTCCAACTTCCTTGGCACGTATCCTTTCTACCTGACATTTTTGATATTTGGTCTCCTGCCAAAGGTTAATTCATTTGGAGAGACTGAGATGAATTGGCCCAGATTCTTAATATGGGAGTTTGAAAAATGAGAGGTTTTAACTTATGGAAAAGTCTTCTAATAGTTGGAACATCATATCTGAAAAATGGTTTGGCTTAGAAACTCCACATTTGTTTGATTCATTCCTCTTCAATGAGAATTAGTGTCTTTGAATATTTTAGGGAGGATGAATTATTTTTTTTTTTGAGTCATTCATTGTGGAATTTTGAACTATATAAAGTCTATATAAAACTATATAAAGTCAGTAGGCTCACTGGCACAGTTTAGAAATTCCCAGGGGCTGAGAGAGCCACAAGGGCTCAGAGCTAAACTGGGACGGGTAGAAAGAAGTCTACAGTTAGCCTGCTGTATAAACTTCTCAAAGTCTGTAACCAAAGCAGACCACTTGACATACTAATTATGGGATAAACTCCTGAAAGGAGGAGAACTGGCTGAATTCAAAAAAGTTCAGAAGTGCATGGGACTAGCCTGCAAAGTTCCTTAAGTCTGTAGCTGAACTGACATGGTTGAAGGACTTTGTCATCAGAAACAACTTGAAATAATCATTGGTTTTTAGGGCTCCCGTGAAACAATAAACCTGAGATTAAAAGCCTGCTATATTCTGATGACCTGATCATATTATTATCCACAAAGACAGCCTTCAAAAGAATCTTAATTTGCTTGAAACATTCAGCAACAGATGAGTCATACCAGTCAGTCTGCAAGAGACCAAAATCATAATCTTGGAGAAAAAGCTGTAAAACAAACTCTATTAGAGACAGAAATTGAACACACCCCAAATTATCCACTTCTGGACCTTTTATACATTAAAGAGTTTCAGACTGTCTAGAAAAACATTGTGAGGAAGCACTCTGCAGGTTCTCTGTATTATAAAGAGACAACTATAAAATACAATCTACTGATGATATAGCTGGCTAAAACTTAATGAAATCCATGTAACCCATGGAATCCAGCTCATTCTACTATGTGAGAGTGAAGTGTGATGTAACTGCAAACTAAATTGAATGGAACAAAGCCAAAGCTCTCCAAAAGATGGAAATATGTATTTGTAATATTTATTCAACTAAAAAAATGTGCAAAATTCACAGTGAATATTACTTGCAATGAATTATCCAATCGGCTCCAGACAAAGTTTCAATAGAATCCCTGCCCATACAGTTCCGCAAACAGGTATTATGCACACACAAGCACTCCCCCAACAATCCTACAGGCAGAGCCAGGATGATTCCCTCTGCCACTCAATATACAGGAAATGATTCTGCACTTCTGGTAGCAGCTCAGCCGAAGTAACACATGCTTCCTACCCGGCAAAGCATTAGGAGGCCAAAAACAAAAATGCGGTAAGAATGCACTTCATTCTTACATAGTTTCACATTCAGACCACAACTAATAAACCTGCAGTTTTTACTCAGGCAGAATTCTCACTGAAGTCAGTGATAGTTTGCTTTAGTAAGGACTAAATAAAAACTGTATATAAACCTCAGGACTTAACCAGTTATTAACAAACTATTAAGACCCATGATACAAACAGTCCAACTGAGAAATTAATAGTGAGCAGCGTCATACATAGACCAAACCCTGAAGAAAGTACACAGCATTATGGAAAGAACAGATCATAAAAAACTAAGCTAGATTGCTAGAATAAAGCCCTTCACTCTAACAGACTACTTTTCTACAGCAAAATTCACAGAGCACATGCAGACCCTAACAAAATACAGAATCAGTGAACTCATGTAGCAGGGGTCTATGTGTATGTGTGTGGATGCAGGGGTGTGTGTATGTGTGTTCATGTGACACATTTGTGCATGTGGCATGGGTTCATGCATGTGTGCAAAGATAGGCATGTATGTATGTATATGGCATGAGTGTATAGAAATGAATGTGTGAGTGCTGTACGCGGCATAGGAACATGAGGATGCATGTGTTTGTGGCATGAGTGTGCATGCATATGAATATAATATGGATGCATGAATGTGCATATATGTATCTGATTTTGGAGCACAAGTGTGCTTTCCTATGAATGTGGCTTGGGATATGTGTATATGTGGCATGCATTTTATGTCTATAGAGTGGTGCATATGGATTTGTGGAGTGGTTCCATGGGTTTGTGTTTCTGTGTATGAAACATTGGTGCATGGATGTGCGTATAGTTGTGTGTGCATTTTCCATGTCATTTGCAAGTTAATCAGCAAGATTTTCTGCCCTTGGCTAGGAGTCTTTTGCTTGGGCACAGATCCAGAACTCCTGTTTAAGCAGCAAGCAGTAGCAACACTAATTAAGTGAGGAAGTGCTGCATATTACAGGCAGATTTGTGGGGCATTTGCTCGAGACAGAGCCTGCTTGTTGGTGTCGCTTGTCTTTATTCCACACACCACCTATAATTCAGGTCAGCACTTGTCTCCTTGCTGCTGCCTGATCGTGCATATACTGTGTTCCCCAATCCACACATTCCCCCTCCTTCCCTCCACTCTGGAGCCTGTTCATTCCTTTAAGATTTAATGAGAGGCCCTCCCAGCCTGGCAAGCAGGGCTCTTGTGTCACTGCTGAAGCCAAGATCAAACCTTGGTCAGGAATTGTCCATAAGTGCAGACACCAGTGTGAAGGGAAGGAAAAAACAATAAGAGCCATTTATTTCCAAAAGCAGCAAAGAATCCTGTGGCACCTTATAGACTAACAGACGTTTTGGAGCATGAGCTTTCGTGGGTGAATACCCACTTCTTCAGATGCATTTATTTCCAATTGCACTTAGTGCTTAAAAAAAAGTGACCCAGAAATGCTGAGTCAGCAGTGTCTGACAAATTAGTCAACAGGATGAATGGACCTTGGCTTCTGGCAATTAGCATTGACAAAGCTCTGTGTGTGTGAATTTGCGTGCATGTGAATGGGTGTGTCTGTTTTCCTGTTAGCCAGGCTTGCATGCCCAAGGAGAGAGGAGGGATTGAAGAAGGAAATGACTTGCTTTGACTTCACAAAGGGATTTGCATTCCCAAGGACATGCAGCAATCTGCTGCCTTTCTGTTTCAGAGGCTTACAGGCTGCAGCTATCAGGAATGTGATATGCTGAGTCTCTTAGAATGGTGATGTATCAGTAGAGCTGGGGGACAGGGGAGCCCAGGTCTGGAGTAGTAGGGAGTGCTACAGGTCAGGAGTGATGTGTATTGAAAAAGCTATAGGATTAACTCAGGGCTAGACGAGCAGGGGAATGCTGTATATCAGGACTGAGGGTATGTCTACATCTACAATTTTGCAGCGCTGGTTGTTACAGCTGTATTAGTACAGCTGTATAGGGCCAGTGCTGCAGCGTGGCCACACTTACAGCAACCAGCGCTGCAAGTGGTGTTAGATGTGGCCACGCTGCAGCGCTGTTGCACACCGCGGGGAAGGAGACCTGCTTGGAGGGGGGGTCAGGGAACGCCAGAGCACACCGCGGGGCTGGATACCTGCTTGGAGGGGGGGGTCGGGGGAACGCCAGAGCACACCGCGGGGAAGGAGACCTGCTTGGAGGGGGGGGTCGGGGAACGCCAGAGCACACCGCGGGGAAGGAGACCTGCTTGGAGGGGGGGGTCGGGGAACGCCAGAGCACACCGCAGGGCTGGATACCTGCTTGGAGGGGGGGGTCGGGGAACGCCAGAGCACACCGCGGGGAAGGAGACCTGCTTGGAGGGCAGTGGAGTTTGCTTGATTACCAGAGAGGCTTCCTCAGGTATGCTGGGATACCTGCTTATTCCACGGAGGTCAACAAAAATGCTGGTGAGTGTCTACACCTGATGACCAGCGCTGGTGATCCAGCGCTGGATCCTCTACACCCAAGGCACGACCGGGTGTACGGCCAGCGCTGCAAACAGGGAGTTGCAGTGCTGGTAATGCCCTGCAGGTGTGTACACATCCTAAGTTGCAGCGCTGTAACCCCCTCACCAGCGCTGCAACTTTGTAGTGTAGACAAGGCCTGAGAGTACTGATGGAGATCAGGAGGAGGTGGGTTTTTTTGGGAGAGCCAGGCAGGGGATGGGGGGAAAGAGTTAGGATTAGAATAAGGATGCTGCAGACCAGGACTGAGGAGTCTTGGTAGAATTTAGGAGGGGGCGGGGAGTGTGTGCAATGGCAGCCCAGGACTGGAATAGAAGAGAGTATTGCAGATCCAGATTAAAGTGCATTGCCAAAGCTGTTTGGGAAGCCCTGGGCTAGAATAGCAGGTGGGGCTGCAAGTTGAGATTAAACTGAACATGTTGAGCTGAGGTTTATCCCAGTCTGTCTGAAATCTGCCTCTAATGCTTCCTGGCAATGTCCCAACTCATGCAGTGCACAATGACAGTTCCTGGTTTCATCTTTATTGAAACTGCACATAAGCTTTTTGTTGTTATAATCCTGTGAATCTCCTCCTGTCTTCCGAGTTTTGAATGCTAGGTCATCCCTGGACTCTGACTGGATGGGGGTTGGGAGCAGTGGCATAGCCAGGTTCTAACATCAGGGGGAGTGAACACTTAAAAAAAGGTGCCACTCGACATATCAAATTACTAATTACATACTTTTAAATTCGTTATACATATTTATTTTGTACTTAAAATAAAAACACAAGAATGATATTGTTTTACAAGTACCTGAGCCCACTTAACAAGTTTTATTGTCCTTGGGTCTGGCTTCCATCCTCTCTCCAACTATTGCAGCTGTCTGGAGGTGCCTGCCTTCCATGCCTTGCCTTCCATGCCTGCATTCACACCTCATTCATTCAACAGGGCAATTGATTAAGGGGTGGGGGAAAATCTTAGTCTATTCTTAGCAAAGAGACATTTTTCTTCTGTCTTATTCTATCCTTAGGAGCTATAACATTATACCAAGGGCAATGCAAAGTTTCTACATGAGGCTTTGATACAAAGTTTTCTATACCAAGGCTCATCAGTACAAGGTTTCTATATGAGGCTTTGATACAAAGTTTCATGAAAACAGAGATCACACGTGAGTAGACCCACTACAAGGTTACATGAAGTGGCACAATGTAAAGTCATATGAAAATTATCAGAGATTTATCTACAGAAGCCCATCATTGGGGAATCATGGGGGAGCGGGGGGCTGACTGGCTGGCCCTGCTGCTCTCCTGTTCTACAGGAACAGAAGTGATTCTAGGTAGCAGAGCCAACAATCCATCACCTCTCTCCCGTGCGCCATTCAGTCCAATAAATAATATTTTTTTAAAAAAACCTCCCCAGTTTCATTTACTGCTGCGAAATGTCTTCAAAGGCTCAGACAAAGGTATTACCAGTGACATGCGCAGAATATCAACTACAAACCCATTCGGGAAGGCAGTGAGCAATTCCAAGTGGCTGAAGGCTTAGTGCTGAAAGGCTAGAGAGATGCCTGAGAGCTCGGATTAGGTGTCTGGGTTTTATTGCTGGAACCTACATTGTGCATAAAAGAACCTGTGGCGAGGGATGCTGGGGAGCACCCCACCAACCCAGATATGCAGGGGGACTGCATGATATGTGAGAGGGATTCAGTGGGGACTAAGCCATCTTCTGTGCCGGTATGGGGGAGGGGGCTGATCCTGGATGTATTTTTAGTGTGTATGTGGGAATCAGATTCACTCATCTATGGGTGTAACCATTGGGTAGGCTGTGGAAGTGCGGTGCCCCCTAGTGGCTGGTTCCACTTACAGCCAATGAGGTAGTTCCCTTGGCTCAAGGGGGTTGGTACTTGTGGGGCTACAGGTCCAGGGTACAATTTCTAGGGTGGGTTTTTTTGTAAATATAGCATTTAAAGCAGCCAATCCTGCTGCTGCTAGAGAAAACTCAGCTGCCATCTTGGAAAGTGTGGGGTACAGACATGAGCTCTGGAGCATTTCCCATTATTTACGGGGCATCTGCAGCTTAGAGGATGGGCTTCTAGATAAGGCAGCAGACTGGGTCTTAGGAGATGTAGGTTCAGTTCCTGTGTCTGCCACAGACTCTCTGGGGGGACCTTGGGTAAGTCACTTAATCTCTCTGGGCCTCAGTTCCCTGTCTGTAAAATGGGGATAATACTCCAACCTCTGTCTGTTTGGAGTGAGGGGACTGTCTCTTACTAGCACAATGGGCCCTCATCTAGCTGGAGCCTCCAGGAGCTACCTTCCTAATACCAGAAGAGTTTTTTCAGACTGTATAGGCTGCTTCCATAAAGGTGACCTGAATGAGTAGAACAAGAAGAGATCAAACCCAATACATATGTGGGAGGTGGCATGGGTCTAGTGGATGTGGCACTGGACTGGGAATCAGGAGAGCTGGGCCCTGAGTCTCACCATTCCTTTGCTAGGAGCAAATAGCTGTGAAATCCACTGGCAATGTGTGTGTCTCCATCCCTTTTCAGTGGCAGGGCCACAAAGAAATAACAGCCCTCTAGTACTACCAGTTACTTCACAAACTCAACTGGTAGAGGACTGTGCTGTGAATCTAAAGATCCCAACCCTGCTGATGACCTATGGAGGGATTAATATCATTCTACAGGATGATATTTTTTGTTTTTCATTTTTAAGTTTTTACAAAACAGGAGATTACATCCAAAAAACTATATTTAAGAATGTTCAGGTTGCAAAGTCAAGGACTTAAACGTTAGAAAATTCCAGAAATAAGATTGCCCATTAAATTTTAATTTGGGCCTGTTGTACCTATGCATCATGATACAGTCTTAAATTACATGATCATATGTAATTTTTTTCCACACTCACCTCATTCAGTGCACAGAATGGACTTTGCTTTGGGAGCGTACCAGAATTATGTAATGAATGAGGCTGTTGTTTGTAGGATTCCTGCCTCGTTTGTTGTAAAAGGTTGGAAGGTGTAGAAATTGGAAGTTGTGTAGTGAATGAAGCAGGGAACTGCAGAAAGGATGGACAGTTGAATCCCACTCTGGAACTAGAGTCTCTTCCTGCCTCTGCCACGGAGTTCAAGTGTGAGGCAGAGGAAGTCATATAAACCAGAATTTTGAGAGGTGCGAGTTCCTCTTTATTTTGGGTACCCAACTTGAGACACCTGGGGTATGATTTGAAGAAGTGCTGAGTGCTCACAGCTGCAAACTGAGGTCAGTGGAAGTTCTACTCTGAATTTATAAAGTACTGTGACAAATCAA
Source organism: Gopherus flavomarginatus (assembly GCF_025201925.1). Lineage (NCBI taxonomy): Eukaryota > Metazoa > Chordata > Testudines > Testudinidae > Gopherus > Gopherus flavomarginatus. The sequence continues at coordinate 118,705,056 of NC_066621.1, read as the reverse complement.
GTTTTGACATTCATAAATTGGGCACCCTAAATTAGCTGATACAGAAATAAAATCCAAAGTTGACAAAAATATCACAGCTACATCTGTGTAAAATGGGGATAATACTACCACCTCACTTCACAGGAGTGTTGTGAAGGTAAATTCATCAATGTTTGTAAAGAACTAAGATATTAAGATGGAAGTGTGTGGCGGTGCAGTGCTGCCTGCTGGTCATCTCAGGAATTAGCTCTTTCCAGCCTAGAGCGCCCTGTGCAGGCTGGTGTCTCACCTGCTACTGGCCCCCATGTCCTTCCTGGACCCTGGTGCCCTCTATGTCAGGGTTCCATCCCCAGCAGTAACCCACAATCTGGTTCTTCCCCCCAAGGGAACTCCCAACCCTCTATCCCACTCACTGGGGCAGACTGCAGTCTATAAACCACCCATCATCAGCAAAGGGGGGTTTGGACCTGCTGCTTTTGCCTATCCTGGGCTGCACCTCTGCAACGCCAGTACCCTTCCCAGCCTTTAGCAAGGCCTGCAGCCTAGGGTTTTTCCAGGCTGGAACTCCCCAGCTCTTCTGGCCTTTCTCTAGCCCTGCTCTACCTCAAGTACTAGACAGTCCAGTCCTTCTCTTTCCACCACTAGAGAGAGACTGTGTCCTTCTAGCCCACCACTCTCTTATAAGGGCCAGCTGGGCCCTGATTGCACTGGCTACAGCTGTAGCTGCTTTCCCAATCAGCCTAGCTTTTCTCTGCCACAGCCCTCTGCAGGACTGCTTTAACCCCTTCTGGGCCGGAGCGAGGTCACCACCCAGCTACAAAGAGCCATAGAAAATCTCATGAGGAAATTAATAATTCTGTTTTCAATGCAGGGTTTGGATGGTCTACAGTAAATAATGCATGAGGCCACATAGTGAATAATGAAAATAAAAAGAAACATTGACTAGCTATTCATTCATTGTGCACCATCTATCTTATGCACTGAATGAGACAGTGATCCTGTGGAAAAAATATGTGATAATGTAATTAAAGACTGTGTTGTAATATATACACATTTCTGGCATTTCCCAACTTTTGAGACTTGACTTTGCAACGTTAATGCTTTTTAACTTAGTTTTTTATGTTATATTTATAAAGCATGTAGAAAAATAACTGTATTATTGCTGCCAATTGTTTTTTCCAGCCATATTAGCCATATCCCTCTTCCTTACACAGCACTGCATAACACAAACACACTGACTAAGCTAGTACATATGGGAGCCATGTACTAGGGACCTTAAAATGTACAGAATCTCTGCCTCTCCTAGTGTTATTTTTTCATAGTTATGTCTCATCAAACATTGGACATTATGTCATGCTGTTTTGTGGTCCACATAGTGTTATCTTCATAGATCACTCTTAATCAGCCCTGGACAGAGCCCTGATGGAAGAGCTGTGCTCACTGCCACCATGGTTAGAAACAGATCCTGTTAGAGAGTCATGTCTGTTTATTGGGTTTAAGCAGAATTTCCTATTTCAATATATTTGACTGGGATAAACTGTAGGGAATAATCTGGCATTAGTGCTCAGATTAAGGACCTGATAGATGGGACCTTATAGATTGTTTCCTTCCCTAGGAACAAATGAACGCCAACACAAGTTACATCAGCATAAAGCTGCCACAGTTAGTATATCGCTTGTGTGCATACATATTGGCTCCTTACATGAGTTCTGCAAGTACTCACCAGGAGTACGTTTCAATGCATAGTGCAGTGCCCCCTGGCTAAGTATGTCAATGTGCAACTTGCCACCATCCAGCGCACTTTTTGGGAAGTTTTGGCAATGCATGGTGGCAGGGCCGCCCAGAGGGAGGGGGGGCAAGTGGAGCAATTTTCCCCAGGCCCCGGGCTCCGCAGAGGCCCCCAAGAGAACGGCTGAGGCTCCCGGCCCGACCCACCCCTCTCCCGGAGCCTCAGCACATCCAGGAGCTTCCCTGAACAGCTGCAGCGTGTCTCCGGCGGGGCCTGAGCTCCGCCCTGCTCAGAGCCGTGTGGTAAGGGGGCAGGGCTGGGAGCTCAGGCCCCACTGGAGCTCGCAGCCCCGCCCCCTTACCACGAGGCTCTGAGAGGGGAGGAGCTCAGGCCCGCCGGAGGCAAGCTGCATCGCTGTTCAGGGACACTCCTGGATGCGACGTGCTGAGGATCCAGGTGAGGGGGGAGCAGGGGGTAAGAGGCTGGGACCGGGGCCAGGGGTGTTGTGTAAGGGGAAGGGAGTCCCGGGGACAGTCAGGGGACAGGGAGGGGGCAGAGGTTGGGGGAGCAGTCAGGGGACAGGGAACTGGGGGGTTGGATTGTGGGCATTCCGGGGATCTGTCAGGACTCAGCGGCGGGGTGGATAGGAGTCGGGGCAGTCAGGGGACAAGGAGCAGGAGTGGGGTCCTGGCAGGGGCGCCTCTAGGGATTTTGCCATCCCAAGCATGGCAGGCAGGCTGCATCTGGCAGTTTGCCTGTGAAGGGTCCGCTGGTCCTGCGGCATCGGCAGACCTCCCGCAGGCGTGCCTGTGGGAGGTCCACCGATGCCGCGGGACTAGCGGACCCTCTGCAGGCACGCCTGGAGGAGGTCCACCAAAGCCACAGGACCAGCAGATCCTCCGCAGGCAAACCGCTTGAGGCAGCTTGCCTGCCTCCCTCATGGTGCCGGCAGAGTGCCCCACACGGCTTGCCACCCCAAGCACACTCTTGGTGTGCTGGGGCCTGGAGCTGCCCCTGGGTCCCGGGGTGGTGGTGGTGGTGTCTTTGGGGGATGGTGAGGGGGCAAGGAGCAGGATGGGTCAGGGATTCTGAGGGGGGTGGGCAGTTGGGGGCAGGAAGAGGGTGTGGGTCAGATAGGGGGCAGGGCCAGGCTGTTTGGGAGGCACAGCCTTCTCTACCCTAAAGCTCATTCAGCAGTTTGAGGCTTGCAGAAGAGCCAAGCTGTTAGCTTTTCCATTAGGGCTACCATCCCTTTCACTTCTCAAATGCCAAATTATAGTCTATATTTAATTTCAGTGCCATAGGGAGATTCATGTCAGGGGAGGGTAGCTTCATTTAAAATTAGCCACTGGGGGAGAGATCACATGAGAAGAGCAATATCCTGCACCACCTACCTCCTTCCCAACCCTACTAAGGGAGACCCTCCCTCCCCTGCATTCCCTGAGGCTTCAGAGGGGTTAATTCAGTGGTTCTCAAACTTTTGTCCTGGTGACCCCTTTCATATAGCAAACCTCTGAGTGCGACACCGCCCACCCCCTTATAAATTGAAAACACTTTTTTAATATATTTAACACTATTATAAATGCTGGAGGCAAAGCGGGGTTTGAGGTGGAGGCTGACAGCTCGCGACCCCCAGTAATAATCTAGTAACCCCCTGAGGGGTCCCAACCCCCAGTTTGGGAACCCCTGGGTTAATTTAATTTTAGCACCCTGTGTCCATTCACATGCATGTGCTATTTTGAGCATTTCAGTTTTCACAACCTAGGCTCATCCCAGATTCTGGAACAAGCTCAAATGCTCAGTTCGTGGATTATGTACATAAGCTGTACTAAAGACAAACCCACAGTAACTGTCTCCAGTTTGTGAGGGACCCCATGGAGCCAGTCTCTAGGAAACAGATAAATGCATGGAAGTTAAGTCCATTAATGGCTGTTAGCCAGGATGGGTAAGGAATGGTGTCCCTAGCCTCTGTTTGTCAGAGGGTGGAGATGGATGGCAGGAGAGAGATCACTTGATCATTACCTGTTAGGTTTACTTCCTCTGGGGCACTTGGCATTGGCCATTGCTGATAGACAGGATACTGGGCTGGATGGACCTTTGGTTTGACCCAGTATGACTGTTCTTATGTTCTAAGCTAAATGAACCCAAAGTTAGGGAGACAGATATGAGTCAAGGAAGCCATCAGAGTATCAGAAACCTGGAAAAATCTCTGACTGGATGGGCTCAGGTGTTTGGTCACAAGCTGAGGTGATTCAAAAGTTTTGGATTTTTTTTTTAAGCAGATTTTTTTTTATTGTTTCTTTAAACAATCAAACACAGCAAGCAGCAAATATTTGGCCACACACTTCTGAAACCCCAAACCATATTCAGGTTTTGACAGACTAATTTCAGCTTTTTAATTAAAAAAAACCACAACAAATTTTGAAGGAAAGCAGACATTGTCCGTGATTTTTTTTCTGCTTTTTAAAAACCCCTAGTTTTCGATCCAAAAAAAGTTTTGACGGAAAATATTTGTCCAACCCTTTTAATGAGCTTTAGTGCCTTTTAGCACTAGCTGATGCTGAGAACTAGTGATACCTTGTAAAGAAGTTTTCTTAAAACTGGGTTTGTGCCGAGATGCGGAAGGTTTATTTTTCCCAGGGTCACCCGTGCCCGGGGAGCAAGTGGGGCAATTTGCCTGGGCCCTGCAGAGGCCCTCACAAGAATATAGTATTGCAATTTGTTTTATTAAGGGGGCCCCCAAAATTGCTTTTCCCCAGGCCCCCTGAATCCTCCCTGCATGGTGGGGCAGAAATGAGTCCTGCAGGGGTGACTGGGACTGTGAGGTCAAGTTTCCATCATGCTGCTTTCTCCACCTGATAATGCCATCTCTAGCCCATAATTTTTGCACCTATTTTGAAAATCCCACAAACCTGCACAGGATGCCATCTCTGACAGAAGCATGAAGCCCGCATTGCTCTACACTATTGTCATGAGTGTTGCAAGCACAGGATGCATGATCCTCTGGTATTTGCAGAGCTGTAAGAAGAGCCACAGGGAACATGATGATTTCCTGGAGGGCAGATTCTGTGGGACATAGTGAGAACCAATTTCAGATTGTTGGTAGCATTCGCAGAGCAGCTGCAAACAGTAGAGTGCCATTTCTGGGCCCAAGAAATGAGCACTGATTGGTGGGATTGCATCGTAGTGCAGGTTTGGGATGACAAGCAGTGGCTAAAGAACTTTTGGATGCGGAAGGCCACATTGCTGGATCTGTGTGCCAAGCTCACCCCATTCCTCCAGCAAAGGGACACGAGAATTAGAGCCATACTGACAGTGGAGAAGTGAGTGGTGATCACACTGTGGAAACTTGCAGTGCCGGTCAGTGAGAGATCATTTTGGCGTTGACATATCCACTGTGGGGGCCTTTGTCATGCAAGTGTGCAGGGCTATTAATTGTCTCCTGCTATGCAGGACTGTGACTTTTGGCAATGTAAAGGACATAATGGATGGATTTGCAGCATTGGGGTTCTCTAACTGTAGTGGAGCGATAAACAGAACACATATCCCTACTTTGGCACCAGACCACCTTGCTACAGAGTACATCAACAGAAAGGGCTACTTTTCTGTGGTTATGCAAGCACCGATAGATCTCTGGGGATGTGTCACCAACATCAATGTTTGCTGGTTAGGGAAGGTACATGACACTCACATCTTTAAGGACAAAGGACTGTTCAGAAAGCTATAAGCAGGGACTTTCTTTCCCAGCTGGCAGATTACCATTGGTGATGTTGAAATGCCAGTAGTGATCCCGAGGGACCCAGCCTACCCCTTGCTCCCCTGGCTTTTGACATCGTATACCAGCCACCTCAACAGCACCAAGAAAAGAGTCAACTACTGTCTCAACAGGCATTGAATGTGCTTTTAGTAGATTGAAGGGGCACTGGTGTTGTTTACTCACAAGATTGGACCTCGGTGAGAAAAATGTGACAATGGTTATAACTGCCTGCTGTGTCCTCCATACTAAAGTAAAGTAAAATATAGTAAAGAGGGAAAAGTTGCTGCTGGAGTGGAGCTGGAACGGCTGTCTGCTGAGTTTGAACAGCCAGACATAAGGGCTATTAGAAGAGCTCAATGCACAGCTATACAGCTCAGGGAAACTCTGAAAGAGCAATTTAACAGTGAGCTACAGTAATGCACTATGGTGTACTGTGCTCTACCTGGTCCTGCAGTTTGGGAGCCCGTTAGGAAATGTGTGGTGCTTGGTGCACATCTATGAATATAACACTAACAATGCACCTATTAATTCTGTGGTGCTCACTGTACATTTATGATTACTATACTGTGTTTGTCACTGATCTTGTGAGTTGGATCACAGTGTATAAAACAACTAGGTGGGTGCTTTCACTACCACCCAGGGCCGGCGCTTCCATTTAAGCGATCTAGGCGGTCGCCTAGGGCGCCAGGATTTGGGGAGGCGGCATTTTGCCACCCTCAGCGGCAATTCGGCGGTGGGGGGTCCTTTCGCGCTCTGGATCAGCAGCGGCAATTCTGTGGCTGGTCCTTCACTCGCTCCAGGACCCGCCACCAAAGTGCCCCAAAGACCGGGAGCGCAGAAGGACCCTCCTGCCACCGCAGAATTGCCGCCAACGACCGGGAGCGTGGAAGGATCCCCACCTAGGGCACCAAAAACCCTGGCGCCGCTCCTGCTACCACCAGGCATTCTACAGCATATGTTGGGGAACTAATAAAGATGAATTATTTTGCAAACAATAGAATTTTATGAAGTAATGAAAATACTTAAAAAAAACAAAACTGTACAAGTTAAAAGAAATACATTAAACCTTAATAAATTTATGCAACAGGGGTTAAAGAAGGGGAAGGAACATTCATGTCCATTTTAGCTACACATTCACTGAACTGTGAGAGCCACAGTTGATGTATGTGAAGCTCTGGTTGTCCTTTATATCCCCCAGTGTGGAGTGGTAGAGGTAGGGATGCGGTCCCTGATGCCAATGCAGAGAGCAGGGGTGTAGCGAGGTGCTATATTGGGGTTCTTCCTGGATTGCAAAGGGAGGTGAGCCCAGGGCCAGGATTGTTGAACCTGTAGGTCCACAAGAGGCTGTGACATCTGTGTTTGCTGCCAGAGAAGCCTCATTATGTCTTGGTGCATCTCCCTCTCCTTGTCCTGCAGGAGTCCTGGGCCTTTCTCCTGTCTGCTCTCCTCCATGCAGCCTACAGTATTCATCCTCCAGGGCCTCTGTTCATGGTCTGATGCAGCACTGGCTTTCAGAATCTCATTGAACATGTTATCCCGAGTCCTCTGCTTTCTCCTCCTTATCTAGCTCAGTTGTTTCACTGGTGTGGAGGGAGAACCCCTCAAGGCCATAGAAATAGCTCAGTGGTTTGAGCATTGGCCTGCTTAAACCCAGGGTTGTGAGTTCAAGCCTTGAAGGGGCTATTTAGGGATCTGGGGCAAAAATCTGTTTGGGGATTGGCCCTGCTTTGAGCAGCGGGTTGGATTAGATGACCTCTTGAGGTCTGTTCCAACCCTGATATTCTATGATTGACTGTAGGTGGGCAAAGTCCAGTGGTACACTCTGGCTTGGTTCCAGTTATGAGAAAACACAGCAATACCATTGTCAGTATAGTCACAACAGAAATTAAGATTCAGAGCTCCCTTCCCTTGCTCACCTAAAAGTTTTAAACAAGACATGTTTATTGACACTTGTCTTTTGGAGTCCTTGTACACAGCACCACTCAGAGCAGTCACCATGGATTGTATGTCCCACTGGGGGTGAGGGAAATGAGAAGGGAATTGCTCAGTTGCATGAAACTATGAGTGTAGTTTGACACTGAATACTGACACCATTTTCCACAGACAGTGGGAATTTTAGCTGATAGCTCACTCCTGAGGGTTACAAATGTACAGAGAGTACAGCTGCTGCTGGTGTCCCACCCGTATGCTGCTAGCCTTTACTGCAGTGATGCTGGCCGAAGTTATAACAGACTGGCATGGGAAAGCGTCCTACCGCGGATGAAGAATTAATGCTGCAGAGTACCTCTATGAAAGTTTCATTGAGATCTCACAGGAAGATTCAAGGGACATCCCTGTGTACATAAATTTCTCTGCACCCCCATCCCCAGCCTAACTCTACACGGAATGAAAAGCAAATAACAACACTATCTCCCTTTGTTGTACTGCTACCTCTTCTAGTATGAGTAAATTAATGAAAAATTGATCACAGAGTCATGCTAAGCTGGGGGCACCCATGCAATAGGAAATAAATGTACACACTTACTGGAAGTTCCTTCCCCTCCATCGGGCTTGCCCATGCTTGACTGTTGAGACTGACTGGACTGCAGTGTAGTCTTAAACAATTCTTCCTTGCAGCACAGATGGATCCTCTGTTTGCATGTCTCCCATTCTCCTCCTCTTCCTCCTCCTCCTCTTCTCTGTTCCTGCCAGAGGCCTATGATGTGGGCTTCTTGGAGGTATCCTCAGTGGTGTGCAGGGTAGTGATGGGGTCTCTGCCAAGTATGGCATGAAGCTCTTTGTAAAAGCAGCAGGTCTGCAGCTCAGCACCAAATCGACTGTTGGAATCCCTGGCCTTCTGATATGCCAGCCACACGTTCTTTGCTTTCAAGTGACACTACTGTTGATCCCTGTTGTACCACTTCTCCTGCAGAATCTGCTCATAGGTGTCTACATTTCTACAGCTAGTCCATAGCTGTGCTTGCACAGCCTCTTCTCCCCACAAGCCCATCAGATCCAAAATCTCCTGTGTGCTCCAGGCTGTAGTGCATCTAGAGCAGGGGTGGGCAAGCTATGGTCCGGGGGCCACCCTTCAGATGTTTAATCCAGTCCTCGAGCTCCTGCTGGGGAGCGGGGTCTGGGACTTGCTCCACTCTGGTGCTCCAGCTGGGGAGCGGGGTCGGGGGTTTGCTCCGCTCTGCGCATGCTGTGTCTCCATACGGCTCCCAGAAGCAATAGCATGACCTCCCTCTGGCTCCTATGCATAGGGGCAGCCAAGGGGCTCCACATACTGCCCCCGCTCCAAGCGTGGCCCCCACAGCTCCCATTAGCTGGGAAGTGCAGCCAATAGGAGCTTCAGGGGCAGCACTTGTGATTGGGCAGCATGCAGAGCCGCCTATGTGCCTCCACATAGGAGCCAGAGGGGGACATGCTGCTGCTCCTGGGAGTTGCTTGAGGTAAGCGTTGCCCAGAGTCTTTACCCATGAACAGCTCCCACTCCCCAACCTCCTGTCCCAGCCCTGATCCCCCTGACACCCTCCAAACCCTTTGGTCCCAGCCAGGAGCACACTCCTGTACCCCCAACCCTTCATCCCCAGCCCCACCCAGAGCCCACACACCCAGCCAGAGCCCTCACCCCCCCAACCTCCTGCCCTAGCCCGGAGACCCCTCCCAAACCCTGAATTCTTTATTTCTGGCCCCACTCCAGAGCCTGCACTGCCAGCCAGAGCCCTTACCTCCTCCCACACCCCAACCCCCAATTCTTTGAGCATTCATGACCTGCGAAACAATTTCCATACCTAGATGTGGCCCTGAGGCCAAAAAGTTTGCCCACCCCTGATCCAGAGCGTGTAGCCAGCATGGTCAGCTGGGAAGTTGCACATAACAAGGGAGAATTGCTAGGTGCACTTCCAAGATTGACAATCAGGAAAACCCTTTTGGTTAAAAAATTCATGGCATTATAAAGAGTGGAAGGGCTTTTGGTCTCCATGACCCCTGGACAGTAGAGTTCACAATGATGACCATACTGGTCAGAGTTGAGCATTGTGGGCAGCTGCAGGAGGATTGGTAGGGTTGACATAGGTAATACAATGTCTACATTAATGCTTTGTTGACTTCAGTACATTAATCATGGCTTAATTCAGCCCAGGGAGGTGGTGTTCCTATGTCAGCATAACAGAGAGCTTACACTGACGGGAGACAAACTTAAGTGTAGATACATGCACAATTAGGACAACGCAAGGCGGCTTGCATTGACGTAACATTTTACTGTAAACCAGGGCTAGGTCTCTGATTCCTTGAAACAGCTGATCTGTGGGTGATGTGGTGACAGCAGGCAAAGAGTTATTTGAGGGCAGGTTCTTTTTCATTCATTTTGTTTCCCTCTTTCTGTAGCTGTGTAGCAATTACAGTCCCTGGCAGCGGGGAAGCCAAGGGGGATGGGGGAGGAGCTGTATTAGAGACAGAGGATTCATCATGACCGTTTGTCCTCTCCGTGACTGCAGCACCAGCTTGGGGGAGGGAGGGAGGAGGAGTGGAGCCTCAGGCTCATTCACAGCTGACCCATGGTTATTTTTAGCAATGGAATTCTTCTTCCAAGACCTTCAGGGTTTATTTCTCTTCTCTTGGCAAATGGCACTTTGTGAGCTCCTCAGCAGAGGCATTGGAGGGCACTGGAAAAAGTCAAAGGGCAGCCAACCAAGATACACCCCAGAGAGAGGGGCATTTGGAGGGCCAGTGCATGCCTGGGGCAAGGGCAGGATCACCTCGTACAAGCTCCACTTGCTTATCAGTTGAGGCTATCAAGCTCACCAGGATAAGGTGGTAGGATCTAATTTGAAGGAGAGAGGAAAGGATGAGAATGCAGAGAGGAAAGGAGGAGAGAGAGAGAAGAATGAAGCAAGAGAAGAAGAGGAGAAAGAGAAGGAAGGGATGTGGAAGAGAAGGAGCTGTGTTGGGAGGTAGATGGGGTGAAGGAGGGTGGGATGAGTGTGACTGAGAAAAAGGAGAACTAGGAATGTCAGTCTGCTCCCCAAATCCTCAGGATGGCTTATTTGGCACTGACATGGCTTGTCAGGCTCCTCCTCAGCTGGGGAGCTCCTGAAGTACCCAAGTCAGTCCCATGAAATAGAAACATTACAAGAGGAGGTTTGGGGTTTGTCCACTAAGAGAATGGGACTTTTTTCCTTCTCCTCAGTGTGGGAGTCAGCCCCAGCAGAGATGGGTAGCTTGCCTAGATTCAGTGAGGTGAGAGTACTCAGATGAGATGGAGTTATTATGCCCCTGGGAAAGGAACCAGGCAGTTCTTAGTTTTTAGGAAGAGAGTCCACTCCAGTCAACCCCTCTAGAAAGCCTTTCCCTGCCCCTTTTGGAGAACTCCCTGTGACCCAGCCCAGCACCTGCCTGGCAAAGCCCCAGGAGAAGTCTCAGATTGAAGACCTAGTATCTAGAGTCCTAGTAAATGTCAGAAGCCAGATTCCTGGAGCTTTATGACAATATTAATGTAAGATCTAAAACACAGGCAGCCTCTGGTGCCTGTGAAAAATGAATCAGTTATTGTTTGGAAATTAAAGATAGTAATAAGTGCTCAAGTGCTCAACTGTGGAGTCCCCAAATGTGTGGGAGCTCCAAGTGCTTGAGCTGCTGTGCTTGCATGTTCCAGAATTGCTTTCTTCCTATCTGTTTACGTCAATGGCAACTATTCAGATAGTATTTGAGCCACACAAACATTAATGAATTTATCCTCACAATTCCTGTGTGACTTAGGGATGTATGATTATCCTTATTACACACATGGGGAACTGTTCCTGGGAAATGCATTAATAACCTTTCACCATGTATTGTAAATTTGAAGATAAAATATGCTCTGATTTCCCTTCTTTTATCAGGGACCTGGCAAGGAGCTTGCCTGCTCCACACTTGGGCTTCTGCACTGGTGATCATTGCTAGGCTGAATGTCATGCCAATGTGAGACAGAAATAACCTACTCAAAATAACATGGCTCCCCCCTCTCTGCTTCTCTCTCTCTCTTACAGTAGCTTCTCCTTAGCTTTCAAAACTCCCAGCTGTTTCTGCTTGTCTAAGGCAAAGGAGGCTTGTTGCCTGGATACCAGTCCCTTTGATGAACAGTTCAGTCCCCCAGGAACTCACACTGCAGCCAACACCCTCCCCCCTCAATCATGCAGCATTGTTGCTGAGTGTGAAAGATGGAAGCCAAGCACAGTTTGGTCCTTGCAGGGCTTTAAAATTCAAAAAAGGGAAAGTAATAGATGGTAAAATGCCCTGAATGGCAATATTCTCTTTCTCCTCTCAAAAGAATAACCAGCTGTAGTGATCGTAGAAACAGAAGTGGCCAGTTGAGAGGAGACCATCCTGGCCCTCTGCTGGGGGGCCAAAGCAGGATGCAGTTCCTAAACATATCAAATACTAAATTGATAAAAACTGATCCTGTGCTTGAGTTGAGCCAAGAGGCCAATTCAAAAATCTGCATTACAGGAAGCAGAGATGCAAAATGATTGGCATATCCTGGCATGGGGAACCATAAGTGTGTTTGCTCTACTACTGATATAGGTACTGCCCTCAGTACAACTTCACATGTAGGGACAGAATTGGGAGGGAGCAGGATGATGATTCCCTTTCACTCAAGCTTTCTGTGCTCCTTCATCACTACGCAGTTGTTTGGCTCTGATGCAGTTAACTCTGGCTGGTGATGCTAGAACAATCAGTTAACTTGGCAACGTTGCAACAAGGAACAGATCTGAGAGGGCCTATAAATGTCCAAGAGTGTAAACTCCAATGAGGGAGAGGAAATGATCAGGTTGTTCAAAGGGGTTTTAACTAGTAAGGCAAAGATTAAAAGAGACAATGACATACTTAGGGTGAATATCAGCAAAAGTGTCTGGATCATGAGCTTTCTTTTTATTTAAATACAAAAGAACACACAAATCTGAGTTCAAAACACCTGGTGATTACTTAAAACAAAAATTTGTACTAAGAATACTACTCATCAGCATAGTTGACACAAATTGCTGTTAAATTAATCAGTCAAAAATTCCTAGCAACCCAATATAGCTTAAAGCCGCATCACATCCTATCCTCTGCCCTCTTCCAGGTTTCTTGCTCCTTCCTGTGAAGCATCTGATACTGGTCACTGTCAGAGACAGGATAATGAACTGATCAGATTCAGCAGCAAAGAATCCTGTGGCACCTTATAGACTAACACACGAGCATGAGCTTTCGTGGGTGAATACCCACTTCGTCAGATGCATGATCAGATTCAGTGGCATTTCTTCAGTTCCAAAAGCCTAGCAAACAGATACTCTTTGCAGCATGCCATGAAGTTCAAGAGATTAAGGCTATTTCAGAACAAGAAGGGAGCAAATTCCTAAACTGAGAATCCCTAACAGATTGTCCTGCTAGCAGCACCCTCTCCTATTCTGACTGGGCTTCAGCTCATGTGCCTCCGCTGATCACAGCTGTGCAATACCTCGCCAAGAGAGAGGTATTTCTCAATTACTCATGGCCTGGGCCATTCATGGCTCTGTAGGTCAGAACAACCAGTGTAAACTCCACCAGGAAACCAATGGGAACTCACTGCAGATCCCCAGGCACTAGTGTCTCATGACGAGAAATCACAGTTAACCAGAAGGCTATTGCATACTGCTGTAGCTTCAGTTTTGAAATAGATTTAAAGCAGATCCCCTCATAGAGCACATGACAGTGGTTTTAAAGTGACAAAATGCATAAATGACAGTAGTAAGGTCCTCATCTGAGAGAAAAGGTTGTGAGCTCCTGATCAAGTACAGATGGAAAAATGCAGCACTGGTGACTGCTGCACTGTGATCATCTAAAAGCAATTCAGACTCTAACAGCACCCCTGTGATGCAAACTCAGATGACCAGTGGTAGACAGATACCTGCAGTCAAAGGGGCTGATAATTACCTTTGCCATCTTCTTTGGCTGCTTCTCTCAACCTACCATCAGTACCTCAGTCTGAACTGAGCTTTAGGCCATGGCTACACTAGAGAGTTGCAGCGCTGGTGAGGGGGTTACAGCGCTGCAACTTAGGATGTGGCCACACTTGCAAAGCACGGCCAGCGCTGCAACTCCCTGGTTGCAGCGCTGGCTGTACACCCGGTCGAGCCTCGGGTGTAGGGATTCCAGCGCTGGTTATGCATACCTGAATCTCAACCAGATATTGGCTAAAGCATTCAAGAACACAAGATAAAGAGGCAGAGCATTTACCTACAGCTACCCTTTAGGATCTCTCTCAGATATGGCTATGGAAGTTTCCCAAGAAAAAGAGGGGAGTCCCCATTGCTTGGATTAAAAAGAGGGATACAGAGCAGGCAGGGGAGTTTAAAAAGCAATTCCCTTAAAACCGAATTAGATGAAGCACTGCAATATATGAAGAAAGGAGCTATTCCACAAATGTCTTTGGGCTGGGGACAGGATAGATGAGCTATCTTAGGGATTTTCCCTCTCTAGACTTTATGAGATTTGGATCAATATAACAGGGACAGATTTTGCTGGGGATTTTCCCAGTTATGTCCCTTCTGCTCCACTTCATTCTGTACTAGACATTCATTCAAATCAAGAGATCAGACACATATTTTGTGAGTTGTAGTGTGAGTGGGGAAGGGGAAAAGGAGGGAAAAGTCTAATCACAGGGTCTTTTAAAAAAATTTGCTCATTCCCATTTCAGAGAGAGGGAACAAGAGAGAGAGAGAAAGAGAGAGTGAATCATTTAACATATATTTTAGCTGCATGAGGACTGACATAAGTGTGCAAAATTGGAAGGAAGCACATGAGTAATGCAGAGCAGGGCTCTTTGCAGCAGGAAGATAGTTACTGTTTCCTCTGCTCCCAGCTTCCCAATGCAAAATGAAGTGAAGACGGAGGGAATATGAAAGGTCTGTGTGGTCATTTCACTCAAATAAGGTATTAAGAATCCTTCCCATATTGAAAATCATCACCTTCCTCACCTTTCTGTCTCTATGCAAGATTAATTCCTATGCCAGCACTGAGACCAGCACAGAGACAAAGAGAACATGGATTGCACTTCACTGATTCTGAGGCCTCTTGGGTGCATGTGAAGTATTGCCTTAAGTTTTGCCTCAGCCTCAGTGGCCCCTCTAAGATACTGCAGAAGTACAGAATCACTGGGTATAGATCTGCTCTGGCTACTGCTTGACATGCACCGCCTACTCAGCACACTGCAGAATGCTAACATTCACCAGGACCTTCGGTGGGAAGCCATGCACAACCAGAATTGACACTCCAGAAGGGGGTCTTTTGCATTAAGGATATTTCTGGAAGGACTTATACCTGCCCTACACTGCTCCACTGGTGCAAAGAGACCATAGGTCACAGATAAATTCCCCCCATCTATCTAGAGGATCGAATAATAGAAGTGTAGGCCTAGAAGAGACCTCAAGAAGTCATCAGGTCCAGCCCTGTGCAGAGTCAGGACCAAGTAAACCTAGATCAATCATGACAGGAATTTGTCCAGCCTATTCTGAAAAACCTCCAATGATGGGGATTCTACAGCCACCCTTGGAAGCCTATTCCAGAGCTTAACTACACTTATAGTTAGTACATTTTTCCTAATACCTAACTTAATTCTCCCTTCTTGAAGGTTAAACCTATTACTTCTTGTTTGACCTTCAGTGGATATAGAGAACAATTCATCACTGTCTTCTGTATAACAGTTCTTAATATATTTGAAGACTGTTATCAGGTCCTCCCTAGTCTTCTTTTCTCAAGGCTTAACATACTCAGTTTTTTTAACCTTTCCTCATCGGTCAGGTTTTCTAAACCTTTTATTATTTTTTGTTGCTCTACTCTGGACTACCTCCAACTTGTCCACAACATTCCTAAGTGTGGTGCCCGGAATTGGACACAGTACTCCAGCTGAAATCTCACCTGTGCTGAGTAGAGTGGGACAATTATCTCCTGGGTCTTACATACCAAACTCCTGTTAATACACCCCAAGAACATTATTAGCCTTTTTCACAACTGAAGCACGTTGTTGCATCATATTCAGTTGGTGATCCACTGTAACACCCAGATCCTTGTCAGCAGTACTACCACTGAGGCAGTTATTCCCCATCTTGTAGTTGTGCATTTGATTTTTCCTTCCTAAGTGAAGTACTTTGCACTTATCTTTATTGAATTTCATATTGTTGATTTCAGACCAAATCTCCAATTTAACAAGGTTCTTTTAAATTCTGATCCTGTTCCCCAAAGTGCTTGCAACACCACCCAGCTTGGTGTCATCTACAAATTTTATAAACATACTCTCCCTTCCATTATCCAAGTCATCAATGAAAATATTGAATAGTACCATATCCAGGACTGACCCCTGCAGGACCCCACTAGATACATCCTTCCAGTTTGACAATGAACTATTGATATCTACTTTTTGAGTAGTCTTTCAACCAGTTACCGTGTAGTAAATTAATCTAGACACATTTCCTTAGTTTGCTTATGAGTATGTTATGTGGGACGGTGTCAAAAGCCTTACCAAAATCAAGATATATCATGTTTACTGCTTGCCCTGCTCCCCCAGCATCCACTAGGCCCCGTCAAAGAAGGAAATGAGGTTGGTTTGGCATGATTTGTTCTTGACAAATCTGTGCTGGCTATTCCTCGTAATCCTATTATCCTGTAGGTGCTTACAAACTGATTGTTTAATAATTTGTTCCAATATCTTTCCAGTCATTGAAGTTAGGCTGACTGGTCTATAATTCCTGGGGTGCTCTTTGTTCCTCTTTTTAAAGATTAGTACAACTTGCTCTACCACTGGCCTGCTGGTTGACCTCAAGCAAGTGACTTCATTACTCTGTGCCTCAGTTTTCCCATTATAATGCACTTTGAGATCTACTGATGCAGTGTGCTACATAAGAACTAGAGTATTACTATTTTTTGTCCGAGAGAGCCCATCACCATAGTATGTGGCCTCTTACATACTGTCATTAAGGCACAATTCTGTCCTGAGGATAGTGTTCTTATTTCCTCCCTTGTCTTACACTGTTTGTGGATTGGGATTTTGGATCAATTCTATGCACTGTACGTTTGCTTTCCTGACCCATATTCCCCAAGTTCTCCTGCACATTGATGGGGGACCCTGAATCTATTGTGTCTCTGAGGAGTTCAGTAGTAGCACAGCTTCCACAGTCATCCAGAAGTGCTGAAAAATTCCCAAAGTCATTTGAGGGAAGATGTTGACTTACCCAGTGACTCTCTCTCTCTCTCTCTCTCTCTTTCTCTCTCTTTAATTTACTGCTATATTAGGACAGTGAAAGATATGATCCATCATTAAACAGGTTTACAGATGTTACTGAGATCGGAGGACGAGAACTAGGATGTGAAGGCTTCCAGATGAAAGAGAGGAGCTTACGTGGAGAGCCAAGGATGGGCATCTTCCAGAAGGGGTCTGGGGACTGGTACAGGAAGGGGCGGGGGAGTAGGGCTAGGACAGACTGGGACATGAGGACAGAAAGCATGGAAAGAGTGGGGCTAACCTTTGGATCTGGAAGGAGGAATAGAAATGGAAAGATGGAAAGAGGCTGGGGCTCAGAGGAAAGGAATGTGGAAGACCCAAGAGGACTCTAAATAGAAAGAAGTTTGTTACTGAATCATATCCATGGTAGAATAGCCCTTCCTGCACAAATAGACATTCTCATACCCATCCTGTCTATCCAGCCAACCTTACAGGATATAAAAAGGCAGACTGCGAAAAGCCCTGTTTCACGTAGAGACACGTACAATTTTAAATACAGCAGCATTAAAAGCAGCCACTATGGAGAAGCAATGACGCTGCTGCAATGTGGTGATGGAAATAAACCAGCCTACTGCTGTGAGGATTGAAAAGGCACAGTGGCTGCATTCCACCTCGTAAATCTCCTGCCTATCAAAAATTTGCATTGTAACCCCTCACCAACCAATAAAGGCATAAGACTTTGGCCTAAAACAGCATCCCTCTGTTTCCCCCTTGTTCTTACTCCATTTTCCCATAGTGTGCAGCAAAAGGCAAGGAACAGCTTGGCAGGAGGCCAGTAGGAACTGTAAGGATTTCAATGTATTGCATTTTCTGTAGCATTAGTAAAGTGCCCTGCATTTACATTTATCTAATATCTTTTCACCCTGAAATGGGAGCTGAAAAGGTCTGTCTAGTGCAATGCTACTCAAAGTGGTGGTCCGTGGACCGGTGCCAGTCCACAAGCCATCAGCTGATGGTCCACAGCAAGTTTCCAGTGCACTGCCCCAGCTCATGCTGGGTCGACCCCGGCCGCCGCCGCAGCAGCTGCCAGCAACTCTGCTATGGCCACGGCCATTGGCCAGGTCGCCCCCCTCCCTTCACCCTTATGCCACGGAGAGGGAGAGGCGCTGCCTGAGCTGGAGCGTGTGTAATGTAAGTGTGTGTTTCCTGCACGTTGTGCCATCCATTCACGCTGCCCCTTGCCCAGCCCCAAGCAGGCAAAGCCCACGGACACACTAATAAGGAGAAGACTCATTAATCTCTGGCAATTCCTTGGGCTTGGCTGCCACCCCGTCTCCTTTCCTCACCCCTCCACCCCACTCCAAAAAAATAATATAAAAGTAGCCCCTTGATGCTGAAAGACAGTTTAGCACAGGTTTGGGGAGAGGAGGATTAATTATTATTGTTGGTGTTGTTGCTCCATGAAATTTGACAGCATCTGCACTGATCAGCGGAACTGGTGGAGGAAAAAGACACTGCAGCAGGTTGTCGGGTGGGAGCAGATAAGCCCCCTGAAAAGGGGGCACATGAATGATCCTCTCTTTTCTGCCCTCCCCCACCTCTGCAGGGCTGCAGCTAGTTTCTCATGTGATCATATTTCTTTAAGAGTTTTGCTGCATGCAATAAAGCAGAGAGAAACATTTCTAATAGTTCCCCCATTTGACAATTGCAGCCCAGTTTGCCCAGTCGAATACATCCAGCCGTTCATTCTGCCCCCAACAGAGAAAAGTAAGAGATAATAATATGGCTCAAATATGGTACAGGTCCCTGGCAAATATGGTACCAGTCCCTGGCACATTGGGAAAAAAAAATTGCCGGTCCGCCACATCAGATAGTTTGAGAAGCACTGGTCTAGTGTCATTGCAAGTCTTTCCTTATGTGCTGCTGTTAGAAACATTTAAGTAAGGGTAGCATAAAATCCCTCCTTTACCTGTAAAGGGTTAAGAAGCTCAGATAACCTAGTTGGCACCTGACCAAAAGGATCAATGGGGGGAAAAGATACTTTCAAATCTGTGGGGGAAGGTTGTTTGTTTTGGGTTTTTGTGTGTTTTTTCCGGGTTAGTGAGGAACCAAAGTTTTGCCTAAAGGGAAAATCCTCTGTGTTTTAAATCTAATTACCCTGTAAATTACTTTCCATCCTGATTTTACAAAGGTGCTTCTTTTATTTTTTCTTTATAATAAAGTTCTGTTTTTTTTTAAATCTGATTGGGTTTTTAGTGTCCTAAAAACCCAAGGGTCTGGTCTGTGCTCACCGTGGTCACTCTCAAGCCTCCCCAAGAAAGGGGGTAAAGGGGCTTGGGGGGATATTTTTGGGAAATAAAAACTCCAAGTGGTTCTTTTCCTAAGTCTTTGTTTAACTCACTTGGTGGTGGCAGCAGTACTCATCCAAGGACAAGGAAGAATTTGTACCTTGAGGAATTTTTTAACCTAAGCGAGTAAAAATAAGCTTAGGGGGTCTTTCATGTAGGTCCCCACATCTGTACCCCAAAGTTCAAAGTGGGGAGACAACCCTAACAGCTACTGAAATGTTACCAGTGGACTTCCCACAGCAATACCCCTTCATGGTTCCCAGTGGTGATCCTTCCACTTGTCACAGCAACAGAACATAGCGAAACTATTTGTCCTTCTCTAGTGTTAGGAGGACAGCAGGGTAAAGAGTATCGGGTTCTGTGTCTGATTCCCTGTGCACCCCTCTGAAATGTACCCCATGTATTATTGATTCCCATATATCACAGCCACTAGTTATAATACTTTCTCCAGTATAATACTTCTCTAGTTATAATGTTCTTACCAGTATAGCGTCCTCTCAAGGTGTTCACTGGTGAGGTAGTTGATAGTGGAGAGAGAACAGATCTGGGAATCAGAACTTCTGGGCCCTATTCCTGACTGCGACAATTGCTTGCTGGGTGACTTTGAGCATGTCATGCCTTAACCTCTCTGTGCTTCAGTTACTCCATCAGTAAAATGGGGATAGTAATGACCTACCTCCCATAGGGCCTCTGAGGCTTATTTAGGTAATGTTTATAAAATGTTAAGTATTAATAGGAGCGCAAGAAGAGTTCAGGCTCTGTGCTCCTTTCAGTCCTTGGCCTTGCTGCAATGAGGTGGCTAATTATGTTGGTATTTTTTTATGATTTGTTCTGGCATATGTACTCTAGGAATTATACTGAAACCCACCAGCTCGTGTCACATAGACCCCCCATGACCATCAAATAGAAGTCACTTTCAGTCACTGATAACCTGAGCTACAGTTAAACCAGTAACCTAAATGTGAAAGACTCCATATCCCATTCTCCACTGCACCTGAGCCAACCAGTTACAGGAAGCTTGACTTTCAATAGGTGATTACAGAAAAAATCTCATGCTTCCCTGTTGGACTTTCACCTCTCTTACGAGAGGGATCCTTTGGGGGTATATATAGGATAACTGTGATTAGTGTCCTTTTGAGAGAAAGGAATAGGTCTGGAACAGTAGCTCAGCAATGCAGAAGGATCAGCCACATCCTTGGAGAATGCATGGTGTTGTGATGAAAGAATTATGCCAGCTATAGATCTCATGGGGAAGCTGCTCAGGAACCTATTGCCCTTCCCTCACATTCCTTATTGCGGTAGCCCTAATGCCTCTGCCTGATGATGCCCCGGGGATCTGTAAAGAAGTCTCTTACCCTCTTGCACACTTAAAGATGCTGCCATAATGGTGTGGATCTGGAATCCATTACACCCATTTCTCCACTTGCACAACTGATTTACAACTCATAACAATACCCTATAAAGGAAAGCAAGCCATATTGAATCCAATCTTCATAAATAAATAGGAGCAATATTAAGTCCATCCCCACATAAATGGAGGGCTGTGTTGAGTCCATCCCACTATAAAGGAAGGTGAGACATATTGAAATACAGCTTCCCACACACATAAATGGAGGCAACTTGTATTGAGTTTACCTCCCACATAAGTGATGGTGATCTGTACTAAGTTTCTTCCCATAAATGAAGGCAAGCCCTATTGAGCCAACACCCAGACTTGAAGGCAAACTAGTCTGAGTCCAGCCCCACCCGTACATAAAGGCAAACTATATTGAGTCCATCCCTTCATATATGAGGATGAGACTTTTTGAGTCTATCTCCCCCACATATGAAGGTGAGATGTACTAAATCCATGATCCCATATATGAAGCCCAGCTTTATTGAGTTCATCACCTGCAAACATGAATTACAAGCTGAGCCATAATGAGTCCTTCCCCCTGTACATGAAAGCGAGCTGTATTGAGTCCATCCTCCCATACATGAAGTTGAGCTCTGTTTAGTCCACCTCTCAGATAAAGTAAGACAAACTGTCCTGGGGCCTCTCCACATAAAGGGAGAGTCATATTGAGTCAACTTCTTCTAAAGGAAGATGGGCCATGTCAAGTCCAACCAACCACCCACACAAAACTTCTCTGTAATGATTCCCCACCAATAAAGGAAAGCAGACTGTGCTGAGTTCACTCCCAGAAATAAAGATGGGACATACTGAGTTGGCCCCAATCCATGTAAGTGGAAGTGAGGTCCATTGATTCCACCTCCCATAACTAAAGGAGAGCTGTGTTACATTCCTCCTCCCAACGTAAATGATGGCAAGGCATATTGATTCCACCCTCCATAAATGAAATGTGAGCTTTATTGAATTTTCTCCAAAATAATTTCCTTTTATGTGCCTCAGTTTCCCTGTCTGTATAAAAAAGATAATAATCCTCACACAGCTGTTAGAGGTTGGTGTGGATTCATTCACAAATGCCTACAGTGTGCTGTCTTGATGTTGTTTTGTTATGATGAAGTCCCATAAGTCCTGGGAATGCCAGTGGAAGTGGTTAGAGGGCTGGTGCTTATTGCCCAGTCTACTGTAGGCCGGGACAGTTTCAGGAACGAGGTGAATGATATGCTCTGTGTTTTAGGCGGGATGGGCCTATACGCTGCCAATAAACCATCTGCCAGAAGCTTCCTGGGAGCCCATGATGATCCCTTTTCCTCTCTCTTTTCTCATGCTCCCTCCCTCTCCCTCAACTAACAGCATATTGGGTTTAACTGAAGGGAAAGCTGCCAAAGGCACCCCACCTCAAAATCATGCACTGGTGCAGGAATTGGAATGTTTGGATTGTGACTGCTTTCATGTAAAACCACTGGAAAGCAAGTGCACATCTGCAAAGGGAATTGCTGAGGGTCTGCTGCCCATCTTTGTATGGAGTTGATTGCAGTCCTCTGCAGCCCAGATAGTCAGTGAATGAGCAAAATGGGGCTCCTCTAAGATGGAGTTGCACCAACCATACTAGGTGATGTGCTTCTGTTGGCAGCACCTGCCTTAGAGAGGAAGGGCAGAAGGAGAGTCAAGTAACTGGAGTAGAGAACATACCACATTTAGCACACTCTGACTTCATGCTGCCTTGAGTGCTCCCTGCCATAACCCCTGCCCCTCTTGAGGGAGGCAGAGAGGAGCTAGAGACCACTCCCCAAAAAAGGAACCTGAGTGGGGAGTAGAGAACAAAGGGGGCGGGACAGAGGTGAGGCTAAGGGTTGACTGCTCATGTCAGATTTTCAGATGCCCTGACTGAGTTCCCATGTACCCAGACATATGCTGCTTATCTAGTCCTGGCATGAGTAGGACTAACTCAGCAGGTGAAATTGGAGTTGCCTTTGACTATCCTCCTGACCTTTGTTCAGGGCATGCCCAGGATCACATGAGGCAGCACATGTGTAGCCTCGGCTCAGCCCTCTTGGTCCCAAATCCCATTCCCAAAGCAGTCACAAAAGATGAAACGTTCCTAAAAACAAATATTTTATTTATTTTTACAAAACATCAGTGGGACCAACAGAGATTCCTCTGCCAAAATAAAAATTAAGGAAAAATTACAGATTGTACAGTCTAACACACATCTCCCTTTCAAAATTCCCTTTATTCTGGGTTGCCTGGGGGCCTGCACCCCATCCAGAGGAACATGTACAACCTCCAGAGTGCTGAAAAACATAGGACAGAAAGGGAACATCAGTGAGGAAACAAACATAGGCTCCCCATTTCTAGTTCCCCACCCAAAATATCCCCAAGGAACTATATTGACTTCCCCATAGTACTCCATCATTGAGTAGTCATTCCCTGTTACCCCTGATGAATAACATAATATCTGGGGAATCCACTGGAAAAGGTAGAAGAGGGTGGAAATTGACTGGGCCTCATGAAGGGGCCTAGTGGTCTATCATCCTGTCAAAGATGATCTTCACCACTCCAAGTGATGGCTCCTAGAGAGAAAAACAAAGAGCAAAGAAACATTCAGGCAATGGCCGCAACACCAACAGGTTATACACAAGTCAAAAAAAATGGAACATCAAAATAAGAATTTAAATAAACACAGAACAAATAATGCAGTCATAATCAAACCTTCATCTCAAGCACTGCCACTCAAAGGCAATATGCTTCTGGGCACCATGCCCAGTGGTGGTCAGGCAGGGATTCTGGAGGATACTCCTAGCTTGTTTCCAGCTGTCCTCCTGTGTGAGGGTATAGCAAGGTTGGGGCTGGCATAGCAACTACCTCACATAGTATATATGCAGTATATATGCAGCTACTCCTGCAGGACAGAGCCATATGTGGAAAATCAAACAGATAAATGGAAGTATATTTACTCTATGGCTCTTTGGCATTATGTAACTAAAGCATGGAAGACAGCATCCTAGTTTGGGCCAAGACCCATGGTTATACAATCTTTGGCCTTGTCTTCACTAGGAAAAAGGTGTATTTTAAGATGTACTAGCTGATGTGCTACTGCAGGGGTGGGCAAACTACGGCCTGAGGGCTGCATCCGGCCCATCAGACTTTTTAATCTGGCTCTAGAGCTCCCACCAGTGAGTGGGGTCTAGGCCTTGCCCCCCTCCAGTGCTTGAGCCAGGGAGTGGGGTGGGGGACTTGCCCCGCTCCATGCATGCCATGGCTCCTGGAAGCAGTGACATGTCCACTCTCCAGCTCCTAGGCATAGGGGCAGTCAGGAGGTTCCACGCGCTGTCACTGCCCCAAGCACTGGCCCTGGAGCTCCCATAGGCCAGGAACCATGGCCAGTGGGAGCTGCAAGGGCGGCACCTATGAAAAGGCACACAGCCACCTGGCCGTGCTTCCGTGTAGGAGCTGGAGTGGGGACATTCCACTGCTTCTGGGAGCTGCTTGAAGTAAGTGCTCCCCAGAGTCTGCACCCCAGACCCCCTGCCCCAGCTCTGATCCCCCTCCTGCCTTCCAGACCCCTCAGTCCCAGGCCAGAGCACCCTCCTGCACCCCAACCCCTCATCCCCAGCCCCACCTCAGAGCCTGCACTAGATGTGGTTCTTGTGCCAAAAAGTTTGCCCACCCCTGTGCTACTGTGTTAAAATCCCAGTGTATACAAGGCAAGGCATAGTTTTAAATGTGTTAGCTGGCTGAGGTAAACTCTAGTCTCTCCCTAGATGGCCAGCTTGTAACTAGTATTTCTAAAGAAATTGGTGTGCCCACAACACACTGAAAATTCCTGTACAACCCTGAGCAGCCAAACCCAAGTGTCCAATTTCTCTACTATGTACCCATTTCACCAGCTTTCAAAATCCCTCTGAGAAAGAATTTAGTTTGGGTTTTGTATTGTATTTAAACAGTGTGCCTCATGTCCTCCCCAAGAGAGTCAGACAAGGTTTGCTCCACACAGCACCAGAGATGCAAATCTCATTCCTGTTTCAGTGCAGCCTTTCAAAGGGGCACTAGCACCGTTTCCATGGCAACCACACATATGAGTCAGCTGTAGTTGCCATGGAAACAGGAGGAAATGACTGGGAACCAGGAGAACTAGTCCCAGAGGAAAAACCATGTTAACAAAAAATAAATAAAATTAAAAATCCTGCTCTGAAATTCTGAGGTCTCAGAAACAAGGGAGCAAAACAGAAGTGGGTGCAGTCACTCTCCCATCATATTGTTTGCTTTATTTTTTACCTTCTTGGGAGACAAAGGCAAAGAAGCAGGTACTATCCTGGTGATTACTATGAGGTGAGCTTCTTGAGGTCCTTGGCCTGGTCTGCTGACCCTGTTGGGATGATTTGCACTAATTAATCTCTAGCATGGAGCTGCAGACCAACACTGGCACTTCAGATTTCTCTCCCCTCCACATTGTCTGTGTCCTGGAGTTGGGGCTGCTCCCGAATTTTGAAACTTGTCGTTGGAGAACCGAAGCTTCATCAAGGGGTATCATGTCCGCTAATAGGAGGCAGCATGCACTGTCTGGGACAGTCAAGGCCTTAGTCTGGGGAACTCACGTAACTGTTGGAAATGTTCCAGAATCATAGAAGTTAGAGACAGAAAAATCCTACTAGACTACCTAGGGGCCAGGGCAGGATTATTCCCTGCAGTCTTTTCTCCACGGGTGTGTCCAGCCACATTTGAAATGTACAAAAGATTTCACAGCTTCAGATATCTCACTGTCAGGGCATTTGGCTGGAATTTATTGGTAACTTACATTCTTCTTGGAGTGCTTGCACATATCCATTCCAGTGTAGGTGTGTGCTTACCTCGAGCACAGCCGACAGAAAGTTTTCCTTCAGTGGTATCCATCTGGTCGGCTCTGGTGCCTCCTGGAGTCGCACACTCATAGCGCCGGTATAAAGGGTCCTGCAACCTGCAGCCCCCTAGTTCCTTCTTGCCAGCCAACTCCAACAGAGCGGTAGGAGGGAGGCTCTTGGAATGGACAAGTGCAACACATCTCAAAGAACAACAGTTACAGAAAAGTTAGGAACCGTTTTTTCTTTCTTCAAGTCCTTGCACATGTCCATTCCAATGTAGGTGACTCCCAAGCAGTTGTGCAGGTGAAGGGTTTGGAGTTTATTCCTATGCTGATTGCATCAGCACTCGGCCAAATCCAGAGCTGACCTGACAGATACCACTGAGAGAAAACTTTCCAGGGGCTGTGCTCAAGGCGAGCACACACCTACATTAGAATGGACATGTGCAACACATCTTGAAGAACAACAGCTACAGAAAGGTTAGTAACAGGTTTTTTTCAGTGTTAAAATTTATTATTAATTATTATTATTAATAATAATAATAATAATAATAATCAGACAAATATAAAATGATTAAAATAGAAAAAGGAAGGGTGCTGGAGGGTGGGACGAAGGAAGGTAAATCCAGCCTCTATCTAGTGAAAGAAGGGTTCTGAGTTTTCTTTAGATTGAGAAAGAAATAGGGAAGAGCACACGGTCTGAGGTGGAGAGTGACTGCTGAGGGGAGAACGGATGGAGGGAGAGCAAGCATGGGAGGTGAGGTTGCAGAGGTATGGGAGAGGAGATGGAGACAGGGGCAGAGCTAAGGGGATGGGGATGCCAGCAGAGGAGATGGAAGGTGGGGCAGAGAGTGCGGGATTAAATTAAATGCGATGGGAAAAGGGAAAGGAGATGGAAGTGAAAGAGCAGAGCACAGGAGTCAAAGTGGGGAATAACTGGTGAGGGGAAATGAGAGCGAGGCTGGGTCAGTGTTGGCACCAATGTGGGAAATGACAGGAAGGAAGAGAAGAGGGGAGATGGAGGCAGGGACAGTATTACAGGAGCAAGGTGGAGAGAAGAGAGGGGAGATGGAATCTGGGGAGAGCACTGGGACAGGGGCTATGTTTGATTTTCTTGAATATTTCATATTTCACCAGAGTTCCATGACTTTTCTAAAATCAGTGGGTGATGTATGTTTGTTAGCTAATTCTCTTAACACCCTAAAGAGCAAATAATTCAGCCCAGTGTACTGGTATGCATACATTTTCCAAGTATTTCTCTCCCAGCTCTTTATCCATAGTTAATAGTGTAAAATCTTCCTTATGTTCTAATTGTCCAACCATTTTTCATTGTTTTCTTATTAAAGACAGATTTAGAAAATTAACTCAGTATCTCAGGAGTCATTAATTTCATCCGTCTTCTCATTTTCTGATCTCAAGTTCTACCTTTCTGCTTTAGGCTCCCTCTCATTCTGACTGTAAATAAGGGAGCTGATCCTTTAGTCTTTACATACATGTAATTCCTATTGAAGTTGATGGAAGTGTATGTGCGAAAGGATTGCAGGATTGGGCTAGAGGACTCTCATTTAAGGGGATAATAAACTGCTCACATTTACTGAGGAGGAGAAAGAAAAAATTATTTATTCAAAATGTAAATTTCTTCCTGCTGAGGAGCAAACCCAAAAGTCAGGTTTCAGGATATAAATATTTATGCCTTTTTGCATGAACAGCAGACGTAACATTTTCAATTAATTGTCGATGTTTCCATTTCTCTGGCTGCTGCCGCTTTCACTCACAATATAGGAAAGAAATATGGATAAGGGGCCCGCTTGATTTGCCTAGCTCAGATACCTCCCATACTTCCACAGTCAGTAAGATGAAATCATTCCTTGAAATGTTTATTTATTAGTGTTTAACTTATTTTTCCCTGTCTTTTTTATTTCCTGTATTTTATGTGAAGTGAATCTGGTGAAAGATGCCAGACTAATGCCCGAATACATAAAATCTCATGGGACAGGTGCAGTTCAGGAGCAGCAGTACAAGTTTTCTCACATATGCACACATCCCGCCCTGGCAATATTATCTCAACCCTACCCTGGAAGGACCCATCTGAAGATGAGAAAAAAGTTCAGTATCTGTGACTCATTTGGCCTGTGACCTTTCTGCTGGGGCTGCCAACAAGGGGGCCAGTTAGTGCCAGATGTGATGGGTTTTATGATATGGACACCAAATAAGTAGAAACTAGATTGAGACCCATCAAATTTATTTCACATGGGCCAGTGAACAGCTTTCAGTCACTACTGGCCTGGACTGGAACATACTGACTGAGATTAAAGGCAGCAGCCGTCCTGTATTCATTCACAGATATCAGAGCTTTTTTTTTCTTTCTTTTTTTTTTTTTAACTGAACAAAGGAATTCAAGCCAGGACACCAGGATTATCATCAATTCTTTTTTAAAAGTACTGTGTGAGGCGGCATTGTGTACTGGTTAGAGCAGAGGTCTGCTTGTCAGACAACCTGTGTTCTCTTCCCAAATCTGCCACTGACTCACTGGATGAGCTTGGCTTTGGAGGCCTACCTGTAAAATGGGGATGATACATATCTACTTTTGCAAAAGGCTTTTAAGTCCTCAGATGACAGGTCCTATATAAATGCAAATCATTAATTATTATCTACTTCCTACTCTTTAATTTCACTTGAGCAGCCACCAGAGCTTTGCAGAACAGACTTTTGAAGATCTCTTCTGAAGGATGCAAGTCCAACAGTAAAGCACACCCGCTGTGCTCTGGCTATATTACAGCATCAGCATTGGGAAGAAGCCCAGTCCAATTCTGAGACTTGAGCCCTATGACCTCAGAAATATATATTTGAGATATATTTTGCAATATTTTAAATCAATTGTAAAATAAAATCTGGACTGAGATTGGTCCATAGAGATGGATAGTTAGGAATAGCACTGAAGAGGCCTTCTTCCTGCAGGGGGACTGACAAAGGCTGATGATTCTGAGCACAGCTGGTTGGGAATTTTTTGACAAAATGTTTTTTTTTCTGTCAGAAAATGCAGAATCATTGGAACCAAAACTGCTTGCGGGAAAGGGTTGGTTTTGATGAGTTTCTCGTTTCAGAAAAAAATCAGAAAAAGACGTTTTGAAATTGTCATAAGATCCTATTTGAAAAGTTTCATTTTTTTGGTTTGAAATTACTTTTCATTTTGAAATGTAAGTTAATTATAGTATTTTTTGTTAAACAAAAATGGTCTGCATTAAAACAAAGTGATTTCATTAGCCCAAACTGAATTTTTTTTAGCTTGTTGGTCAATTAACATTTTTGAGAGATTCAGGATGGGAAAACATTTCAAATTCTTTAAAAAAAAATGTTGGGACAGGAAAACCATTTCCTGCTCGGCTTTATTTTTGAGTAACTCTGTAGTATCTGCTGGCCTTTCTTTGACTTCTTTCCTCCATCACTTCTCTACAATCTTAGTTTTTACTGATATCTCTCATTTAATCCTAATGATGATAATCTCCAATTTCTACAGCTCCTTTCTCAAAGGGGATAGGTGCGGAGCTGGGTAAGCCAGAAAATAAAACTTACTAGAGCTGGCAAATTTAACTTTGAAATTGGCTGGATGCAGACAAAACCAAAGGACCCTGCTGGAGTCTGAGGGGGGATGGGATCAGAAAACATTCAGTGGAGAAGGAGCAGTTAATGGGAGACAGGGGAAGGCAGGTATGCAGGAGGCAGATGTTGAAGGGTAACTGTTCCCATACTCCTTTCCCCATGGGATACTTCTGCTTAGCCTCCTATCCTGGCCACGGGCCAGCACCTACAGTGGGTTTGGCTCAACTTCTTACCATTTCCTGATACTTTGTGGGGACACAGAAACTGGGTGGGGGCTTGAATCAAGCCAGAAGATGCTCTTTCATATGGTCCTGCCTCCCTAAGTGGCTCTGGCAGAGAGCTCTTTCCTCTCTCTGAGGTTGTCTACACTACTAGTTAGGGGTGTGATTCCCAACTCACATACACATATTCATGCTAGCTTGGTGAGAGGTAGCGCAAGTATATATAGGGTAATTGCGGTAGCATGGGCAGCAGCAGCTGTAGCATGGTTTAGCTGTGCTGAGTACAAACCCACCTGAACGCTGTTGGTATGTACTTGGCATGGCTAAGCCATGCCTCCACAGCTGCTGTCAATGCTACCGCTACTACACGACTGTTTGTAATCATGCTAGCTCACATTAAGCAAACATGAATATATGTATGCGAACTGGGAATTCATACCCCTAGATCATAATGTAGACGTAGCCTAAGGAGACAGGACTCGCCTGAGAGCTGCACAGCTTGCCTGCGATGTGGCTGTTCACTGAGCTTGTGTGTGAGGTCAGCCTTGCTTTTCACCTTCCTGAAGAGTTGAATTGCTCTTCAAAGGCAGCTCTCACATGTACTGTTGCTATGGAAACAGAGACTGCTCTAAAACCATCCATGTTGCAGTGCAGGGACTGAGGTTCTGTGATACCACAAACTCCTCGGTGTATATCCCACACAGATCTATGTCTGATGCCTTGCTTATCCAGGCTTCTGCTTGCCCACATTTACTGTACTCTGTGTTACTTTTCTCTTCTCTCCCTGGATTCCTCACCTGGATACCTTTTTCTTCCTCTCTCTGCTGCGCTGACTAGGAAAAAATCTCAAATCTTCTACTAAGTATTATGCAACCTTGAAAAATGTGAAGCAAGGGACTATCCTTGTTCCACTGGATGGAGCACAGCATGGAAATGGGAACTGGGGAAGGACACAAAGGGAATGGTGAGGCTACCATTGTTGGCAGAGTGAAGAGGATGGTGGGGGGATATGGCAAGAAACAAGATCAGAGATGCAGGTCACGGTAGAATTGTGCAGAGCCTTGAAGAAGAGGTCAAGAATTCTGAGCTGGTGAGCAAGTGGAGAGATGTAAATATGCAGTAGGTGTAAACATAGTGCCTAAAGGTAAAAGGAACTCAGACACTGAATATAGAGGCTTCTTAGGCACCAGGCATGGTGTCCAGCCGTGGTGTTAAAACCATCATTGCCTGTGCCTTGCTGGTGACATCAGCTGGCTGTTTTACCCCAGTGACTGCCTTGATTCTGCAGTGAAACCATGAAGCTGGGTCCCACCTGTTTGCCTTTGTCCATAGGACAAATAATTGCATTGTGAAATTGAACCAATAGACCAAGATGATACCTGTCCCTGACTCAGTCACTCTCCACTTTTGTGTCTCCTTAGGGGCAGGGGCAGCTGTGCAGCAAAGCCAGCTCTGTGCTGCTGTGGCCTTGGCCTGATTAGTGAGGGAGAGGTAAGCTATTTCACAGGTGAAGAGTAGCAAGGGTAAACTAGCTGGTAAAGGAGAGGGAGAGAGGAAAGAGAGAAACAGTGGAGCAATGCAAATAAAGATTGGGAAAAGAGGAAGAAGTAACAAGAAAGAAAAAGTGAAAAGAGATAGGGAAAGAAAGGGATAGATAACAAGACAGAATATATCATAATGCCACTATCATAATGCCACTATATAAATCCATGGTATGCCCAGACCTTTAATACTGCATGCTGTTTTGGTTACCCCATCTCAAAAGAGATATATTAGAACTGGAAAAGGTACAAAGAAGTGCAACAACGATTAGGGATATGGAACAGCTTCCATATGAGGAGAGATTAAAAAGACTTGGACTGTTCATCTTGGAAAAGAAATGACTAATGGATATATGGTAGAGGTCTATACAATCATGAATGATGTGGAGAAAGTGAATAAGGAAGTGTTATTTATCCCTTCACATAACGCAAGAACCGGGGGTTAGCCAATTAAATTAATAGGCAGCAGGTTTTGGACAAAAGGAAGTACTGTATTTCTTTACACAAGGCACATTCAGCTTGTGGAACTCGTTGCCAGGGGATGTTGTGAAGGCCAAAAGTATAACTGGGTTAAAAAAAGAATTAGGTAAGTTCATAGAAGATAGGTCCATCAATGACTATTAGCCAAGATTGTCAGGGAAGCAACCCCATACACTGGATGTCCCTAAGCCTCTGATTGCCAGAAGCTGGAGCTGGATGACAGAGGATGGCTCACTCGATAAATTGACCCATTCTCTTCATTCCCTCTGAAGCATCTGGCACTGACCACTGTCGGAAGACAGGATACTGGGCTATATGGACCACTGGTCTGAGCCAGTATGGCCGTTCTTATGTTCTTATAGTGGTGGATAAGAATTATTGGAACGGCTTCTGAGCTGGGCTTCCTGAGTGCTGACGCTCAGGAGTCACAGTCTGGAGTGGAGCAAGATGGCTTTACACTATCTTTGTACTTGCCAGATTCTGTGCTTATCTCACAGCCAATGTAGCCTTCCACAGACCTCTCTGATTTACATCACTTGCCACAGCTCCTTATGAAATTGTCTCTCACCCTACGAAAGCTGGAGCATAGAGTCACATTTGCTTCCATATGTTTGTTGGCAGCTTTGTTCAAGAGACTATATGTTTCTTTTACATTCTTTGCCTGTTGCTTTTTCCATGGAATAACTGTTTTGGTTAGACTATTGCTCAGATTGACATTAGAAGGCTGATGTTCATACCTATTTGTGACTGTATGTATTATAGAACTGGAGAACTGATGTCCTTCCTCTGGCTTGGGACTGCACACACTAGGGTTGCCAGGCGTCCGGTTTTTGACTGGAACGCCCAGTCGAAAAGAGACCCTGGCGGCTCCAGACGGCACTGCCAACTAGGCCATTAAAAGTCTAGTCAGTGGCGCAGTGGGGGCCCGGGACTAAGGCAGGATCCCTAGCTCTGCACAGCTCCTGGAAGCGACCGGCAGGTCCCAGCAGCCCCTAGGCATATGAGTGCCAGGAAGGCTCTGTGCGCTGCCCCCGCCCCTAGTGCCGGCTCTGCAGCTCCCATTGGCCAGGAACCACGACCAATGGGAGCTACAGAGGCAGTGCCTGCAGGCGCAAGGGCAGCGTGTGGATCCTCCCTGACTGCCCATGTGCCTAGGGGCTGCAGGGACCTGGCGACTGCTTTCTGGGTGCCACGGTAAGCATCGCTGGGACCCCACACCCCCAACCTGCTCCTTCATGCTAACCTCCTGTCCCAGCCCGGAATCCCCTCCCATACCCAAACTCCATCCTGGAGTCCACACCCCTCCGTACCCCAACCCCCTGCCCCAGCCCAGAGCCCCATCTTGCTCCTCAAGCCCCTCATCCCCGGCCCCACCCCAGAGCCCACATCCCCAGCCAGAGTCCTTTGTCAGTGACACTCCTGGGCAAATTCCTAGAAAGTGGCATTTTAATAAGTGACAGCAATTTTGAACTGATACCATCTTCAAGGCCTCTGTGTGGTTAGGCGTGAAAGTATGTTAAAGGATATTTTAGATGGGCTGCTCCATTTTTAGCACAGATTTGACCCCAGAGATTCCTTGCAGGACTCTTCTAAGAAAGATGTAGGCTGCTGGTGCATCATGTCATGCTCCTTGCAGATATGCTCACGATGCATTTGGATTACATCATCCTTCCAAGTAATAAGACTGTGTTTCAGAAGCCTGGGGAGGTGTCCCTTTGGATTTGCACATTAACTGGCTAGACACATGTGGATGACTCTCTGGAGTTATACTGAAATTTCTGAGACCCATCCTACATTTCTCAGCATTACCATGTGGCCTGTTGCTTCACTAGTGTGTGTCAGACAGGCACAGTGATTCAGCAATAAGATATCCTTCTTAACAGAAGCAGTGCATCTCTTGACTTGATGCTACATTAGAGGAATATATGTACTTTAATTTATTTGCTTGCAGGGCAGACCATATATTGTTGTCCTCATCTTGAGGACCATCCTATCTTTGACTGTTCACCATATATACAACATTTTGCCCAATTTTACTACTTCGTTTTTGTGTGGAAAGCATGTCTGCCGGTGTGGTGGACAGCTTTTTTTGTCCCTTCATGATTGGTAGAAATTCTTTTATTCCCTTAAACATTTTAGTCTGATTGGACTCCTTCTCACCTACCTGTCTGCCTTCCCTGAAGAATTGATAAGTGAACATTTGCAATAACTTATCTTATAATCAAGTATCAGAGGGGTAGCCATGTTAGTCTGGATCTGTAAAAGCAGCAAAGAATCCTGTGGCACCTTATAGGCTAGCAGTCGTTTTGGAGCATGAGACGAAGTGGGTATTCATCCACGAAAGCTCATGCTCCAAAACGTCTGTTAGTCTATAAGGTGCCACAGGATTCTTTGCTGCTCTTATTTTATAATAATTCTATCATACTTCTATGTATTTCTGGCATATTTAATGCCAAGAGGTTAAGAACCTCTTAGTTTTCCATTCATTAAGAAAATGAAGGAAAACGTTTTAGAGGGCACAGGGGCACTTGCTGTTA
The DNA here is from genome assembly GCF_025201925.1 of Gopherus flavomarginatus. NCBI lineage: Eukaryota > Metazoa > Chordata > Testudines > Testudinidae > Gopherus > Gopherus flavomarginatus. The sequence goes on along the minus strand of NC_066621.1, from coordinate 118,671,437 downwards.
AGTTATGTACATAAGACACATCTGCTGGTGTCTAATGGGTTAAAAATACCAACTTGAAAGCTGGGAGTTTGTTTCTGTCTCGCAAAAGGGCCTGACCCAACTCTCATTGATGTCCTTGGAAAGGCTGTCACAGACTTCATTGGGAATTGGATCAGGCTGTAGAAGCACAAGACTCAAAAATATGAATCTAGCAATATAATTTAAGAGAAGCAGAATTGTAAGTGGGTGATTTTTCATTATTAACTCATAAACTAAGCCAAATTGGACTGAGCAGTACTTAGCAGAGAAACCTCCAAGAAAAATCCACAGATCTGAAGGAAGAGATGATGGTAATTCAGTAAGTGGAGTTTTTCCCTCTTCTTTAGTATAGTCTTAAGGGGGTGTTTACTGCAGGAAGTGGTGTCAGTTACTCTGTGGAGGACACAGTGAACCATTACCCAAAATTCAGATGTTTTATTAAGTGCAAAAAATGTGCGTAACTATTTTGTTTTATTTCTTTGGTGGTTTCTCTGCTTCTTGGTTCCTGCCGGGACAGGAAATGCTGAGCTTCCACAAGAGAGGCTGCTCTTATGAAATCTCAGAGGCAGGTGAAAGCAGAAAGCACCAGAAATCCCATGAGAATAAATTCTCTTTGGCTCCAGTCTCCCCCATTAAAATCTCAGTGTCAGGGTGGGGTAAAGTCACTCTGAACAAAGAAGAGGTGGGTGGGAGAAAATGACTCGGGAATTTTAGCACAGTCATGACTCAGGTCTTGCAGCCAATGCTCATCTTTGACAGATGCAGCAAGAAATCAGGTTGAAGAGAAGCTGACAAGCAAACAAATGAATTAACTAGACAAACAAACTGGTTGATAAAGTAGAGCTGGGAATCTGCAGCTAACAAACAGGTCTCTGTCCCTGCATCTGCTTCTCCTGAGCAGAATAGGAGTCAATTACCCACCTTCCCACAGCATATTGATCGAGCTGCTGCCACATATTGAATCTCAGACCCTGTCCGCCCTGTGTGTGGCTCTTTGATTTTCTCTCCCTCTGTAGCAGCACGTGGATAGAAGCCAGATAAGCTGGCACAGTACTATCATCAATATGCTTCCCTCCTCCTTCTCCTCCGCCTCATTTCCCCCTCCAGTCACCATGGCAACCACTGCTACTGCAGCGCTGTTTACCTGGCCCCATTTGTTCTCCTTTCCGATATCTTTCCCTTCCCCCAGTTACTGTCACCTTGGCATGCTATTGGCAAAGCACTCAGTGGTTGTGAGAGATGAGTTTTCATGACTCTTAGGGACAATGCAGTGTTTTTATAACAAATCATTGGCCAGTAGGTACTTTAGTCACCAACTAAATCACACACACCCTACTGTGGAAAACCCAGATTCTATCATTGCAAAAATACAGGCCTCTGCCGATTGATCTAATGGAAACTTTAAGCTATAGTAGTATTAAGGCTTGTAGGCTCTGTTTATATATACCCCCTAACAATTGAGATAGTTCCATACCATGGGGCAAGTCTAAATTTCCATCCAGCACAAGTCCTATGTGATACATTCATATTACAGAAGAGTCCCCAACTTCTTGCTGCTCTGCATCCCATTTCCTAGATTCCTCAAATTCCAGACATCTTTTTCACTCTCCCTTATCATCTCTCCACAAGAGGAAGTAAATCCATCTGCCATCACCTTCCTTATGCTGCTTTCACCTCTCTAGAACAGCCTTTCTGCCTCTCAATAGGGTGACCATCTATGTTTCAAGAAAACAGAAGATCTTTTATTCATGGTACAAAAGCATACATCTGCAGCCTCACACTGTAGGATGCACTGCTGAAATGCAGGACGAAATGCCTTTTGTATGGACAGAGGATGTGGGATATTAGGAACTAAGTAAAGGACATCTCCTAAAAATGTGTTCACCCTCCACCGAAATAACTCCCTGACTCTCTTTTAATCCTAATTTTTCACCATACTCTCATATTCCTGACTCTCTCTACAGTAAAGCTACCAAAACGCATTCCATGAGGTTCCTAGTTTCCTTTATAATTCAGTACCATGATTCATAAAAGATCACTTGCAGTTGTCAGGCACAGATTCTCTCCCCTTGAAGCAGAAAGCTGCAGGATAAACTGTGGAATTTGCTACTGCACTATATTATTGAGGCAAATATTAAGTTTTATAGAAGAAAGCCATTTATATGAAAGAGAATAGCAATTGCAATGATGATAGCTACAAAAAAGTTTTAACCCACAAGTTTTAGAGTAGAAGCTAATGGAGGGCTAAGAAAGAATCCTATCCCTTGCCCCCACTCTCCCCATCACTGAATATTGCACAGTGCACTATATTATAGAGTTCATATGCCTCCCTCTGAAGAATTTGGCACTGAGCACTGTGGGAAACAAGTTATCAGACTCGATGGGCCATTGGTCTATTTTTGTACAGCAGATGGGATACTAGACTGGATGAACCAAAGGACTGCTTTGGAAAGAGAAATTGTTTGTATTTATTATGCATAAAGTGGACAAGTGAATAAAAGGAGATGGGAGGATGATCACCTATCTCTGAAGCATCTAGTATTGACCACTACCAGAGGTGAGATACTGGATTATTTGTAGTGATGGTCTAATCCAGGATGGCACAGGTGAGGCATTAGGCTAGACAAAGCAATGGTCTGACCTGGTATGGCAGGAGGCATGATACTATTATTATTTTTTAATTAATTAGATGGCTTTCATGCCCACAATGCACTCAGCACTTTCCAGACAAAGAAGGATACAGTTCCTGCCCTTGAGAGCATAAAAGCTGAAAAGCCAAAGTCAAAGAAAGGGTCAGGGAAGGGAATACTACATACAAGTAGAGGGATTAGGCCGAGAAGAAACACATAGCTTAGAAGTTACATTTTTTAAAGCTTCCCCTTTACCATCTCTCTTCACAATTCAGCCTTCTTGTATTTCTTCCAGACCAATTCTCAGCTTCAATTCCAGTGTTGCTAAAGCCCTCTCCTAACATTTAACCCCTTCCCTCCACAAAATTAATTAAATAAATTAAATATATAAGAAGATAATTTAATCGGCTAGTTTTGCAAAGATGGTGAAGAAGTGGGTCTTCTGCAGGAATTGATGAAAAGGTGTTGGCCTTTTGGACCATGCGGTCCATATATTCCATGCATAAGAGGCAGCATAAAAGAAAGTGTGGAGACTTTTGTGGGAGAAGCAGACAATTGGGACAATGAGTCTGACATTGTTGGAAGAGCAAAGGGGACAGAGAGGCAACACAGTAAGAGATAAGCATAAGCAGAATTATGCAGATGACTTTGAAGAAGACCACAAGAGCCTTAGAGGTGATGTGGTGGTGAAGGTAGACCCTGAAGAGGAATTCTAAGAAAGGTGTGAGTGACATAAAATGATGAATAAGAAAGATAATCTTAGCAGCTCCATTTTGTATAAATTGCAGCAGGAGATATGGGTATCAGGCCAAAGAAGGGGACGTTACACTAATAAAGATGAGGAATGCTGATGGCCTGGGTGAGATAATTATAGAGAAAAGGTCCGATCTTAGTAATATTGCGTAGGACAAAATGGCAATATTTGTCTTCTGCCTGGATGCATGGAGCAAGAGAGAGGAAAGAGTTGAAGATGACCCAAGGTTATAGGTCAGTATGACAGGGAAGATGCTGCAGGAGTCAGTTGTAACAAGAATGGGCCAAGTCGGGTGGGTTTGTAAAGAAAGATTAGAAACTCAGCCATGTTAAATTTTAGTTAATGTTGAGATATCCAGGAGGAAGTATTTGAGATACCCAACTAGACAGAGCAATAGTCTGATCTGGCAAATCCTACCTATTTCATGAACCACTCTGTTTATGTTTCAGTCATTGCCCATTTGTTTTGTATCAAATTGTATGGTACCCATTCAGTCAGGCCTAGAGTAGTTCTGGTTACATTGTAATTGGCTGGGGAAGAGTCTGAAGTATTTTGGTATGAACAATGATAGAATCATATCACGTGCATGATGTTCATTCCTGTTGAAGCCAGAGGATTTTTGGGTGTGGGTGTTGGTCCTATGGCACATACAGATACTCCTGTGTCTTTGCATGAACATACACTCTCCTGTGCACTTTCACTCTTGCACATGCAGACATATTCCTGTGTTCCCTATGCCTGTGCATGTACAAACTCTCTTGTGCACATGCCCCTATGCATTGCAGATACACCCCAGTGAACTGTCAGTGCAGATCTGACCAAACCATTAATCCATTCTCTTGTCTTGCACTTCTCTGGATTTCTCGGGTCACAGGTTTGTGGCTTTTAACAAGTCTTATATCCTCTACTACTCCAACTTCCCTCAGGCTGCAGGCCATAGTAGTGCCATCATGCTGAATCTGCAACATCACAGTAATTTCCATGGTAACATGCCCATATGTCACAAACACTGCACTATCAGCTCAGCTTGATCTCCCCCCAGAATTTGACAAAATGCAGGGCTCCTTTTAGAAGTGTTATGGAGCCAATACCCTGAGTTTTTAAAATGTTCTATCTCATTATAGTTTGTTTGTATGTTGGTTGGCATATGTTGAAACCCTCCCCCAAAGGGCATCATTTTTAGTATGTGCATCTGGTCATTCATTTCCTCAGCTCGGTTCCTTGCCCAGTTAGCTCGTCTCACAGTAGCCTCTGCTGTACCCAGGGGCAGCTCTAGGTACCAGCAAAGCAAGCACATGCTTGGGGCACCCCATTTGCAGGGGCGGCAGCTGGCAGAGATCCAGCATGGGAGCTGGGAACCAGCAGGGGGCCCTGGGAGCTGTAGCTCCCTGCCTAGAGAGCCAGCCCTGGAGCAGGGAAAAAACTACATTTCCCAGCATTCCCTTGGCTGCTATCAACAGGAAAGGAAGGGGGAGGAAGTGAGGTAGCTGAGACCTCATGCTGCAGCTTGCTGTGAACGGAGAGCTGCACTGTGAAGGGTACGGATACCATATTTTAACATTCAAAAAATAGGACACTCCACGGGTAGGGAGGGTAGGCCCACCCTACCACCATCCACTCCCTCCAACTGCCTCCCACAGAAACCCCAACCCATCCAACCCCTTCTGCTCCCTGTCCCCTAACCACCCCCTTCCGGGACCTCTGCCCCTAACTGCCTCTAAGGACCCCACCACCTATCTAAGCACCGCTGGTCTTTGTCCCCAACTGCCCCCTCCTGAGACCCCCCACAACTTCCCCCTTGGGACCTCACTCCCTACATGTCCCCGACAAACCCCTGGGACTCCCATGCCTATCCAACTGCTGCCTGTCCCCGACTGCCCTCCCCAGCCCCCTGACCAATCTAACTACCCCCTTCTCCCTACCCCTGACTGCCCACCCGAACCTCTGCCCCATCCAACCCCCCCGCTCCCTGTCCCTTGACTGCCCCCCAGAACCCCCTACCCCTTCTTCAACCCCCCAACCCCCTTACCATGCACTCAGACCAGCGTGTCTGGCTCCGTGCAGCGCCAGACACGCTGCTGCGTACCTGCTGCCATGCTCCCCCGCAGAGCCACAGCCCCCTGCCCCAGCACCTGCCTTCCAGATTTGAACTCCTCAAAATTCAGGAGTGCTCAAACTCCATTTGGGCAGCTGTTATTTAATTTCTCCCAAATCAAATATATTGATCCACTATAACTTGCTGTAGAAAAAGTAGGATAAAATTGAGCAAGAAATGCTTCCCAGTGGTTATTGGGACTGGAATTGCTATTTTCAACAGCCATTGCCTTTTTTGTTTGTTTGTTTGTTTATTTGTTTAAAAGGAAGACAATGATATTGCATTGGCAAATTCGCCATAGAAAGAAAGAATGGAACAAAAGAATAATAAAGGCACCTCAACTTTTCCTCATTTATGGAGGACAGCCTTATAATATGCATCCAGATATCCTCCAATCACACAAGCTGAAAATTGTTCCACTTTACTGCAGTTCTGTAACCATATGGGAACCAATCCTGTCTGTGTTCTGTGCACATCCAAAATTCCTGCTGAATGACCTGCCCTGATAGCGAGTTACCAGTGACCCAGGGCTGGGGCGGAAGGAGGGTACAGGTGGGGGGAGGGGAGAGCCCAGGGCTGGGGCGTCAGGAGGGGTGTGTGTGTGTGTGGGGCAATGGTGGGGGGGAAAGGGGGAGCCCAGAGCTGGGGCAGCAGGGAGGTGCGGTGAGGACCCCAGGGCTGGGACGGTGGGCAGCCAAAATTTTTTTTGCTTGGGGCGGCAAAAAACCTAGAGCCAGCCCTGGCTGAACCAAGTCATTAACACCCAGTCTTTCCTGTGAATACTGGGGAATGCTGCCAGCCTTCCTGCCCCATGGGAGTAAAGCTGAATCCAAATCCACCTCGCCCAGACATCCAGCTACAAGGCATGCAGCAGCCAGCTCCAGAGCCTTGACTGAACCAGCCGGCTCCTCTCCTCCCACCCTGGCCTCCCCGCCCCCAGCCATATCCCATACGCAAAGCTGGATACATTTTTTATAGATTCTTTTCCTATATTTTTTTTACCCCAGAGCCAATTTAATAGCTGGGTTTTGTCAGGACATAGCCTGTCAGTCTCAGCCCCACCTCAGGGGTGGGGTACATACAGGGGGATGATGGCTCCCACTGGGCTTCCCAGACAGGGAAATGCGCGTCTCTCCTCATACAACATGAGCTGTAATTTCCGGCAGACATTTGAGGTCCCTGACATCTGCATAATGTGTGCCATTCTCCTAGCAACCGGCAACAGCTGTCTGGCATTTCCAAGATTAAACTGTAACTATACACGGTCATTGCCAGGGAACGAGGGAGAGAAACGGCCCCTCCTGGCTCTTTTTAAGTCATTTATGTTTTACTCATTTCCTGCTCCGAGTAATGAGGCCAGAGATTGGGGGGTGGTGCCGCTGCTGCTGAGAAGGCAGATTGCTACACACACATATGTTATTGTTTCTGGGTGAATTTTTAGTGCTCATGGAAGGAAGGAGATAACAGAGGACCCAAACTTCCTGGCAAAGCTCTGCCACAAAAAAGAAAAAAAAAATCAATCCAAACTGGTAGTACCTGCAGCTATTCCAGTCCTGCCCTTCTCTTATCCCCAGCTCTGCCAATACATCTCAGTCCTTACCTGCACCACCTCCTGCTGTTCTTGTGATGGGATCTCCCCACTGCTGATACACCTCAACACTGAACCACCGAATCCTTTGCTATTCAAGTGCTGGTTCCTCACATAGTTCTGTGATGCACGCCAATCCTGACCTGTCTTACTACTAACCTCTCTTCTATCTCTACTCTAGAATGATGCTTAATCAGATGATGAGGTTGTCTGATATAAACAAATTTCCCTCAGGAGAAATCAACTTGAGACCATCCAGACTCATTGCATTAGTGACCTAAATCTGTTGAAGTGTGAATGCAGTCACCCAAGACCACATTTCCACACCTTTGTTCAGTAAAAATAAATAAACAAACCCTCTAGTGATGTTATAATGTGTTCCCAGCTCATCCTCAAACCCAGCAATCTGTCTTCTTCACAATGAGATATCAGGGAAACTGGCCTCCTAGACTTACTGTTATCTCTACCCCCACATCCACCATGTCTGAACTCTGCCATCTGGATCACAGGGATTGACGTTTGTTTTTCCCAGTGTGTGCTCCACCCCTGCTCATCCCTGAGGCCCCATTCCCACTTGGCTTCTTCCCCTGAGGCCCTGCCCTTGCCCCTCTTCTTTTCACCTCCTTTCCCAAGACCCCCCTGCCCGCTGCTCGCTCCTCTCCACCCCCTCTCCCTCACCTCCCGCCAGCTGCTTGCTGATCAACGGCCAGCCCCAGGCCCGCCAAACAGCAGATCAGTGGCCAACCCCAGGGCTCACGGAACAGCTGAGCACCCCCTATTTTTTTTTCTGTGTGTGCTTAAGCCCCACAGCACCCATGGAGTCAGGGCCTATGATCTGGATCCTTCATTATAATTTACTAACAGGATTCTGTGTTACTTTTAGTTTGTTTTTAAACAAAAAGGGAAGGGGAAACAATTGGCTACAAACAGTTCCCTTCAGTCTCTCTCTAATGCCAAGTCCAGCTGGATCCAGGAATTCCTTTACTGTGCCAGCAAGAAAGCATTGACCCAAACAAGGAATCCAGAACTTGGGCTACAGTCCTTGCCAGGGATCAGCAAGTGGCCAGAGAGACCATGCTGCTGAGTCATCACTGCTTCAGTTGCTACAAGCCTTTTCTGGGGACATGACTGTTGCTAAGGTTCCTGGGAGTTGACTGATTGCTCCTTCTATAGTCATGTAACACACACACAAATCAGAGGAATAAGAAACGCCATCTGCTGGGCCCAGCTCAGACCAAGAACACAGCCTGCTGGCCGCGAGCAGTCAGTCTCTTTGACTGTGTTGATCCACAGGCAAGGCAGTCATTTAAGGCCCCATGTACCTATTCCAGTATGCAGTTTGCAAGTCTTATGTTTTCTCTCCCCTGTATCTAGCTTTTCTTGTCACCCACTCATTAAGATGTTTCTAAAGGTCAATGATCCAACCAGTGGCTCTTTAGAATGTTTTCTCCTTAAGATTTTTTCCTTTATTCTCACAAATTCCATCCCTTTATTTTCAGATCACTGGAGATCACAGGGTCAGAGACATTAAGAGATGGGAAAGACCTTAGGTCCTATGTAGTCCATTCCCTTGGTGGTGGGGGGGAGGTAATTAATAAATTAGCTCTTCCAGAGCACTTTCCATTTTTTAAGCCCAACACTGACTTAAAACTAATGAAGTTATTATATTGTCTAGGGCTTTGTCAAGTCTAGTTTGAAAGGTCTCAAGCAATGAAGCTTCTCTAACTTCCTTTGGAAGACTATTCTACAATTTCATAGATTTCACAGTTATGGATTGTTTATGTTCAGCATAAATCTTCCTTTCCCAAATTTCATCCCACCACTTCTATTACTCCCCAATCCCACTTTAACTGACCTGAACAATTTCTCTCCTTCTTGGGTGTTTACATCCCTCAAATACTTCAGCTATCCTTGTTCTCTGCTCCATAACTGATATTTAACCAAGTAAAATATACTTAGGTCTTTAGATCTCTCCACATCAGATTTAGATTAGGCATGGCACTTGTCTTCTTACTTCTCTGTTCTACACCATGAACATCAGTGACCCCACATAAACAAATACATAGCTAACAGTTAATAATAAAATTAATAATTCCAGTGCCCAATCTTTTTGTTTCTCTTCTCTGATTTCCTTGTGGAGCATAGCATTTGGCGGGAGGGATAGCTCATTGGTTTCAGCATTGGCCTGCTAAACCCAGAGTTGAATTCAATCCCTCAGGGGGCCACTTAGGGATCTAGTAGTTGGTCCTGCTAGTGAAGGCAGGGGACTGGACCCAATGACCTTTCAGGATCCCTTCCAGTTCTATGAGATAGGTATATCTCCACATATTTATAGAGTTCAGAATCAGACACTGCAAAATTAAGTTTAGGGAGTTTATCAGTTTCCTGTGGATGTGAGATGGATCTCCTCTCTCAGGAGATTTAGGCCACAAGGAAGGGACACTATGGGTCAAGCTTTTTTGCTCCTCAGAAAAAGAGGCTTGCATCTGAGTAGTTTCTTTTCTCACTAGAGAACAGACACGGTAGCTGGTCTTCCCCCAAAGGTCTTTTAAGTATTCAGTATGGACACCACCACCCACAAATCCAATCACATTCAAATCAACAGCAAAATAATTCTCTCTGTCCATGAGGTCTGTGATATGGACCAGCTTCCTGAAGGAAGTGATAGAAACCACATTGTGCAAAGCTCTGGAGAATATACATTAGGAGACCATCCAGCATTGACTCCCAAGGGGATGGACTAAATAGGATTTTTCCAGTTTCAACTTCTAGGATTCCCTGTGAATTGTGGAGAATAGAGAACAACACACTACAGACACACAGGTTTTCCTGATTACTTACATGTGCAAACTTAGAAGCTACATTTGAGTCCTAATTAGGCTCTAAATTACACTGACAGTGTGCCTACATGTGCAGTTATGGCCTGGCCCACACAGTACTCACATGTAGGAGCAAATTAGTGCTCTCTTAAACATAATTTTTCCCTAAAAACCTCTGCCATAACAGTGGCTAAATCCTACTCTCTTTATCAACCAAGAATGCTTTTACACCACCTCAGAAATTTGCTTTTTATGCTATGAGGAACTGGTAATGTATGGTCAGGGATCACAGGTCTCAAACCTGGGCCCACAGGGCTCTTAAGAACTGCTACCCACTAACAATTGCTAGGGCAGAAACTGAACCCAAATAGAGAACTGCAGTTCTGGAACCTGATTGGCAGAATGCTGGGGTTTCTGATTGGTCCACAGCTTCTATATAAACCCAGCACAAGACAGGAACAAGAAGTTGTCTATGCAACATGGATTCACCTTGCACTCAACTGTGTGCATTGTGCTTCCCGCACCCCAGGCTTGATATCCTTGTATCCCAAACTGACCTGATTCTGGTCATCGATCTGTGATTCTGCTTCTGATCTCCTGGTAACCTGACCCTGCCTGCCTCCTGACTCTCGGGTTGCCCTATGACCTGTCTCAGACTCTGATCTCCCAGTATCTGACCTGGCCTGACTCCTGCTTTAACTCCTAGGTCAGACCACCCATGTCATTTAGGCCCCAGGAGGGGTCCTGATGCCAGCAGAGTGGACCTGGCTAACCCTTCAGGAGCACCACATGCATTCAAGTGGGCCACCCACCTTCAGGCGGACAACTAAGCCCTGCAGGCCTGTGTCATCCAGCTGATTTCAGAGAACCAGCTATGGCAGGAACAAATCATGCAGTTGTGTACCACAATCCACACACAGCTTATGCAGCCCTGTTCCCTGATACAACTGCTGGACTGCTTTGATGGTAATTGCCAGTGATTCTGGGGTTTCATAAACCAGTGTTGCCTCCTGTTCATGATGCATCCTCAGTCTTCTACTATTGATCATGCAAAGGTGAGCCTGGCCATCAGCCTGCTCTCTGGGGAAGCATTAAACTGTGCCTCCCCGCTCTTGGAATTTGACAGCCCAGTTCTATTGAACTGGGACCCATATTGGTATTATTTGACAACCCACACTGAACTAACTTGAACAGCGGAGGCTGCCCTAAGGAAGCTTCAGTGGGGGCAGGGCACTGTAGCTTCCTATGCTGAGCAATTCTGCCTCACAGCCAATACAGACTGGAATGAAGCAGCACAGGTGGGCCATTTATGATGGGGCCTCCAAGAAGAAATTAAAGACAAACTATGCTGGGTACAGATTCCCATGAGCCTGGATACCCTCATGAATCTTGCCATCTATATGGACAACTGGTCACAGGAGTGAAGAGAGTTAAAAATGGGGTCTGTCAACTCTCCAATCTAGGTACTGTGTCCTTTTCACCACTGCTTCCCACCGAGCCAGTGCAGGTGGATGCGGGCCGTCAATGGCTCACTCCATAGAAAAGAAGTGACAAAGCCAACACCATCTCTGTTTCTACTGCAGTGAGTTGGGTCACTCCATCTCTGCCTGCCCTGTATGAACTTCAAGGAACCTGGGAAAAGAGCTCCACCACACTTTGGTCTTGATGAAACACATCCAAAGCTCTGCCCAAGGGCTCCCCATTTGCAGGTGCTGGGCCAGTTGCACATACCTGGGGCATCCCTGCAAAATCTCATCCTACCAGCCCTCATTGACTTACATGCAGCTGATATCTTCATAGATGCAGCAGCAGCCCAAATCCAGCAGATACCTTTGCGATGCAAGGTCATTCCTGATCTTGTAGAGAGTCTTGGCAGTTCCCCTTTATCTTCTGGTCCAGTAACAGAGGAAAAAACTCCCCTGGAGGCTGTGATTCAGGGGTACTGAGAAGTGTTACAGTTTGATGTGATCCATTCTCCACACTTTCCCCAATCCTAGGTATCTCTCGGCTGACCCTCCACAATTTGGTGGCAAGCACAGGAAATCTGTTTTCTATCAGAGTTTTGTCTCCAGGCTGCGCCAGCATCCAAACCTTGAGAGACTCAGGTGGGATTGACCATCCAGGCAGAACCTTCGGTGACGGGTTGGATCACAGAAACCCCCTTGGGAGCTGCCACCCGATGTGTCAAGACTACTTCTACCCCTGCCTTCCCTTCCAGCTCGGGGCCCCAGCACCCCGTCCTGCCAAGCCAGACACTCCTGTCTGCTCCAGCAAAGACCCAGGGTCTGAATTACTTGCCTCAAAGCTGCAGGTTTACCTGAAAGCAGCTCACAGAAGTGTTCCTGTCTTTAACACTCAGATGCCCAACTCCCAATGGGGCCTAAACCCAAATAAATCCGTTTTACCCTGTATAAAGCTTATACAGGGTAAACTCATAAATTGTTCAGTCTCTATAACACTGATAGGGAGATATGCACAGTTGTTTGCTCCCCCAGGTATTAATAAATACTCTGAGTTAATTAATAAGTAAAAAGTGATTTTATTAAATACAGAAAGTAGGATTTAAGTGGTTCCAAGTAGTAACAGACAGAACAAAGTAAATCACCAAGCAAAATAAAATAAAATGTGCAAATCTATGTCTAATCAAACTGAATACAGATAATCTCACCCTCAGAGATGTTTCGGTAAGTTTTTTTCCTCAGACTGGACACCTAATTATTTCCCCTGGTATAGCTCTTGTTCCAGCTCAGGTGGTAGCTAGAGGATTCTTCATGATGGTTCTTCACCTCCCTTTGTTCTGTTCCAGCCCTTTATATATCTTTTGCATAAGGCGGGAACCCTTTGTCTCTCTCTCGGTTCCCACCCCCTCCTTCTCAATGGAAAGACACCAGGTTAAAGACGGATTCCAGTTCAGGTGACATGATCACATGTCACTGCAAGACTTCATTGCCCATTTGCCACCACACACATATTCAGGAAGACTTACAGGTAAACACAGCCATCTGCAGACAATTGTCCTGGTTAATGGGAGTGATCAAGATTCTAAACCACCATTAATGGCCCACACTTAGCATAATTACAATAGGCCCTCAGAATTATATTTCATATTTCTAGTTTCAGATACAAGAGTGATACATTTATACAAATGGGATGATCACACTCAGTAGATTATAAGCTTTGTAATGATATTTAACAAGAGACCTTTTGCATGAAGCATATTCCAGTTACATTATATTAACTCATTAGCATATTTTTATAAAACCATATAGACTACAAAGTCACACCTTCCATTTCAGTTACAGCCTGAGCTCCCTTTGAAATACAAAGACCACACTAGTGTTCAAAAAAAGAAGAATGAGGAAACTCTACCTCTGCCTGGGACTTTGACTTCCCAATAGAGCTGAAGCCTGGAGCCAAAATACCATTCGGACCAGTTTATGCCATGTCAGAACCTGAACTGGCTGTGGTCTGAGAATACCTCCAGGAGAATTGTATCAGAGGGGTAGTCATGATTTGCCAATTACAAAACCAGTTTCTCCTCCCTTGGCTTTCACACCTCAACTGCTAGAACAGGGCCTCATCCTCCCTGATTGAACTACCTCATTATCTCTAGCTTTCCTGCATATATATACCTGCCCCTGGAAATTTCCACTACATGCATCTGATGAAGTGGGTATTCACCCATGAAAGCTCATGCTCCAAAACATCTGTTAGTCTATAAGGTGCCACAGGATTCTTTGCTGCATTTCCAGGAGAATTATCCACAAGTCAACCTTGCCAGCTGGCGCACCAGTCCTGCACTTCCACACAGACAGGCCTGCTCGCAAGCTGGACTTCCTGTTTCTTGGCCCTTTTAAGACATTACTACAGGTTAATCCAGTCACTTTTGAACACCAACTACTCTGCTCTCTAAAGCAGCACCTGGTGTTTCATGTATCACTTTTGAAACCCTACACAGAAAACCCTTTCCCTTACTGGACCCAGCCACCTCCCCCTCTGGTACAAGTACAGGGTCATGAAGAATGTGTAGTTCATAAGATCTTGAACTCCAAACATAAATGTGACAGGCTCTGGTATCTTGTGGACTGGAGGAATATGGTCCTAAGGAATACATCTGGAAGCCTGTGGAAAATATATGCACTCCCACATTTGTGTGGGCATTCCATAAAATCACCCCAAAAAGCCTGGTCACACACTGCTTGGAGGACACCCCATTGAGAAGGGGTGATGTCAGGACTGCACATCTCAAACTCAGGTCTACAAGACTCTTTGGCCAACCTGCTAACAGTTGTTAGGACAGAAGCTGAACCCTGACAGATTACTCCAGTGCTGGAACCTGACTGGCAGAATGCTGGGGTTCCTGATTGGATCACAGATTCTATATAAACCCAGTACAGGAATAGGAAGTTGTCTATGCAACTGGGATCCACCTTGCTCTGGACTGTGTGCCTTGTGCTTCCTGCTCCTGCTCCCATTGCTTGACATCCTGGTATCCTGACCTAGCCTAACTCTGGTTATTGATCCGTGGTTCTGTTCTCAAGTTTGTCGCCTGCTTCTGATCTCCTGGTAACCTGACCCTGCCTGCCTCCTGACACTTGACTCTTGGGTTGCCCTCTGGTCTCTCTTGGACTCTCACCTCCTGGTATCTGACCCAGCCCCGACTCCTGCTTTGGCCACTAGGTCAGAGTATGCATGTCCCGGTCATGACACATATGGGTCACAGGTCACCCACATCCAAGATGCCCTCTGCAAAGAGCAGAAAAACTACACACTGAATTCCATGCCTTCTCCTCCAGATTTCAGCATATTCATTAAGTAAGACATCTTAGAGGTGATGTAAGAAGATAGTCATCACGTGTGATTCCGGACCATGTCAGAGTGGCTGATGGGAGCACCACGTGCTGCTGATGAAAGAAACTGTTAACACCACCTTCGAAGAGGGAAACCTACAATCCACCCTAAACCATGCCATAATTCAGCCAATTCTGAAGAAGCTTTCTCTAGACCTGTCAGATCTTACAAACAACCACTTGGTGTCAACCTTCCTATATATAAGCAAAATAACAGAGAAACAAATTAAGAACTGCTTCCAAACACACCTATCCATTACCAAAAATCTGGACACTCCTCAGTAGACTTAAGTGCACAAAGTTAAGCATGTGCTTAAGTATTTAGGGAAACTGTGGACTTAGAGAAGTACTTCTACTCTAAGTTCTGATTAAATAACTATTTCTTGGGGTAGTTTCCTTTTAAATAGCCCTGGCTAGAATTATTAATATTTATTAGTTATATTACAGAGTTTTCTAGAGGCCTGAGTCAGAATTGGGGTGTATTGTATTAGGTACTGTACAAATGTATATGGAAAGATAGTCCTGGCCCCAAAGAGTTTACAACCTAAGAAACAGAGATATCAGCTAGGTTATATAATTAGTTAATCTAATTTAGAATGTCATGATTTAGGGAAGGGAACATGTCTTCGTTTATGACTTGTACAGCGCCAAGCACAATAATGACACTAAATAAAGAAGTAATAGTTCTGCAGAGGCAGATGAAGGTTAGAGAGGAAGCTAGTAGGGCATAGCTGCACCTACTGCTGGCAAGTTTCCTATCACAGCCAGTCTGAGAGGCAGAGATGTGATGCTTGCCATTCATGTGTGCTTTCCAGATTCCTGTCATCTAAAGTTGCAGCCACTTAGCCATCACTCTGAGTGGCATGTGTCACAGGGACAGTGGAGATAAAACTGAAGTGTGTGCACTGGAGCTTGCAATAACACAGGAGCAGCAATAACATCTGAAAAAACTGCATTCCAGAATCAAAAAAATATGGATCTGAATCAATTTCAAATGGCCACTCAGTGTGTGACTTATAGTCTTTCCAAATCAGCAGTCACAACTGCCATAATCAGGTACAATAAAATATAAAAGAAGCAGAAGAAATCCCTCTTGTCTTGCTTTCTGTCTCTCTCGCACACACACAGGTAGTCATCTCACACACAGAGAGAAGCAGATTACATAGATATAGGGATACAGTATATCTGCACACAGAGCCACATGCACTGAAATATTTACCCACAGTTGTGTGTGAACAGAAATACTAATACATACATGCACAGATGCACGACTCATTCATGCACAGAGATACATAAGTACATACATACGCAGACTCATATTCATTCACACATGTACAGTCTCTCTCTCTCAGCACTGACACCTACATAAACACACAGATCCATACAGACACAAACACATCAATGCTAAGACACTCATAAACACACACAAAGAGATACTCACACACATAGAGATACTTTGAAGCCTCTTGTGAATTTCCAGCTTGCGGTTCTATTTTTCTCTCCTTGTTTCCTAAGAACCCAGCCACAACTTCATGGCTGCAGCTGTCACTAACTCATATTCCCAGGGAGTCATGTGAGGGACACAAGTCCTAGCTATCAAGGAGCAGCAAGCCAGAGGCTTTGCTATTTTGACAACCTCTTTCGAACTCAGACTGTGCACAGTCAGAAGTACTGGGACTTTCAGGGCTTTTACTATGGAGTAGAGGTTTTGGGCAGGTGGAAGTTGTGCTTCCTACAGCCAAAGAAGTAGATATTGGTATTAAAGTATGAACAATCTGAATCCCAAATAACTAGAGTGTCTAAAGTGAGACTCCAAAATCCATATTTATACCTCTAAATAGAAGTAGCTTCACTTTCAAAGTGCTGAACACCCACAGCTACCATTGGCTTAGGGAGAGCTACAAAAGGGTAATATACCTGTTATATGATGAGGGTCATTATTCGCTGACTCCAGAGGCTACTGTAAAAATGGTCAGAAAATTTACTCTGTAAAAATGCTCCTGTGTTCCTGTCTTACTCAACACAAAGTAACTGTTCCATGTGTGTCTCCAAGTCACACTTGCTGCCTTTACTGACCCAAACAACTGCTAACTCTGAAGGAAGGTGTTGAGTCCTATATATCTGTCTTTCCGTGATTTTGCCTAGGATCGATGTCAGGTTAACCAGCCGAGTATTTCAGTTCATTCCATGTGCCCTTTTTAAATATTGGCACAACATTTGATTTTTTCCAGTTCTCCGGAACTTCCCAGTGTTCCAAGATTTGTTAAAAATCAACATTAGTGATTCAGAGAGCTCCTCGGTCAATTCTTTTAATACTCATGGGTGCAAGCCATTCTGCTGATAAATACCCACCATTCCTGAAAGTGCCCATGGTAAATAAACATTTTTACTCAAATGATTAGGCCATGTTGGCTCCAAATATGTCATTATCTGTGCTCCTCATGATTTGCATCCCAGCACCTGCTAATTTTATCCCATAAATTATCTCAGACACACCAAAAATTATCCTATCTAAGATGTCTATTGCCAGACACCTTATGGTATGTCTACACTGCAAAGAAATACCTGCAGCATCGAATCTCAGAACCCTGGGCAGTTGTCTTGGTTTCAGACTGCATGGATAAAAATAGCAGTGTAGATGTTCAGTAAACATGAAGTCAGGTTGGAAGCAAGTAGCCATGTGGCTGGAGCAATCCACAGGGTTTAATGAAGTTCCATCGGTTAACCTGAAGTCAGCATCACATTGCGAATGGAACACTTTCCTGCTGTAGCTGTTGTCCCCATAACAAACTCCATAGCCTGCTACAACATGTCATCTCATAGCAGCATCTCATCATGTGGCAGGAGACAAGCACAACGAGTGGCCATGCTATCCAACTGAACTTTACTCTCATTGTCTCTCCTCATCATAGGTAAGAAATAGGAAGGGATGGAAATACCCCAAACTGCCATTTCCCACCTCAACATGTCAGCCCTTAATGGCCATTAGGGCTTGGAAACAAAAGTCTCCCCAAGGGGCTGCCCTGCTGTTGCATCCAGAGTGTAAGCACTGAAGAATATTCTGTGTTTGTACAGCACACTAGGGCCTGTGTCTGGGGCTCCTTGGTGCTACGTATTAGAAGTAATTAATAATAATCATACTGCTTTGTTCTTTGACCTCTAGGCTTCCCTAGGAGCCAAGCGGTCAGGCCTTGTTCAGGCTATTCCACTTGTTCCCTACTCGTAGACCAACTCCAAACTGTGTAGTCAGGCTGTTTTCAGTCTGTCTGCTGGCTTAGTCTCTCTGCATTACAACTCTGGAACCTGCCATCAGACTGTGTAGTCTCAGTGTTCCTTGGAGCTATTTCTAGGGCATTTAGTCAGCTACTTTTGGCTTGCTTCATCCTCTAGAGATTAATACTCTACCTTCCCTATCTATCCTGGATGCCCTTCTCTTAGCCACAACCTTTTTAGCAGTGGGCCCGCCTTCACATACCTATGCTCTCCACACTCCTATACCACAATACTGTCTTGCTGCACCAGGACCTGTTTCCAAGGCAGATCCATATATATATTCCCCCTAGGGCTGTTGATTAATTGCAGTTAACTCACGCGATTAACTAAAAAAAATTAATCACGATTAAAAAAAGTAATCACAATTAATCCATGATATTTGTTTCCTCTGAGATTCCCTACTTGAACCTCCTAAGAAGTTCTGGCTGGCCCTTCAGAGAAGTTCCAGGTCTCTAGTCAGTCCCCTTGATAGCCCCAATTCACATCAACTTCATGAGAGTGTAAGGAGTAGGAACTGGGAGGAACAAATAACCTCAGAACAACCATATGGGGGAATCAGGACAGTCAAGAGATTAAAAAAATTAATCGCGATTAAGCGTGCTGTTAAACAATAATAGAATACCATTTATTTAAATATTTTTGGATGCTTGTACATTTTCAAATATATTGATTTCAATTATAACAGAATACAAAGTGTACAGTGCTCACTTTATATTTATTTTTATTACAAACATTTGCACTGTAAAAACCAAAAGAAATAGTATTTTTCAACTCACATAATACAAGTACTGTAGTGCAGTCTCTTTATCATGAAAGTTGAACTTACAAATGTAGAATTATGTACAAAAAGTAACTGCATTCACAAATAAAACAGTGTAAAACTTTAGAGTCTACAAGTCCACTCAGTCCTATTTCTTGTTCAGCCAATTGCTCAGACAAACACGTTTGTTTACATTTGCAGGAGATAATGCCACCTGCTTCTTGTTCACAATGGCACCTGAAAGTGAGAACAGGTGTTCACATGGCACTATTGCAGTCAGCGTCGCAAGATATTTACATGCCAGATGCACTAAAGATTGATATGTCCCTTCATGCTTCATCCAGCATTCCAGAGGGTATCTGTGTATAATTTCTGGATGCACTACCATGGGAAGCAGTTTATCTAGTCCTGGAAATGTCAGTGGGCCGATACTAGGAGGGATATGGTACAAAAGCTATAAGATGCCTCAGATGCCAGAGCAGGAACAAGACAAAAAGGAGGATTAACCTGGTCACCTGGGAGGTCTCTACCCCCAGCTCAGAGCTCTTCTGTTGCCCGAGGATGAGACACGGGCTGGTGTATCAAGTAACTACATAGGATATTTTTCCTGCGGAGGTATGACATCATGCCTGGCAGCCTCCCAAGGCACCGTATCCAATTACCTGAGTCATCAACAAAGAGAAATTGTCAAGGGATTGTCTCTGAATTCGGCCCCAGTAAACACAAGAGCAGAAAAGGCAAAGAGAAATGGCTGACAGCAGAGGAGGGCACACATACACACAGACAGAACACAAGAATTAGAAGAGATACAGGAAGCCCAGACGGATGCAGATATTGGGAAAAACACTGATTTGCTCTTTTCACACGTACATGCTTTTGTCCACACAATCTCACACATGTCTGTTCACACTCCTACACATGTATGCTCACAAACACCTATTTTCACATAGCGCAAAATATATACTCTATCATATGCGCACACAAATACACTATAGCAGATATGCACAAACATCAATGCAAACTGAAATCACACACTTGGATGCGTATAACACAGCACCAACACATAAACATGTATGCACCCCAGCACAATGATGATAATATATGTATAACAACTGCTTAATCACATAGTAGTTGTTCTTGTTTACAACATAATGAGGAACCAAAAACATTGAACCAAATTATTCCCTCCGCCTTCAGTGTCAGAGGAGACAAAACCCTATGGAATCGAGACAGGGGTATCATTCCACCTAGCCACACAGTAACCCTCCTGTGGGCATGGAGATCTCTGTGTAAGGAGGAGAGAATGAGTATGGGAGGGGAGTGGGCTGCAGGGAATAAGCATGGTGACCCTACCAGCCCCCTGTGGATTTTATAGCAGAGATATTACCGACTGAATCACTGTGGTGATTAACTTTGGTGCACTACCCTCATCCTATGGAATCTCTCATGAGGAGAGTCCAGGGATATCAGCCAGTGGGAGAGAGGCAGTGCTAAGGTACAGAAACTCCACATAGACATCGATGGTCTTTGGCAAATCCCCTAAAACTATGATATAGGGGGGCAGGGGAAACTTCCTGCCTATTCCAGGTGTGTATATATGAGAGTAAAGTCCCTACTCCAGTAGAACAACACGGAGGAAACCCTATGACGGGAATTTCATAGAGTTCCCAGTCTTCCACATAAGGATTGATCTGGGCTACAGGACAATGGCAGGTCTATTGCTTTTTTGTATGCAGTGTAAACAAATCTTCATTGGAGACCAGACTGAGACCCTTTTCTCTTATGACTCAGCCTGGATTTTAACCTGGGTCTCTACTGCATTTACTTTGTCTTCCTGCCTTTGCAGCGTCAGTTTTCAAAGGCTGAAAAATAGACATTCTTAGCCCTAACCATTCCCTGTCTTGGATTATGCTACCTTTGCAGCTGCAATGTGTTCCTTTCTTGGAAGAACTTGCAAGGAGCACAAGGTTCTTCTGAAGCTGGCATGTGCAACGTTGTTTTCAAAGCCAGGCCTCTGGAGGGTTCCGATAATTACTTCCCCAGAATTCATTTATATATCTGAAATTCCCCCAGCACATTGGAGAAATAAAGGCCTGTACTGCCTCATCTGCCAGGCACTGAAGTGACAGCTATAAATAATGCTATGATATAAAGGCCATAATTGGCATAAACAAACAGATGCATACAAAGTCTCTCTGTCTCTCTCCCACACACACATACATACAATTTCACATGCACAGGTAGCATACATGTTTATATTCACACAAAGAAACAGATATGCACACATAGTCACCACGAATAGGAATACAAAGAATTCCACCCCTGGCCCCAAATCACCCACATGCACACACACATCTAGCTGCGTGCACATTCAGACCCACACTCCCAGAATTACATTCACAGGTCAATACAGACAGACAGAATCATACGCACAAAATTTACAGAGACCAAAACACCCATTCCATAGACAATAGAAATACATACCCATACACAAGCATTGCACTCACACAAAAGCTATTAAGATGTAGATGTGACTTCATTAATCAGTGCTATTTTACAGACCTTATTCCCTGGCTTTCATGGGATATTTAGATGATAAATGAGGCCATTTTGGAAACTGGCAAAATGCCAGTTCCTCAGAGTGTACTACAGAATGAAATTATGAAATTCTTATATAATATGTAGACCATGCAAGGGGAGGTATAGGCCAGAGTGGACATATGTCTGTGTGACTAAATGCAGCTTCAGTCTGAGCATATGCATGCATACTGTGTGTGTATCAGCCCCTGAGATCATCTGGGATGCTTGAACTGATTTATCTATCAGGAGGACAGAACACTTGACTCTAGAATTCACTACCTTCCCAATCTGGGAAATCCTGAAATTGATAAGCTTTGTATTAGGCCCTGAAGGTTATGTGGGTCGGTGAGTTTTCTAGTAATAAAGATATGCTGTTAGTCTGCATGTCTTTTGCTTTATGAATGTAAATGCCAAAGAAATTTAGGAGAAAATCATTGTACAAGTATAGTTATCTAACCACACGTGATGGTGCTATCCCAGCGATTAAGTGTAGAGCCACATGATAAATTCATTTAACATGTTTGACTTCCTCACCTGCATTCTGCCTACTATAGTTTGGTCACTCAAAAATTATTATTAATGAATCTGCACCAGAACTACCTCTAACATTTCAAACCACTGAGTAGCTTTGAGCAGGTACTTTTTTTTTTTTTAATTAACATGACAGAGAAATGCTTCTTTGTTTCCATCCAAATATGGAACTTTCCTCTGAACATTACCCTGGCTCAAGGTCCAGATTAGGTAAGATTCAGTCTAGAATCACTAGCAGTTTTAAAATCTGAGGTCTCAGCTCTGCAGAGCTGGAAACAGGGCTTTTATCCCATTGGAAAGCAATCAGCCAACCACTGATGATAGCCAAGGAGAGCTGGTTTTATTTTATGCATTTAATTAACTAAATTTTTAAAAACCTTTTCAGATAATCACCTTCAAGATGTGCAATACCTGACCTATGTAAGTGGCAGTTATCACTGTTCCCATTGTCTGTTCTCCCCCATTCCTCTTGTGGTGTTTGTCACACACACCTGTTGCTTCTTGTTTCAAATTACACTGTAAGCACTTTAGGGCAGGAACTGGGTTTTCCTGTGTGTGTGCAGAGTGCACAGATCCTGATGTGGACACATGAGTGCTGCTATAATAATACAAATTATATAATTAAATCATAAAATGGAGATTCCCAATGAAACACAAACTACTTTGATTCCAACTTGGAATGTACCAATACATTGAACATCCAAGTCAAGACATGTTTATGTATTGAAAGGCTATTTTAGCTCATTTTTAGATGTTTAAATCTTTTATTTGTACTGCCCCTCCAAAGATTTTGCAGTTAGGCTCATGATACTAAAGCATTTATGTAGCTTTACAAATAGACATATAACGTGTTTTGAAGCACCTGGAAACATTTCTAAAATAGCTTATCTTTAACGTGTATCAGAGACAGAATACTTGATAATGTACTGTGATATAAAGATGTTACCAGCACTTGTTTTGGATGATCTGAATGACTCATTGACAAGGGTAGTGTGTGTGAATGTATTTGTATAATAACCTGCAATTGTCAAAAGCAAAACTTGCAGCATGTTTGTGGGTAATCCACTGTTCAGTGTATGTTACATATCCCCCCAACCCCCAATCCACAGAGAACACAAGTTTGTTATAGCTCCAGCCACAGTGCTTGAAGGTTAATTCAGCTATTGAGGTTCATATATTTAGCTTTGGAACATGGTTCAATCCCTTGTGTTGGGCAAGATGGTGGCTGTTGCATAAACAAAGCTTTGTCAGGGATTCAAAGGCCTCAGATACTTGGGGACGAGCTTCCTCTGTCCAGAGGAAGTATGTAACTCATTGGTCAATGTGTGTTCCACTCTGTGCACAATCCACAGAGGATACTGGTTTGATTATTTTTGAGCACCTGCTTCTTTAGCTCAAGCTATCTAGATTTATGCTTTTTATTCTGGAGATCACGAGTTCAATCTCTAGTGCAGATCAAGATGGTGGCTGTTACATGTGACTACACATATATACCTGTTTATGTAGAGGTTTAGGCCTGGGGTACAGTTATAAGCTGTATGTACATATGCAGAGCCTGATTTATGCTTCAGTGAATATATCAGTATGTAAATTGCCTTAAGTTTTTTACTATCTGTATCCAGTAAGGAGTGAAATTTCACAGCTGAATGCCCTAAAAATGGTGTATCATAGACATAGGCGGCAGGTTTGTATAATTTTTGCTGGTGCCCAAAATGGTGGTGCCTGCCCAGCCCCCCCCCCCACTGTCGCCCTGTAAGCCAATATAAAATGAAGCTACAACGCGTCGGCACCACAAGATTACAAGGGTCAATTAAAAGTGTAAAGTCAGAAGCAGCACTTGCCTGCTTCAATAAACGGTATTATATTTTGTTGCACTTGTTGTGAAACAGTGGGAATGTTCTTAATGTTTTCTCTGAATACTGTGTGGGTGCCTCAGTTTCCCCTGCAAGGTGCCAATTGAAGGTGCTGGGGACAAAGAGATCAGAAGAGATCCAGAAAAGACACAAAGGCTAGAGGAGGGAGTGTCAGTTTGCAGCTGGCTGGGGAAATAGGGAGAGGCCCAGAACTTGGGTCTAGGCTCCCCACCCTCCAAGATGGACCTGACTGAGGGGTCCTGTTTTCTGTACCTACAAGCTTTGTTTTAGACTGTGATCCTGTCGTCTAATATACCTTCTGTTTTACTGGCTGGCTGAGAGTCACATCTGACTGCAGAGTTGGGGTGCAGGGACGTCTGGTTGCCCCAGGACCTGCCTGGGCACACTCGCTGCGGAAAGCGCACAGTGTGGAAGGGCATGCTGAATGCTCTGAGGTCAGACCCAGGAAGGTGTAAGCGTCTTGCCCTGCAGACAGTATGCTCACAGAAAGGAGGCTCCCCCAGAGTCCTGACTGGCTTTGTATGGAGTAGTTCCAAAGCATCCCAGCATCCTCTTCCACAGTATGCGCTTCCCGGAAGTCCAAACAGGCACTGACACGCTCTCCTCTGGCCTTTATCTCTTTTCCAGGCATTAGGAGGCCACCTGATCTCTTTGTTCACCAACACCTTCAGTTGGCACCTTGCAGGAGAGCGACCCAGGCCATCAGTTGCTCGGAGACAGGGTTTCGGCCATTCTCTGTGCAGATGGCATCGCACTGGCACTCTAGGGCTCTACAACAATCACACACCCGTATCCCACCATCTAGATCCTTGAGAAATGCGTAGGGGAAACTGAGGCACCCACACAGTAGTCAGAGAAAATATTAAGAACATTCCCACTTTGTAACACCTGTATACTTTAAAGGGTGCAAAATAATCAAGTATTGTGCTAAACACAATGATACTCCAAACTGACCACCAAATTTAAGTTGCACGTTTTTCCCCTCAAGTGAGGGCTCTGGGATGGGGCTGGGGATGAGGGGTTCACACTACAGCAGGGTCCTTAGGGTTGGGGTGCTGGGGGCACAGGCTCGGGGGTGGGGCAGGGCTGGGGATAAGGAACTTGGGATGCAGACAGGCTGCCCCAGGGCTAGGGCCAGAGAGGACTCTCCCCCCTCCTTACTGGCAGAAGCAAGCTCCAGGGGAGGGACCCCTCCTCTTCCCCCCCCCCCCCCCGCAGCACACTCACTCTACACCACAGTCACTGCACATGCTCCTAGGGACTCTCTCAGCTCCAGAAAGCCCACTCGCCTCCCCTATGATGGGTACCAGGCAGGGGGTTGCCATCATGTGTGGCCTCCCCACCCCTGCTGCTGCCACTGGGTGCCGGGGGGGTGGTGGCGGGGGAGAGAGCTCCCAAGCATGTGTGTGCCTTCTTCCCCCTCCTCTCTCCCTCTTCCACTCCCCTGGTGCTCCAAGAGGCTGCCTGCCACTGATCTCTATAGCCTTAGGCAAAAGCAGCACAAACAAAGGAGAGAGACACTGGCTGTTTTCTTTCAGGCAGGGAAGCTCCAAGGCAAGGCGGGGGCAGAGGAGAAACCCAGCTCCAACTATTGGTGGACCACAGCCCCCAGCCTTGAATATTCCTGGTGCTTGAGCATCTTGAGCCCATATAAGCTGCTGCCCCTGATCATAGAATATCAGGGTGAGAAGGAACCTCAGGAGGTCATCTGGTCTAGCCTCCTGCTCAAAGCAGGACCAAGTCCCAGACAGATTTTTGCCCCAGATCCCTAAATGGCCCCCTCAAGGACTGAGCTCACAGCTCTCAGTTTAGCAGGCCAATGCTCAAACCACTAAGCTATCTGTTATATCAAAATAGGGTCTGGAGTGTCTAACTGGCACTTCTGCTATGAAGTTAGTGGGACAGGAGAAACAATAACAGAGCCATGATCCTCCAGGAACTCTGCCCTGGACCAGCAATGACCAAAACAGGCTCCCCCTCCCCCCACTTTTTGGAAAAAGGCTGAGCTAGCAGAGGAGGCTCTTTGTAGAGGGTTTTGGGACTCTCACTGTGTCTAGAATGCTAGTGATCTATTTTTGCAGTTTAGATTATGTAAAAACATGCGCCAGCATATGGATTTGCAGCATTATCAGAAATGTGGATCATAAAACTGTGTGTAGATTGCAGAGCTGGAGCAGAAAATATATAGATAAGAGTTTCCTTTGTGCTTTACACAATCTCCCCTTCTCCTTGCCTATGCCATCCCATCTCCCTCATCTTTTGGATGGTCCTCAGCTGTGCAGAATTCCAGACATATGGAACTCCCATAAGAAAGTGTCATTTTTGTGTTAAAGATGCATATTGAATTTGACAAACAATGATTTATGACAGGGCAACCGGCACAGGGTGCACTAAGGAATCTCAGCTCCTCGTCACAGCCTGGGGATCTGTTGCATTCCAGTCTCATCTTCTCAGTGCCTCTCGCTCTCACTAGAGCTCTGAGCAGATCAGACTTGACAGATGCAGAGAATTTATCTCTTAGCAGAGAGAGAGAGAAACGGCAAGACAGACAATGCAGGCAGAGTGGGGGAGGTTACTGCAAAGAATTTCTCTCTCTGATCCTTGGCTGGATCAATCTTAATATATTAAATTAATTTTAACTACGCAGGAGACCTAGTGCAACAAAGCAGGGTTGCTCTCCAGCTTGCAAAGGGTCCACTGCCACACCCACAATTTCTTTTATAGTTTTATTTCTCAGACATAGGCAAAAGAAACAAAGTTCTTCAGCTCACCCTGTGCTACAATCCCCAGGGAATTTTTCCTTTTACCTCTCAGGCTCTCGCTGTGCCCTGCCCCCCACAGGGGATACTGGCAGTCCTGCAACCCTTATTTCCTGCAGCTTCCCAGCTCTGACTCACCTAAGGGCTGGACTACACTACGGGGGGAAATCGATCTTAGATACGCAACTTCAGCTACGTGAATAACGTAGCTGAAGTCGAATATCTAAGATCGGATTACTCACCCGTCCTCACCGCACGGGATCGATGTCCGCGGCTCCCCCTGTCGATTCCGCAACTCCGTTGGGGTTGGTGGAGTTCCGGAATCGATATAAGCACGCTCGGGGATCGATATATCGCGTCTAGATGAGACGTGATATATCGATCCCCGAGCAATCGATTTTAACCCGCCGATATGGCGGGTAGTCTAGACGTAGCCTAAGTCTCTCTGTCACTGGGTCTCTTCCTCCTTGCCCAGATGACCCAAATCTGGGTCAGCAGATGCAGCACAGATGCACTAGCCACTGCACCCTAAGCCCAAGCTCTGACTCAGGTTTGAGACCAAGCCCCCTGCAGTTCACTGAGTCTGAGTCAGGTCAGCAAGCACTCAGGATGCAGTCCTAGGACCCTGCTAGGGACTTGAATCATAGCCCAAGTCACACTATGACTCAGGCCCAAGCTCTGTCATTTTGCAATGTGAATGCAGCTCAAACTGCAGACCTGAGTCAGAACATCTGTGTAGTGCAGTACAGATGAGTTAGCATGGCTGTGTGTCCCGAATCCAGCCATTGTAAGCCTAGGTTTACAGTGCAGTGTGGACGCTCAAGTGCAGGCTTGGAAACACTGAGTCTACAAGCCTGGGTCCCTGGATCTGGCTTTACAAAGCCATGTAGCCATACCCTTAAAGGGCTAGTGTCATCTGGGGACACTTCAATTTGAATCCAGTTCCTCAAATGTTCTGCATTGCCACTAGGATGATCTGGGTTCAGTTCTCAGGCCTTGTTTCCTGTTCTCTGGGCCAGTGTGGGGATGGATGTATGCCATGAGTTGACCTGGAGATCTTGTGATTAATACACTGTACTTCCATGTAGGAGGCCTCAGTTCAGTTTCCCAGTCCAGTCTTCCCCCAGACTGGCAGGGGCCAGGAATACCGTGGAGGCAGCGTGCTAAGCCCCTGGAATGGGGAAGGTGCACCCTCTGCTGTCTGACTAACCCAGTAAGAGATACCGTTTGGCTCTCCTCATCAGAAGAAAAGGTTGGCACAACAGAGAGACCGAGTCAGAGGGGTTTGAAGCAGGGAGTGAAACTGCTAGCATATTTGTTTCCTGTGCCCCAAAGCAGGCCACTGCCTTCAGGAGGTGGTAAGGGAGTATTTTGTATTTTCATAAATTGCTAGAGGCCTGTCCCCACTCAGCCTCCTTCCCCAAGGCTCTCCTGCTCACTCCTCTCTGGTCCCTTCCCTGAGGGGCCACCCATGCCTCTCTGCTCCCTTCCCTGAGAGCCCCCCGCTGCTCGCACCTCTCTCCACCTCTCCCCTGAGGGGCTTGGCTGCCTGTGCCTCTCTGTCTATCAGAGGGCGAAGAGGTCTGAGTGGTGGTCAGGGGGAGGAGTATGGGGGAAGTGGCGGAGGAATGTGAGAGGCAGGTGGGCAGGGCCACGAGGGCAACCGGGGCAGGAAGAGGGGCAGCGTGGGTGGGACCATGGGGGGAGAGTGAGACACGGGAGTGGGACCACGGGTGCCCTTACAGCGGTGGTGCTCCAAAGGCAGCAGGCCAGTAGTGCACCTCCATGGGCCACTTGGGAGGACTACCTCCATAGTGTAGCTTGCAGTCAGCACTGAGGGATTGTTGGGCTGTGATCCAGATGCAGCCAGAAAAAGGGACAGTGTAGGCTTTGTAGAGTTAGGAAATTCTGGCTTCTCTTGCGAGGAAACTGAAGGAGGAAGAGAGGCATGGCTGAGCTACTGTCCGTGAGCAGCACATGGTCACTAGGCTCACTCTCCAGAGGCCTCCATTCCCCACATGTAGCCCTACCTCCAACTTAAGCAAGCTGCTAGCTATCCTAGGTCCTCTCTTCCAAGGGGTCTGCTTTTGCAGTTTTTGGTCAATTTAATATATATTAATGTTTAAAAAGAAGCAACTCAATCCTGCCCTTTAGCCTCACCCTGCTCTTTCATTCTTGCCACCCTTGGCCCTCCCCTCGCCCCAGCTGTGAGTGTGCACCTCTTGTCTGCAACACTCCCACTGCTGCAGCACTGGGACCCATACACAACCCTGTCAATATACCTCAGGCTTGCCCTGTGGCCCTGGCCCCACACATCTCAATTAGTGCTCCCCTACTTGGGCCCTGTAGTTCCTGCCATTCCAGTTCTGCCTCCCCAAAAAACCCTGTTGATGCACCTCAGTCTCGCTCTGCAGCACCCGCCACTTGGCCTTCACCTGTAAGCATTCCAAGACCAATAAGCCTGACATACGGCATGGGCTGGTTCATCCAGAAATATGGAGTCCTAAACTTGCTTGAGATGCATAGTCATTTTTGGTGAAAATATTGTGGAGTCCATCTTACACATGTGAGGCACAGACAGAGAGCAAGTGAGCCTTGGGGAGTTTCTGAGGGGACAGACCCAGCATGTACCAAACCATTGCTGTGAGGACAGCACATGACGTGCAAAAGTTGGGAAGGGTCTGGAGGGAGACACTCCTCTGTTGGTAGGAATGCCAGCATGGGCTGTGGAGCACATGGCTCCTGCAGATGGAACTCATTAGCCTGGAATGTCTGTGATGTGGTCTGGAGCAGTGTACACAAGAGCCATGAATAATCCAGCACTTTTTAAGAAGGGCTGGAGAGGATGCCCTGCCTTCCTCCCGCTCTTTTCCTCTCTCTCCCTCCTTTCACCTCCTATTGTTCCCCTCCCTTGATTCCCCCATATTATTAAAGTAATTTCTTTATTTCACACATTAGTAAGTGAAGTTGTTTCTGTCCGCTCCTCCCCCCACCCACAATGTAATTGATGGAGCAGGGAAATGGCTGGGATCAGAGAGAGACCTTGTCTAAGCTCACATATTCCCTCTAAGTTAAATTCAGCCCTGGGGTAGGTGGATACAAATCTCATCTACTCCATAAGTATAGCAGTCTACACAGGCACCAATGTCCACATCTGTTCCCTTCTAAGTGGCCCTGCCAGCACTTGAGACCCCAATCCTGGCTTTTTTGTCCTACTAGCTGATTCAGGAGGAGAAAATGGGACACCAACACTGAACTGGGACTCCTAGACTAGGCCAGGGGATAGTTTTCCTTCTCTAAAAAGGACTCCAATATTCTACATCAGTGGTCTCCAACCTTTTTACGCACAAGATCACTTTTTGAATTTAAGTCCAACTCAGGATCTACCCTGCACCTTCCCTGAGGCCCCACCCCTTCCCCGAAGCCCTGCCCTGCTCACTCCTCCCCCTGCCCTCTGTCGCTTGCTCTCCCCCACCCTCACTCACTGGTCTGGGGCAGGGAGGGTTTGGGAGAGGGCGTGAGCTCTGGGCTGGGGCTGAGGGGTTTGGAGTGTGGGAGGGGACTCCGAGCTGAGCCTGGGGCAGGGGATTGGGGTGCAGAAGGGGGTGAAGGGTGCAAGCTGTGGGAGGGAGTTTGGGTGCAGGAGGGGGCTCCAGGCTGGGGCAGAGTGTTGGAGTTTAGAAGAGGGTGCGGGCTTTGGGAGGGAATTTGGGTGCAGGAGGGGGTATGAGGTGCTGTCTCTGGGAGGGAATTTGGGTGCAGGAGGGGGTTCCGGGCTGGGGTAGGGGGTTGGGGTGCCGGAGCGGGTATGGGGTGCTGGCTCCAGGAGGGGGAATAGGGATGAGGGTTGGGGTGCAGGAGGGGTGCAGGCTCCCGCCAGGCAGCACTTACCTTGGTCGGCTCCCAGTCAGTGGCTGGGGGTGTATGTTGTGGGGCACGTGGCTGCACACACTGGTCCTGTCTGCAAGCACCACCCATGCACCTCCCATTGGCCGGGAACAGGAAACTGCGGCCAATGGGAGATGTGGGGACAGTGCTTGCAGGCAGAAGCAGTACACGGAGACCCTGCCCCCGCCCCCAAGGGCTGCAGGAGCATGCTGGACACTTCCGGGGGTAGCATGGGGCCGGGGCAAGCAGGCAGCCTTAGCCCTGCTGCACCGCCGGACTTTTAGTGGTAGGAGATCGCAATCGACTGTCAGAGGGTCCAGGATCAACCAATCGATCGCGATCTAACGGTTGGTGACCACTGTTCTAGATTATAATCTAAAACACAAAAGTGATAATGAAGCAGTCTGTCCCTTATTACTGTAGAATATTGTATTACCTTTCACTTTGTCTAAACACAAAGAGCAGAGTAAGAAGGAGTAATGGGACTAATAGGAGGCTCTTCCACAGAGATTGTGGTGCGATGGAAATCTCCTTTACCTACCATGTCCCCACAATGTAGTCTCACTGACAACACTGTATGTTACTCCCCATTAGCGACTCCAGTTTCCAGAGAACAAAATCAAAATATATGTTTTTATAAAATTTTCATCCCAGTGATCCCAAAACACTTTACAAACTATATATACAGAGATCCCTTTACCCATTACTGAAATTATTCTGTTTCTGGGGAGGAAGAGGGAACCTGTTTAATAGTGCACATCAGCACGATCCAGCAGTTTAATTCAGGTAGTGAAGGGGAGCACTGTATCCAACTGAAACTATATGGGGAATTAAGGGAGGCAGAAAGGAAATGATTGAGCTGGAATTTGGATTGCACACCTGAATTAACACCCCAATTCTTGAAAAGTGCTGTAGGGGATCGTTAAGGATGGGGAGAGGACCATGGTTTCAATTCCTTTAAAAAAGATGGCACATCCAACAGTACAGTGCTGCCTAACGCAGGTGCATTGGGTTCAGTACTCACCACTTCACCTCTTCCTGCAGAACCTGGGCCTAGAATTTCCAATACAAGTATCATCCTGGCCTGACCCTGCTTAGCTTGTGAGCTGTGATGTGATCACAGTCCAAGGCAAACTGGCTGCAGAGCAGAAGGCCTAACTGTATAATTTCCACTTCTGTAATGTTTTAAACAGTTTCTGAATTGTTCCACTTCAGCCAGTCATTGAGGACTATCCCTTTCCTTTCTCCACAGGGGAAGAGAGCTCTAGTCCTTTGCAATGAGGGCTTGTGCTGTCCCCTCTGGGTCTCTGTTGTTGGGACGGATGTCGCCTCTGCAGGACAGTGGATGGGCTATGGTAAGTGCCTGTCGTGACATGTCGCAGGACGCTGCACAGCTGGGTGGCAAAATGGCTTTTGACAGAATATAATATGAACAACAATACCTCAGAAAGCAGATGTCAGGAGGAATAAGCCGTGGCTAGTAGAATCGGTGCATGGTTTAGACAGCAGCCTAATGTCTCTTCCTAAACCCCTCCATGAGGGTGTCTCTGCTAATAGAGCTTCTTCCTGTCAACAGCCCTTCTCAGTTTCTTGAGCAGTAATGAAGCAAAACTGCTTTGGGGAGGAAACACATAGAAGGAAATGGGCAACACTCCAGAGGAGGAGACCTATCCCAATAGAAGAGAGAGAAGTTTGGACTGCACATAACCAAGAGGGCCATATGGTAACCCAGAAACATAGCTCTTCTAGAAAAAACAGAGCCTAGTCTTTGCTGAGGGCAGTTTGCTCTGTTCATTTTGTAAATCTCTGGGCTACTGCAGAGGCAAGGAGCCAAAAATAGTCTTGTATAATTCCAGTTTACTCCACTGACTTCAATTAATGTGTCCCCTGTACACCATGGATCAATCTGGGCCACAAACAGGATGTGGGTTTAAAAAGGGTCTGAGTAATTTTCTGATCAGTAATAATATTTGCGGTTCTGCCTGGGAAGATTGTGGCAATCAAATGTGGGTATTCAGAAACCATTGTGATAAGAACCATATAATAACTTAGAAAGAGAGAAGTTTCATGCTATAGGGTCTTTTCCCACCACGAGAGTCAGGAAGGAGTTCCTGCCCCCCTCCCCCTCATACAGCAGTGCGTAATTGGCCAGGTGGATTATTAATTTTTCTCACCGTTCTCTGAGGCATCACTGAGTGCAAACTCTCAGGGGCAGCACTTGGTGGATCAGTATTCTGATCCTGTCTGGTAAATGCTGTGTTCATATATTCATAGATTTTAAGGCCAGAAGGGACCATTACGATCATTTACTCTGACCTGCATAACACAGGCCATATTCTTAGTTTAGGTGGGACAGGCCCTATTCGTCTTAATTTTCAGAAGTAATGGTAAAACACATTTCCAGAGAATCCTAGACTATAGCTATGGAAAAGCCGTGATAGGCTATCTCATGGGCAACTGTGCAGGATTGTTCCCTTCAAAGTACATTTTCTAGTATATTTTCCAATCCTACTTTCATTTACTCAAGTGATGGAAGCTATACCTCAGCCAAATAGATCTTACTGAGCTTTTCCTGGTATTTAGTCTAAATTTTCCCTTTCTTGGTTTCATTATTCCTAGTTCTGCCTCTTTTTATTATATGCAGTGTTATTGTAACCATGTCGGTCCCAGGATATTAGAGAGACAAGGTGGGTGAGGTAATATCTTTTACTGGACCAACTTCTGTTTGAAAGCTTGTCTCTCTCATCAGCAGAAGTTGGTCCAATAAAAGATATTACCTCACACACCTTGTCTCTTTTTATTGTGGGAAATAATGAAGTGAATACAAATATCATAACCCTTTAAAGATACTGCCATCTTAGATGAACCAAAGCTGTCATTTTAGATTCCATTCTTGGATGCAGACTCCAGAGCCCTACATGGAGGTTTTTGTGCACTAACTCTGGGCTTCGTAGGGGATGTCTATACACTACAAGAAGCGAGTCTTACAGTGGGGTTGACAGACTCTCACGAACAGGGCCTGAACTAGTGCGCTAAAAATACCTGTGTGGATGTTGCTTTGATATTCATGCTCAGGCTCTGAAGGCCACCCTCCTTCATCCACATTGCTATTTTAGCACATTAGCATGAACTCTGCTAGCACAAGTCTGTCAACCCCAGGCTATGAGACTCGCTTCTAGCATCTGTGTAGACATACACTTACTGTTTTCCCAGTTCACTATGTCTTACTTTAAGTATCCCTTCATGAATAAAGTCATTAGTGTCCTGTGTCCGTGATGTTCTTCTTCCCTGAACATCTTGGTAAAGCAATGCCTGCCAGTTAAATTCAATCCTCTGCCTTAAGAATCTGTTCAGAAGCATCTATCACACTCAGGCATTAGGCCTTAGGCCATTTCCACAGCTAGGAAGCTGCTGCCGCCCACTGGGTACATCAGTGCAAGAGATACTGTCTCCATAGCAACACAAGGCTTTTTGTTTTTCAGAGGAACAGTTAAAAGGATAGAAATAACACATCTGGAGTTGAAGTATCAGTTCCCCACCCCCTCCTGCAGTCTGAAGGAGCCAACCAGACACAATACCATGGCTTTGGCAGACTTAAAACTGAACATATCAAAAGATAGAAAGAGAGGAAATAATATATACGATATACTGACTGCTGGGCTAGGAAGGGTTTATTTATTAGCATGAGTTTGGGACAACCACATTACTCACAAGTGTCTTTCCTTGTAAAATCTTTAGATGCTTTCAGGTTGTTGTATATATGCCATTTTTGGTACAGAACATTTTATTAGGTCTAATTGTTGTACCCCTCTAATTGTAAATCCTGACAGCCAAATGCTCTTAGTATCACGAGTTCAACTGTACAGGCATTTTCTTAAGTTCTTTAAAAAAAGTCTTTCTAGACATATCATGATGCTAAAGACCAATGTCTGCTGCTTCCAGAGTAAGAAGCAAATGTGGTGTTGCATTCTACTGGAAAAGTGGGAATCCCTCCTTCCCAGTGAGATAAAGCTCTTGTTACAGGGCCATGAGATGTCAGACATTAAAGCTGTTATTGATACAGGACTGAACATTGCCCATCATGGACCTTGGAATCCCTAGCCCTCTGCTTCTTTTCCTTTTCTGCATCCTTCATGGCATCTCTCTTCAGCAACATTCTTACTTGCCTTCTCAGAAGGCCAGGAGAGATTGTAATGTTCTGTGTCTTTTTGATTCCGGCTTCCCCAAGCAGCCATTTTAGCAGACAACTTAAAAAGAGCTCAGCTGCTGGCTGGATGTGTCACTCACAGGAAGAGACAGAGGAATCAGGCTCCCTGCCACCAACCTCTAACTTCAGCTGGTGGAATGTGGGAAAAAGCAAACGCCAGCCCCAGCCAAGTTAAACTGGCCTGCAAAAGACTTTCATTCCTGAGGAATTTTTGAATTAAATACTGGTTAGAGCCAGCCAGATTCCATTGAAAGTGACTATGTCAATTAGTTTTAAATAACAACAGTCTTTCATGCATATGTTTTTATGTTACTTTCCATTGTTTGTTGATTTCCCTTCAGACATGGGGAAATTAAATCTTTTGCTCAACACATTTTTGTTCCTTTTTCTTTGGCAAACAAATACTTTGTTTCCAGTTGAGCCTGAGACAAAATGACTGGAACTGTTAGTGAACTGCTGCTGCACAGCCAGAAGGAGATGCTCACACCTTGACCTTTTGTAGGTAGGATGACCAGATGTCCTGATTTTATAGGGACAGTCCCGATTTTGGGGGCGGGTTTCTTATAGAGGTCCTATTACCCCCCACCCCCGTCCCGATTTTTCACACTTGCTGTCTGGTTACCCTATTTGTAGGTCCTACAAAAGCAGTGCATTTTTTTTTAATCCTGTTTGGTTCTGAATCCTCCACTGCTCATGCTGTACTACTGTTTTGTTAATGTAGCATAGTGCTCCTGCACTTTGTATTGAATAGGCTAGTCTTATTTGCACTGATCTCCTTTGTGCAGTTATATTTTGATCTTGACTCCTTCCTGAACCGCCTTCCAAAAGTGCAACTTCAGAATAATTCTTGTATCTCCTACCTGTGTCATTTGATGGGCCAGGAATGAAAGCTAGTCCCTTACCAGCACTCCTGTATGTGCCACACCTCTTTTTACATGGTGTCAGAAGAACTCTGCATTTTTGGTGAAAAGGGAGCAACTGAAGCCCCCTGAATTCCTAAGCCTGTAAGAAAACTGGAGAAGGTGACTGCAGCAATTCCAGATTTTCTAGGAAGTGGTACTGAAGAGAAACTGGAGAGGGTGGAATCTTCCACTCTGCTACATGTGACAACCAAATAAAAGATACCCAGCACGCCTGTGTGGCACAACTCTTGTTACAGTGTGGGTTCACTTTCAGTTATTCCCAGAATTGCAATAAAGCAAGTTAGTAGCCTCAGTCCTTCAGCTATATCTTTAAGCAAGATGCAAAAGGCTGCATAGTCTCAGAACAGACTGAATCCATTGTCTTTTACACCACCACTGCAATTAATGGCCTTCCTGCACTCAGAGTGGATTTCTTTGAATTAGTGGCATACTACGGTGTAGTTGAAACATTCTGCAGTACTATATCCTTTGGACATAAGGCAATATGCTCTGTGGGTTACATTATAGAACAGAGACCCAGGGCTCCTGGATTATTTTCCATGCTCTGCCACTGATATGATGTGTAACCTTGGGTGAGTCACTTCTCCTTGCTCCTCAGTTTCCCCAAGTATAAGACAGGCATAATAATCCTGAACTTCCAGAGAACTGTAATTCTCTAATATTTGTGAAGTGCATTTGGATTCCTGGAAGGTACTAGTGAAGGACAAAAGACTCATTATCATCATGACTGTGTGATATTGGGGTTGGTAATCCTTAAACAGGAAGCAGCTGATATCCGAGGAGCATGTATAGTTTTGCTTTCCTGTGCTATTAGGTTTCTAAAATAAAGTAATAGGCTTCACTTCACCTAGCCAAATATTCAGCTAGATGGTATTTCTGTTTTTCTGTCTGTAATACAATTTTTGAAGATCACATCCAATCAATTCCAAAATGTCATGGAGTATTCTAGGTATTGGGGGAGGGATAGCTCAGTGGTTTGAGCATTGGCCTCCTAAACCCAAGGTTGTGAGTTCAATCCCTGAGAGGGTCATCTGGGGCAAAATCAGTACTTGATCTTGCTAGTGAAGGTAGGGGACTAGACTCAATGACCTTTCAGGGTCCCTTCCAGCTTTATGAGATAGGTATATCTCCATTTATTATCAGCAAGAAGAATCCTATTGATTTTTGATGACAACCAGAAACATCTGATTTGCTGATTTGCCTCTGATGGCCCAATCCCACTGAGGAGTTGAGGCAACAGAGGGTAGGGGGTGATTTGCTGTTTTTTGATGCCACTAAGGAGCTTCTGGGAGTTGAGGAAGGGGAAATCAGGAATGCACAGAATTCTTGGAATGGGAGGAGGAGAGGGCACAAAAATTCCCTGGCATGGGAAGGGAAGAATGAGGGATTCTGGTGTGGGGGATGGGGAAAATGGGGTATACAGAGCCCCTGGCATGGGGGAAGGGTTGGGGGACATACAGGATTAGGGGGATGGGAAGGTGGGACACAATATTATGGGTAGGAGTAGAACTACTTGGAAATTTTCCAACAATATTTTTTCTGTCAGAAAATGCTGACTTATCAAAATGGAAACATTCTGTGGGAAGGGTCATTTTTCACAAAATATTTGCTAGAAACCAGGCAAGCTGCCTGGACTGCTGGCCCAACAACCAACCAGGAGTCCTTGGTGTGTACAATGAGGTCAGCCTTCAGAAGCAATAAAATGTGCAACTCTCTAGTAATACTTGTCACTTACACCTTTTTCCATTCAGAACTTTCCAGAGATCCAGTGTTGCTATTGCTCATGATTTAGTGCAAAACTCATACTATTTACTAGGCCAGGCTGCCTGCAGAAGGACAGAATTATTCCAGTACCGATAATCTCCAGTTCTGAAACCTTTTGCATGTCTTCCACCCAGATCCCTGGCTTTTGAAAAGGCAGCAATTCTGTCCTTTTCCAAGGAGCTACTACTTCTGTGACTGCTTGGCCCTACTGAACTCTTCAGACTGGGTACAACCTATTTTTATTTATTAATTACAGTAGTGCCCAGAGGCCCCCAGTCAGGATTGTGGACATCTTGTGCTAGACACTGCACACAAATGGACAGGAAGGCATGATCTCTTCCTTGAAAGACTTACAATCCAATTTAGGACAAGATGCCACTGATGAGAGTAGCAAATAGTTGGAAGAAGTGGCATTGAAGGTAACAGTTATTGTAATATGTATAAAGTTGTGCACAGTTAGATAGTTTAAAGTCATTTCAGTATAATTATAAGATACAAATAATTACATAAAATAGATATAGGAAATCCCTACTGCCATCCTGGCTAGTCATTATCAGTTGGTAATTGATCCCTGATTCCTGGAGGCCCCCATGGCAGATGTGGATCTTGAAGCAATCTTTGAAGGAGGAGAGGTTTGTGGTAGTGGGTTCATAGACTAGTCAAGAGAGGGGTTTTCATGCTAAAGCGTGGTGTGGGAGAATGCTTGAAGGCATCTGTGAGACAGACTGACAAACAGGCAATCAAGAGCAGTATCCTTACTGAGGTGGGACAGGGCCCAGGGCAATGCACTAAGACAAAAGTGTTTCTCTGCATGCGTTGCTGGCTGGTTTTTTAAATCTGGGAGAGACAAGCTGAGATAGCCAGTTTATATCTCTTTCAGCAGGAAAGTACCTTTAGCTCCTATTATGTTTTCCCTTTTTCTGAACAGGAGGGACACTTGTTGTGATCATTAGAACATAATACCTTTGCAGTGCAGTAGAGATGTCCTTAGCAGATGCCATGGGCCATACCTGGGATGCACAGAAGGTGTATCCTGCTCAGAGAAGAGTCCACAGTTAACACCCTGACTTTTGGGAAAGTTACATGCAACATTTAAGGAGCCCAGAGAAAGGTGAGACTAAAGCACCATGAAATATTTGTAACAAAACCTGAAACTACATGATATTTGCATTTGATTCAGGTTCTCTTACATGCTTGAAACTGGGTCAAAGTTCACTGTAAATTCTCTCTCTTTCAGTGAATTTGGGTCTGATTTAGAGTGTGGCATCAAAATCTTGTGCCTTACATAGTTTCGTGTGATTTCAATAAAATTCCAAAAGGAATTTGACCATTTCACATGAGTTCCAGATCTAAAGAAAATGTTTTCGTGGAACCCCTCCACCTGTGAAGAGGACCACTGACATGGGAATAGTTTGTTGGGTTTTTTTTGTTTTTGTTTTGTTTTTGAGGGGGCACTTGGGCAAGACACTGAATTTGCCCCCCGCCCCAGCTCCGTTGGCCTGACTGGAGCTGACCCCCCCCAATATAGAAGTCAAGCTATTCCTATAACTACTGAGTTTTACTAAGTTACAGTTGGAGCCTCAGTTTTACACCTCTAACTGTGCAGCACCCAGTTGTACCACACTGGATGCTTGGGGGTTACTACTGACTCAAGAGGGGAGAGTATTCCATACCAAGTCACCCACATTAATTTCAAGCACAGCATCCCCTAGGACCATGTTGGTGCATTGGAGTAGAGATTCACTGGGGAGAGAGCTCACTCATATTGCAATTCTGAAATGTTCTGGGAACATGCACATGCCCATTGCAGGTTTTTAACTGAATTTCAAAAAAATTTAGCATTGACTGTGCTCCTCCAAGGCCATCCAAATTCTTCTGAGTTTTCAGCACTCTTCTGCCAATGTCACCAGGCACACTGAATTGTTCAGTCTCCATTTTAACCAGAAGTGGGCAACCCAGGTCTCAAAAATAGAACAGCCTCAAATTCAGCTGCCAGTATTTACAAATAAAAAATGAATAGTCAGTAAAAAAATTCATGTAGGTCATTAAAATATTCCAGCATTTCTCTGGCATAAATTCCCAGACTCCCTGAGCGCTTTCAGTACATAATCTAGATTTACTGCCATTTAGGGGGGGTTGAAATGGTGAATTCTCTAAACTTGACATGTCTGATCGTAAGCATAAATTGTTCAAATCCAGAATTAAAATTTTTCAGCCTTTGTGAACACTTTTTACTGTGTGCTCTAGAGATTTAGTGAGCTTTTGTACGTTTGAAGTGTTGTGAAGTAAATTGGAATGCTAGTTAAAAATGTGACGTCACCAGTAAATTACCATCTTTTTTGGGGAGTGCAGAGGAGATCCGGTTGACTTCCTGTCCTGAACCTTTTCCTCAGATGAAAACCAAATCATTTCTTTTTTCAGTTAATCTAGCTCTAGAGAATGATGCCAGACTGAAAACCCTGGAGTCTACGAGCCTGTGTATATATCTAACACCTGCAAAACAAGGACAGTGCAAGTAGCAGTAGGGCAAGTTTCCCATATGTGCTGTCTCCCAGCCAGTGCTTTGTTGTTCTCATTCATGCAGATCCCAGCTACTTAGAATACTACAGACACTTGTACACTGGGAACTGGATGGAGACCCTATAACTCATTTCAAGTAAACCAATAATCAGCCATCAAATTTCAGTCACTTCTGCACTAGGCACAGGGCCGGCTCCAGGGGTTTTGCCACCCCAAGCAGCCAAAAAAAAAAAAAAAAAAAAAGCCACAATCGCGATCTGCGGCAATTCAGTGGGAGGTCCTTCACTCCGAGTGGGAGTGAGGGACCCTCCGTCGAATTGCCGCCGAATACCTGAAAGTGCCGCCCTGCTCTGGAGTTGCTGCCCCGAGCACCTGCTTGATAAGTTGGTGCCTGGAGCCGACCCTGACTAGGCAGATCTGAATTGGTGACAAATATAAATGGTTTCAGATCTATCCCTCCCCTTCCCATGGAACCATTATTGAGATTTAACTAAACTCTGCCATTTTTTCCTCCCACTGTCATAGTCTCTGGGCTTCTATATTCCAGCTGGAACCAGCTGCAGAATTATCAAAACACTATGACGGAGGGTTTTTTCATGGTATTTCTGACCTGCAGGAAACTGCAAAGAATCAGAAATCTCAGGAGAAAACCCAGCCTGCTAAAATATCCTATTCCCAGATAAAAGAGATCTGGAGATGCAACCACTATGTTTTAGATGCTTTTCTGCCCTCTGAACCTCTGAATCACCAGGTATTTGGGACATCACTAGTTTGATCTAATCACATCTAATTTGTCTATGGATTTCTAATGCAGCTTTCATTTTAGTATCTAGGAGACAGATTACAAAAATTAGAAGAGACATTGTTGCAGTTCCATTTGTACCATATTCTCTGTACCCCCTAAGGCACTTTGGGCTGGATTCTCTGGTCTCTGTCTGCCAAGTACACTGCATGTTACTTATGCAGCAAAAGTGAACTTAAAATGGCTGCTGATTCCCACAGGAAAATTCCTCCTCTGTAGGGGGAATCTCTGCCGGTGTAAGTCTGGCTCAGATGACATTGCTGCCTCCTCTATGCTCGCTGTCCCCCACCCTAAGCATAAGGAGAGAGGGGGTTGGGCAGGTAGAACCGAGAGCTCCAATACACCTGAACTTCCACTGGCGTAAGCTCTATTACAGAGCTTATGCTGCTAGTGTAAACTAATACGTTCCCTTTTGCACTAATTTCCATCAAGGGCCGGTGGTCGAGGATCAGAGCCACCACCAGCTCCCTTCAGCCACTGCTTTTCACTAGTGGAGAATCAGAGCTTTTGTCTTTCTGATTAATCATTTTACAGGATGATCATTGGGAAGTTGTTTCCAGGTCCTTGAGGAAATGACTTTGTAGGGGGGATATCTGTGTTCAGAGGCATCTTGTTTTGTTCTCTGAAAGTGGTGAGATGT
The DNA here is from genome assembly GCF_025201925.1 of Gopherus flavomarginatus. NCBI lineage: Eukaryota > Metazoa > Chordata > Testudines > Testudinidae > Gopherus > Gopherus flavomarginatus. Next base: position 118,630,162 of record NC_066621.1, on the reverse strand, counting down.
GAGCTCAGCTTGATCTTCTGTGACGGGGACTTCACAGCTGAAGGCCCTCCACTAAGAACCTCCTTCTCCTGGCACCTGAGGTTTTTAACTTTGGGAATAGGGAGGAGAGGCTGTTGGCTTCCCATCCTAAACCTTCTGTTCAAATGAGAATCTTGTTCTTTTTTTTCTTATAAAGTACATCTTCCCTGCAGAGTTAGCCCAGGCTCTTCCTGTGGTGTTGTTTCTAATCCCCATCCTGTCCACACATGAAAACCTCTCACCTGACTTTAGCAGTACTCTTAACCTGGGCTAGCTGGCATTGCTGGGGGGATGGATTAGAGGCTGAGTTCCGCTTTACAGTGAAGATGCAGGATAAATAGCTTGAGTTCTCCAGTACCTTCCCACAATTCCCCCCATATGTCCAGAAAGATGGACACATTCTTCCACAATTCACTTTGTTCTTTGTGATTCAGTAAGCACAGTGGGATGTGCCCCCAGAAGTCCTAGCAACATGCAAGGTGAGGGTTGCACCAGCGAGGAAACAGTAACTTGAGTGTGGCTTTGCTGTGGGGCTACACAAACCTAAGCTAGGCCAACATGGGCATTCAGACCCAACTGCTGATCCTCTGAGATCACTTTGCAGAGAAGACATACCCTTTAGTTAATTCAGCACTGATGAATGATGCCAGACAGAGCATTAAGGGGTGCTGAAACTCTGCCTTGTTTGGGGCTGCATGAGCAATTTGGCAGGAGCTAAGAAGCAGCACCCAATTTTTATAACTGGGATCGATTCCAGTTGCTCTCATCTTTAATGCAAAATCTCTCAGCTCAAGTTGAAATACTGCATGCTGGGATTTGTAGATTCTTCACAAGCCACACCTCCATTTTTAAGGTGAAGTCACTTGTGGGTCTCATATGATGCATTTTGTCCACCCCTGCTTTCCATATCAAAGCAATTGTATAATAAGTAATACATTAATCATGCCAGGGGCTCATGTTTAAATTACAGCAAGAAATAACAAAATGGGAGCTCCTTTTCACACTTGACTAGGAAATATACGATAGGCAAGGATCCTGTGGTGGCCCTGGAAGATGGACTGGAGAAATTAATGGGGCTTTTCCATCTCTAACTTTTATGATAGTCGTAGTTAATCCTTTATATAGCACCATAAATTACATAGCACTTTGCAGACAGGGGCCTGCTCCTGCTTGCATTGAATTCCATGGCAAGACTCCCAGGATCGGGCCCCTAGCTGAAGTACATTCGCTGCTCAGAAGAACTTACAATCTAAATTCTTTGACTTTATGAGTCTATGATAAAACTGACTCCTATGTTGTGTTTGTAGGGGGAGGTAGCAGAGAGGAGGAGGGCTGAGATGCAGTTTCCCAACTCCCCCATATCACAGCTGGACTTCTCATCTGTCTCTCCATGGTCTGCTTCTGTATTGCCTGGATGGAGGGTAGGTTTCTTGGGGTTTTGATGCAGTCTGGCTGTATTCCAGCCATCTCCATAGCACTCCCTCCCCTCCCATATGCTCTCCATTAACATAATTCCATCTGCTGAATAAAGAAAGAATAACTCTTCCAGCAGCCCCAGCCCAGAGCCCCTGAGCCAAGGGAATTCATCAGTCAGACTAGTTTCTCCTGAACTCAGAATAGGCCTCATTAATGGGCCAAGAGGGGGTTTTATTTTGCCTTTCAGCTAGCGGCTGCCCTGAGCCAGGAGTGGAATCAAGTTACTGTGTCTGGGAATCTAGGCTATTCCGAGTGAGCTGCTGACTCAGGAGGTTTCCTAGGATTTTCAAGCAGAGCCCAGTCCTGTCAGAGCAAACTGAACCATGGAGTTGTCTTGTTTCCTCCTGGCCCCATGACTGGTACTAAGATCTGAGGACTGCTGGAATATGCTGGCAATAGAATTAGAGTGAGATTCCTCATCAGGTCCCTTCTTTTGCACAGACAAAAGCCTTTTCAAAATGTCATATCAGTCCTTTGCCCTTTCCTAGCCCCTATCCTTTGAGGATCTCAAAGCACTGTACATTCATAAGTTCCCTCTCACAACTTACATCAGTGTCATTCACTCCATTTTACTGAGATCAGAGAGTGAGGCTTGCCCAAAGTCACGCAGCAAGTCAGTAGGGGAGGCATAGCTCAGTGGTTTCAGCATGGGCCTTCTAAACCCAGGATTGTGAGTTCAATCCTTGAGGGGGCTGTTTAGGGATCTGGGGCAAAAATCTGTCTGAGGATTGGTCATGCTTCGAGCTGGTAGTTGGACTAGATGATCTCCTGAAGTCTGCACCAGCACTCTAAACATATGTGTGGGGCAGCAAGCTGTGGGGTGCCCTGCTGGTCCCTGCAAGGCTAGCAGTCAGGCAGCCTGTGGCAGTGCACCTGAAGGAGGTCTGCTGGTCCTGTGGATTTAGCAGCAATTCAGGAGCAGGGTATGCCAAAGCCAGAGGACCCAGCAGCCTCCTGCTGTGCTTAGGACAGCAAGAAAGCTAGAGCCACCCTCGATATTCTGTGAAAGAAATCAGGAGTTCTTGACTTCTAGTGATTTACTTTAGCCACAAGACATCCTTCTTCCCTATTGTACAGAGTTGAGGGAGGACCCCTCCTCTACAGAATACTCTTTCTCTGGGCTTCAGGAAGTTGGAAACTGAGCAAATTATGGTGGGATATGACTACCTGCCAACCTGCTCATGGTGATGGCCTCCTTCTTATTGCTGTCATCATCTACTATCCTGACTACTTCAACTTCCACCTTCTCAACACCTGCCTCACATCCCTCCAGTACATTCAAAGTGCAACTAGTAAGATCACCACCCTTGGCCATTACTCTGACCTTGTTACCCTCATCTTTAAATCCCTCCACTGTCTGTCTTTCCCATCACATTAAGTTCAAGCTTCTTATCCTCACTTCAAGGTCATTTACAGCTGTGCCCCTGACTACTTATATGCTGTTGTCTCTTATGACATTGCCCTCCACCCCATCTGTTCTGCCATTTAAGCCACCTTTGACCACCCGTTTTGTTCTTCTATACTGTCTCCGATGCTGTCTCCATGCTTTCCCTGAACTGATCCATATACCCACCCCCTCTCCTCCTTCAGGTTCTTTCCCAAGACTCACCTCTGCAAGGAAATAACCGACCTATGTGGCTAAGTGGAGGAGCAGCTATGGGTAGCTGATATTTATATAATAAAAACAATCTACCTATAGATATTGGCTCAGCTCTTTGGATCCAGCCAAACTCCATTCAGCATAGGAGCCAAGGCTGAGGGCAAGCGAGGCTTACAGCTTTAATTTATGCCATCTTAAGGGCTGCTATAAGGATCACCATTGCTCTGGCCCTGCCCTCTCACACCCTTCACACAAGTAGCACCAGTGACTGCTGACATACCTAGTTTCCTATGTAACTTTAAGAACTTGTCTCTGTGTCTGCAATAGAATGAAAATTCCCTAAGCAGGCTTAATTTGTTTCTGAGCAATAGCAACAAGAAACCCAGTTCTGGATTCACCCTTTTTCCAGAAACTCTTGAATCAGAAGAGACAAAACAATTGTATTTTGGTGATTTAGCTGGTGGTTGGGGGATGGATGAAAGCAGGTGTGCGTGTGGGGAGCAAAGCTCCCCATCTGCTGAAAGCAGAGAGACAGATCCCATTCTGACTTGTGCGGGTGCTGCTCCTTCAGAGTTCCCCTTTCTCTCCGTTTGGTGAAATGAGGACTCTTCTGGCAAGGGGCTGTGAAGGTGGAGCAGCATGAGGAGCTGGTGCTTGGATGGGGACTTTTGGGGGCTTTGTATGAGTAGGTGGAGCAGTATCACCACAAGGTGAAGAAGAGGTGTCTCCTAGCTGGGATTCCCCTATCCACTGCCTCCTTTTCACAAGAAGATCTCTCTCTTGGCCTGCTCCTCTATCCCTCTAAGGAGGCAAAGAGAAAAAGAAGGCAAGCTCACCACCTGTGTCTGTCTCCCTGCCAGGGAAAACGGGAGATCTTGCCCTGGCTCTCCTTCCTCTAGCCAGACATCAGAGGAAATTGAATGGCCCTGTCAATTCCACTTCCCATCCTGGCTCTCCACAATGTGTGTGTAGGTGGGTGGATGGGTGGGTTTTTTTGGGGGGGCGGGGGTAGGGAAGAGAATGGGAAGGGTGTGGCACACAAGGGATGTTTCTCCATACCCTGTCCTCTGCAACCCGTAGCTGTCTTTAGGAACACACACAGCTCCTTCCCTGGCACACATGGATATCACCCCCTAGTAACACATTAATGCAACTGCCTCCTGTAATACACACATGCACTTAATTCCCATACACAAAGACATACACACACACAGATATGCATACACACATACATACTCATAAACACATATATGATGCTGCATTAGCACGACAATGGCCACCACATGTTTTTCTGATTTGGAGGGATCTATAGGGAGAAGGGCTAAGGTCTCCTTCTTTCACTGCTCCCCTGGGAACTCCTCTTAAGAGCCTGACTGGCTACAAGTTCATGTGGTATTCCCCCCCCCCCAAACATGACAAAGGCAATTCTGGGGAACGAGCAGCTAGGATTCCCTCACACACACACACACCCCAACAACTTCATTGGTAACTTTTATTTCCATTGAAATGCAAACACAATGCCTTTCCCCCTGCACTGCCCTTTTCCAAATTATGCTCAGGGAAGAGTTACAGCAATGCCCATTATAGCCCAGATGATGGAACAGAGACAATGGGGAAGTAAGAGAGGCCATTATTATTAGGAAGTCCAGCTCCATAGTGGTCTGAATCTGCTAAGAAGATTTTCAAGATTCTGCGCTGATAGTGTTATTTTCTCTTTCTGAATCCATTGAATCACCAATTTTAATCTGTATATCCATCCACCATATTTGTAGGCCCCACCATAAACAAGGAGGCACTCTGCCTACAGATTCTATATCAACAGTTAACTAAGACTAATCCCAGAATTGATGTATGTGGTTATACTGATAGAAGTAAACAAGAGAAAGTTATATTGGCCTCAGTTCCTCCGAAAATATAGGGGACGTGGGGGGAGTTGAAAGGGGTTGAAAATAGATGGGCGAGACAAGGGAGGAGGAGCATTTATTCAAGAGAGGAGGCCAGAAGATGGGCAGTAAGGGCAAACAAGCTGTTTTATTTCCCAGCACTGAATTGGATGCCCCAAGTTCTGTAAGTGCCTCCTGGAGCTGCTTTTGGTTCCTTCCCCTCTGAACAGCACCAAAATGCTGCAAAGCAAAAAGAGGCACTTTCCTTTTGTAGATGAGACATTATTTTTTATCTTGTTTCAGGCAAAACCAACTGTGTTCAAAATCTATGACTGCGGCAGCCACAACACTGGGGGAAGGGAAATCTGGTCCCCCCCGAGCAGTTGTGTCGGAGGTGGATGGGGAGGACTGCACACTCACATTTCCTTGTTTTCTTTTGGAGCTTCCAATAAGCAGCAGGACTGTTTTTTTAAACCTATTTCTACAGCCTGAAAGAAGGAATTAAAAAAATGAGTTCTGGAATAGGAACAAGTATGTTCCAAATTATGGAAAAGGAAGTTAAAGGTTCAAGTACTTGAGATCTGACTCCGCCTGTGTCTGTCTCCACCCCCTAGAGAGAAGCTTGCGTTGTGGCTTTTCCACTGTGCAGCAAAACAATGTGACATTGGAACTGGACCGCCCAGTGATCCATGGAAGCACAGAGGTGGTCCTTCTGCAAAGAAACAGCCCTGCAAGGTTCAAGCTTAGCCATCCAGCCTCTGCTCTGTCTCACTGGCAGCCCTACGCCTCACACACCCTCTTTGGCTCACAAGCCTGTTGCCTGACTGGATTTTAAGGGGTTTAAAAAAACCTTTTCTCAGTAGAGTTTGTTTTGAGTTGGGCCTTTTTGTTGTGTGTGCGTTTGTGTATTTGTGTAGGAGTTTTCCCTGGAATGTGCCAGGGATGTACTTCTAAGAGTAGAGTGCCCTCTGCCGGCTGTAAATGGAAGAACAGCCAACCAATCCCATCCAGAGCTGCTGTGTGAAGTTCAGGGTTGAACAGTATCCTCCTGCACACTCCTAGAGAAAGACAAAGAGATAGACACACAGACACACAATATATTAGGTGTAAACTTTAAACTACATTCAAAGGGGACAGGTGACAAAACACAACAGTTATAAAAAAGGTGACTGTAACAGGGTTGGTGAGGGGAAATGGAAAATTACAATAGGGTAATTAGGCACAACAAGTAAACTAAAAGTATGTGGTGGTGAGAATTAGCTCAGCATCTTAGACCTGCATTACGTATGTAAGAAGTATGGGGAATAAAGAGGAAGAACTGGAAGTATTAGTATATAAGCTAAATTATTACTTAGTTGACATCACAGAGTCTTCATGGGATAAATCTCATGACTAGAATATTGGTATAGGGGTGTATGCTTTGTTCAGACAAGACAGGCAGAGAAAAAAGGGAGGAGGTGTTACACTGTGCATCAAGAATATATACTCTGAGGTCCAGAAGGACGTGGGAGGCAGACCAACTGAAAGTCCCTGGGTGAAGATAAAAGGGGAGAAAAACAAGGGTGATGTCATGGTAGGGGTCTACTACAGACCACCAAATCAGGAGGAGGAGATGGATGAGGCATTTCTAGAACAAATAATACAAATATACAAAACACAAGACCTGGTAGTAACGGGGGACTTTAACTACTCAAACATCAGTTGGAATAGTAATACATCAAAACACAAAATGTCCAATAAATTCTTGGAATGTGTTGGAGACAACTTTGATTCAGAAGGTGGAGGAAATAACCGGGGGGAGGAGCCATTTTAGACTTGATTCTGACCAACAAGGAGGAATTGATAGCCAATCTGAAGGTGGAAGGCAATTTTTGTGAAAGTGAGCACAAAATGATAGATTTCATGAATCTAAGGAGAGGAATGATTTAATGAACTGGAAATCAAAGAGAAATCCTATAAAAAGCGAAAACGGAAATATTGCTAAAGATAAGTACAAAAGACTAGCACGCACATGTATGGACAAAATCAGATGGCTAAGGCACAAGATCAGTTATGCTTAGCAAGGGATATAGAAGGCAATATAAAAGGTTCTATAAATACATTAGGATCAAGAGAAAGATGAAGGAAAATGTAGGTCCTCTACTTAGCGGGGAAGGAGAACTAATGATGGATGATATCAAGAATGCTGAGGTGTTTAATGTCTGTTTTGCTTCAGTCTTCATAAAAAGGTTGATTGTGACCAGACACTTAATAAAATGCTAACAACAAGGGAGAACACAAGTCAAAATAGGGAAAGAAAATAAGTTAGATATATTCAAGTTGGCAGGGACATATGAAATTCATCCTAGGGTACGTAAAGAACTAGCTGAAGCAATCTTGGAACCATTAGCACTCATGGAGGACAGCTGAGGTCCCAGAGGACTGGAGAAGAGCAAACATTGCACCTATATTTAAAAGGGGAACAAAGACGACCCAGGGAATTATAGACCAGTCAGCCTAATTTCAGTTTCTGGAAAGACACTGGAACAAATGATTAAACAATCAGTTTGTAAGCACCTCAAGGATAATAGGATTATAACGAACACCCAGCATGGATTTGTCATGAACAAATCATGCCAACCAGCCTAATTTTCTTCTTTGACAGGGTTACTGGTCTAGTGGATAGAGGGAAAGCTGTAGACATGATATATCTGGATTTTGCTAAGGCTTTTAACACAGTCTCACATGATATTCTCATAAGCAAACTATGGAAATGTGGTCTGAATGCATTTACTATAAGGTGGGTGCACAACTGGTTAAAAGACTGTACTCAAAGAGTAGATATCAATGATTAACTGTCAGAATGGGAGGCTGACTCTAGGGAGGTCCCATAGGTTTGTCCTGGGTCTAGTACTAGTCAATATTTTCATTAATGTCTTGAATAACGCTTTGGAGAGTATGCTGATAAAAATCTGTGGATGACACCAAACTGGGTGGGGTTGCAAGCACTTTGGAGGACAGGATTGGAATTCAAAACAACCTTGACAAATTGGAGAATTGGTCTAAAATCAACTATATGAAATTCAATAAAGACAAGTAGAAAATACTACAAATCAAATGCACAACTATAAAAAGGGAAATAATTGGTGAGGCAGTAGTACTGCAGAAAAGGATCTGGGGGTTATAGTGAATCAAAAATTGAATAAGAGGCAACAATATAAGGCAGTTATAAAAAAAGTCTAACATAATTCTAAGGTGTGTTAACAAGAGTTTTATATGTTAGACACGGAAGATAATTATCCTGCTCTACTTGGCACAGTAAGGACTACTGGGTCCATGTCTGGGCTCCATACTTTAGGAAAGGTGTGAACAAATTGAAGAAGGTTCAGAGAAGAGCAGCAAAAATGGTAAAAGGTTTAGAAAACCTGATATATGAGGAAAGGTTTTAAAAAACTGGGCATGTATAGTTTTGAGAAAAGAAGATTAAATGGGGTCCTGATAACTGTCTTCAAATATGATAAGAGCTATTATAAAGAGGATGGTGATGAATTGTTCTCCATATCCACTGAAGGTCAAACAAGAAGTGATGGGCTTAATCTGTAGCAAGGGAGATTTAAGTTACATATGAAAAACTTTCTAACTATAAGAATAGTTAAGCACTGAAACAGGCTTCCAAGGGAGGCTGTGGAATCCCCATCATTGGAGGTTTTTAAGAAAGGTTAGACAAACACCTATCAGGGATGGTCTAGATGTACTTGGTTCCTCTTAGCAGAGGGGCCTGGACTAGATAACCTCTTATGGTCCCTTCTATCCCTACATTTCTAAGATTCTACATTTGTGGAATGAATCAAAACTAGGACCTGTGTGAAACAGTTCACAAATTGAAGAATCTGAATCAGCTAAACAGTTTCATGGAGCTCTGGGTCTTCGATCTTTGTAGAGAATCCTGATTGTCATAAATTTTGTTCCTATTGGGTAACAATACACATAAGAATTCAGTTGTAAGAAAGAATGCTTATCGTATGTTTTGTTATTGTTAATTTACTAAAAAAAGTTACGTAACTCCAGAGCGCCCACCAAACTCTCACAATGTACACACACATTTTTGTCTTTCTACAGTTTGTTGTTTTTAAACTAGAAGGTCCCAAAAATCATGACACTCAAAATGTGAACTTTTTTGGCCAACAATTAGAACTGAAAAAACAATTAAATGATTTTCTTCAAATGCCTCAGAAAATTCAGGCTTTCCTCAGATGTGCTGAAAATGTGGGCAGATACACTGTGTTTTTTATATAAAACAAATAGGTTGAACTTCCATTTTATATGCAAAACAGAACACAGCCTTCACTATGTTCACCCAATGGCACCACCATAACAACATTGCCTTTGTGGTGATTAAAGGGTTTATGGCAGAGGTGGGCAAACTACGGCCCAGGGGCTGCATCCAGCCCCTCAGACATTTTAATCTGGCCCTAGAGCTCCTGCCAGGGAGAGGAGTCTGGGGCTTGCCCTGCTCCGGTGCTCAAGCCAGGGAGTGGGGTCAGGGGCTTGCCACACTCTGTACGTGCCGTGGCTCCGCATGGCTCCCGAAAGCAGCTGCATGTCCGGCAGCCGCATGTCCGGCTCCTATGTGTATGTGCAGCCAGGAGGCTCCACACACTGTCCCTGCCCCAAGTGCTGCCCCTGCAGCTCCCATAGGCCAGGAACCAGCCTATGGGAGCTGCAGGGACAGCACCTGCAGAAGGGGCACTGCGCAGAGCTGCCTGGCTGTGCCTTCTCATAGGAGCTGGAGGCAGGACATGCCGCTGCTTCCAGGAGCTGCTTGAGGTAAGCATTGCCTGGAGCCTGCACCCTGACCCCCTCCCATGCCCCAACCCTCTGCCCCAGCCCTGATCCTTCTCCTGCCCTCCAAACCCCTCAGTCCCAATCTTGAGTACCCTCCTGCACCCCCAACGCCTCATCCCCAGCCCCACCCCAGAGCTTGCATCCCCCGCTAAAGCCCTCACCCGCCCCGCCTGCACTCCAAGCCCCTGCCTCAGCCTGCAGCCACCTCCTGCATCCTGAACTCCTCCTTTCTGACCCCACCCCAGAACCCGCACCCACAGCCGGAGCCCTCACCCCCTCCCACACCCGAACCACCAATTTCATGAGCCTTCATGACCTACCATACAATTCTATACCCTGATGTGGCAGTGGCCCTCGGGCCAAAAAGTTTGCCCACCCCTGGTATATGGTAATTCCTGAAAGGAACTGATCAGAGTATGGACTAGCTCACCTGATACGACTTTTGAACTACTGAACTTATTTCTTCAAAAATCAAAACTTTCTTCCGTAGCACCCATTTATTTAGTGATACATTCTCAGACACCACAGGTGTATGAGCTATTTCTGCCACAGCTTAGAGGGAAGTCAGAAAATTGTGGTTTCAATAGGCCAGAACTTTTCCAAATTTGTGCTTTGTCTGAACTTCTCTTTACATTTCTCATCCTGCAGCTAGGGCCTCACTGTTTACACATTCATTCACTCGCATACTTGCCTCTTACTCTCACATATACACTCATTTACATTCAGTACAGGTATTGTCTATCACATATATGCCCCCTCTAGCTCTCTTTTACACACATTTTCTCTGACACAGCTGTTTCTTTCTTATTGTTTTTCCCAAATTGTCCATTTAATTAAAAAAATGTTTTTGTTGCATTCTGAGGTCTTATTTTATGGTCATTGGCATTCTCGTGTGGATAGTGATGGACGCACAGCCTCGTTTCTTCTGCTCATATTCACACTGCTTTGTATTCTACCATTTACCTTGCCTACCTTTACTTTGTGCTCCTGCACCAGTTTAATGCTGCAAACCTTTCAGTAATGCTATTTGCACTGCTGAGGTGGCTCTGTGAAAAGGAATTGATAGAAAGGAGGACTTTGAATAGGTCAGTCACTGCTCCCTCATTTCAGGCCACCTTGCAAGCCAAGCTTGGTCTTTCACACTTACGGTAGCAAGATCAGCCACGGGATGACTGGGACTGCTAGCAGCTGACACCTAGGGCTAGTCTATGCTGGCAACGCTAAAGTGCTGCCGTGGCAGCACTTTAACATGGCTTATGTGGTCATGGCAGATCACTGGGAGAGAGCTATCCCAGTGCGCTAAAAAAACCACTTCCACAAGAGGTGTAGCTCAAGGGGGTGTTTTTTTACACTCCTGAGCAAGAAAGTTGCAGCTCTGCAAATTGCCAGTGTAGACAAGCCCCTAGAAAAGCGTTGGTGCCACGGCTAGTTCTCCTTAGAGGACAGGAGAGTCACTGTGGCAATGCTTTTCAGGAAGGAGAGAGCAAAGGAGATCCACAAGGGGATCGGAGGACAAGCCTTGGGCAGGAGATTGTCTGAGAAGGGTCTAATCTCCAAAAAGAACCTACACTACATGCACAAAGTTCTTGGTGCTAGTATTAGGGCAATTGCTACTGACATCAACTCATCTCTCCCAATGGATGGCCAGACATGAGACAGCCCATGGCATCTTCAGACTTTTGATACTGACATGACACCTAGTGGCCAAGACAGGAAACTGTCCCTCTGAATATCGTAAAAATTCCTGCAAAACAGGATTGCTCAGTTCCAGTAACAGGCAGGACCGGCGCTAGGGTTTCTCGTGCCCTAGGCACACGGCCATTTCGCTGCCCCGTGCGCTGATCCAGCGGCTCCGGTGGAGCTGCCACAGTCATGCCTGCAGGAGGTCCACCGGAGCTGCGTGAGCAGCCGACCGTCCGCAGGCATGACTGCGGCAGCTCCACCGGAGCCGCGGAACAACGGACCCTCTGCAGGCACGACTGCAGCAGGTCAACTGGAGCCGCCTGCCGCCCCCCTGGCAAAATGCCTCCCCCTGAATAATCCTGGCGCCCTAGGCGATTGCCTAGGCTGCCTAAACGGTAGCGCCGGCCCTGGTAACAAGTCTGTGTGTCTCAAGACATCAGGAGGCAGGGGCCTGAAGTTTAGGTCTTCCATTCTGGCTATTATTATTATTAGTTTAATGTAGCACCCATGATGTCCTAGTTGCTTTCCATCCATACAAGAATAGATGGTTCCTGCCCCAGAACGCTCACATTTTCAGGCCTGCTTGACAGACAGATTTTGAACTGGTCTAACTATTTCAGACAAGGGTGGGATTATTTTTTATCAAAATAGCTATGCCAGTACATCCCTGGTGTGGATACAGTTATACTGGTATGAAGGTATAAAGGTGCCTCATACCTGTATAGCTTTTTTCCCTTCCCAGGAGATGGGATGGGGGTGTTCTACTGTTTTAACTAGACAGCATAGTTAAAACAACATAACTTATGTATGTAGACAATCCCTAAAGGATAGACAGACATAGACTGAAGTCAGGGATTTTCTCTACAAATCAAGAAGCTTCACTTCAGTCACGTACATGCCAATTGTAAATGCTTCCCCTTTAACTACCTCATTGCTCAAAGCCTCTCACTCTGTGCTATACAACATAGAGTCCTTGCAGAAAGCAGGATTTAGGTATTAATTTGTATGGAAAACATTAGGTCTTTATTTTCAAATTGTTTGTTTTTTAATTTTTGTAAATCTGTTATAATTTTTGCTCTTGCAAGAAAATAAAAATAACAGTCAGATACTACTTGTTATTTATCAAAACATAATGACCATAAAAGCCAAATATCATAACAGATTCAGTAATAAAATCATGATAATCATTTTTCCCAATATTTAATGTAAGTATCATGTACTGCAATCAAGCCAGTGCCTCATTTGTCTTGTTCCATCATCACGATTCTCCTTCTTCACTGGTCTCATTTGTGCCTACTATTCTGGGGGCTCTTACTAGGTGTCTACTGAAATTTTTCTAAAAAAGTCTTGATCCTGTAAATGCTGCTGCCCCGGGACACTCACTGAAGTCTTTGGAAGCCAGGGAGCTCTGAGGCCCAACTTGTTTAACTTTCTTTCTTTGTAAATTCCAGTACTAATGGTTGAAATTTCATTGGGTAAAAGGAGAAACAGACTCATTTGTACATGTGTTAAGAGAGTACTCAGACTGGTGCATTCTGAACACAGAAATCACATCTAGTCCTTCTAAGCTTTTATTTGTTGTGTACCCATATTTTATATACATTGAGCCTGATTCTCCTCTCATCTACACTGATGTAAATCAGGAGAAACTCCATTAAATTCAGTACATTTACAGAGGAGTAAAACAAATAAAACAGGTTCAAGTAAGAGGACAATTGGGCCCATTATGTGTTTATGTGTATATATAAATTAAAATGTACACACATATAGATGGGGCTGTGTAATAACCTTAGTCCCAGATTTGGACCTTAGCGTCCAAAATATGGGGGTTAGCATGAAAACCTCCAAGCTTAGTTACCAGCTTGGACCTGGTACCTGCTGCCACCACCCAAAAAATTAGAGTGTTTTGGGGCACTCTGGTCCCCCTGAAAAACCTTCCCTGGGGACCCCAAGACCCAAATCCCTTGAGTCTCACAACAAAGGGAAATAATCCTTTTTCCCTTCCCCCCTCCAGGTGCTCCTGGAGAGATACACAGACACAAGCTCTGTGAATCCAAACAGAGTGAATCTCCCTCTCTGTTCCCAATCCTGGAAACAAAAAGTACTTTCCTCTTCACCCAGAGGGAATGCAAAATCAGGCTAGCCACTTCAACACACACAGATCTCCCCTGATTTCTTCCTCCCACCAATTCCCTGGTGAGTACAGACTCAATTTCCCTGCAGTAAAGAAAAACTCCAACAGGTCTTAAAAGAAAGCTTTATATAAAAAAGAAAGAAAAAATACAAATAGTCTCTCTGTATTAAGATGACACAATACAGGGCAATTTCTTAAAAGAATATTGAATAAACAGCCTTATTCAAAAAGAATACAAATCAAAGCACTCCAGCACTTATATTCATGCAAATACCAAAGAAAAGAAACCATAGAACTTACTATCTGATCTCTTTGTCCTTACACTTAGAAACAGAAGACTAGAAAGTAGAAAGTACTTCTCCAAAGCTCAGAGAAAGCAGGCAGCCAGAAAACAAAGACTCAGACACTCAATTCCCTCCACCCAGAGTTGAAAAAATCCGGTTTCCTGATTGGTCCTCTGGTCAGGTGCTTCAGGTGAAAGAGACATTAACCCTTAGCTATCTGTTTATGACACGCCCCCCAAATTGCAGACAGTGGGGAAGCTCACTGGCGGCGATTTCCTTCTAGAACTTGAAAATAAACAGATTAATACAACACATAGACCTTTACATATACTCCTAAGTATATAACTAACAGACTTCTACATTTTAAGAACACTTATTAACTACTGAATTCTGGGAAACTCTCACGGGAGAGTGCATCAGCTACTTTGTTAGAAGCTCCTGTGATGTGCTGAATTTCAAAATCAAAATCTTGGAGAGCTAAACTCCAACGAAGAAGTTTCTTGTTGTTCCCCTTGGCAGTATGAAGCCACTTTAGTGCAGCATGGTCAGTTTGTAGTTGGAACCGCCGTCCCCAAACATATGGGCGTAGCTTTTCCAGGGCGTACACAATGGCATAGCATTCCTTTTCACTGACTGACCAGTGACTTTCCCTCTCAGACAGTTTCTTGCTGAGAAACACGACAGGATGGAAGTTGTGATCTGTTGCTTCCTGCATGAGCACCGCTCCTATACCACGCTCAGATGCATCTGTGGTTACTAGGAATGGCTTGTCATAATCCGGGGCCCTGAGCACAGGGTCCGACATGAGCATCGCCTTAAGCTGGGTAAAGGCCTTTTGACACTCATCAGTCCACTTAACGGCATTTGGCTGGGTCTTTTTGGTCAGGTCAGTCAATGGGGCAGCGATTTGGCTGTAGTGTGGTACAAATCGCCTGTAGTATCCGGCCAAGCCTAAGAAGGATTGGACCTGCTTCTTTGACTTTGGGACAGGCCACTTTTGGATAGCATCCACCTTGGCCTGTAGGGGGTTTATGGTTCCTCGACCCACCTGGTGCCCCAGGTAAGTCACTCTGTTTTGGCCTATTTGACACTTTTTGGCCTTAACAGTTAGTCCGGCCTGCCTGATGCGCTCAAAGACCTTTTCCAGGTGTAGTAGGTGTTCGGGCCAGGAGTCTGAAAAAAATGGCCACATCATCGAGGTAGGCAACTGCAAATTCTCCCAGTCCAGCTAGTAGACCATCTACCAGCCTCTGGAAGGTGGTGGGTGCATTTCGAAGGCCGAAAGGAAGGACATTGAATTCATACACCCCCGCATGGGTGACGAATGCTGACCTCTCCTTGGCAGGTTCATCTAGTGGTACTTGCCAGTACCCCTTGGTTAAGTCTATTGTAGAGATGAACTGGGCACGTCCCAACTTCTCCAATAGCTCATCGGTACGTGGCATCGGAGAGTTGTCCGGACGAGTTACCGCATTTAGCTTACGGTAGTCCACGCAAAAGCGTATTTCCCCATCTGGTTTGGGTACCAGAACCACTGGAGATGCCCATGCACTGGTAGATGAGCGGATTATACCCATCTGTAGCATGTTCTGGATCTCCCGTTCTATAGCAGCTTGGGCATGAGGAGACACTCGGTAGGGTGGGGTTCTGATTGGGTGAGCATTACCTGTATCAATGGAGTGGTATGCCCGTTCAGTCCGTCCTGGGGTGGCTGAGAACAATGGGGCGAAGCTAGTGCACAGCTCCTTGATTTGTTGCCGCTGCAGACGTTCCAGGGTGGTTGAGAGGTTCACCTCTTCCACGCCACCGTCTTTTTTCCCGTCGTAGTAGACACCGTCAGGCCACTCAGCATCATCTCCCTGGACTGTAAACTGACAAACCTGTAAGTCTCTGGAATAGAAAGGCTTGAGAGAATTAACATGGTACACTTTAGGCTTTAGTGAGGAATTGGGAAATGCTATGAGGTAGTTTACAGCTCCCAGGCGCTCTTGGACCGTGAATGGCCCTTCCCATGATGCTTCCATCTTATGGGCCTGTTGCGCCTTCAAGACCATAACCTGGTCTCCTACCTTGAAGGACCGATCTCTGGCATGTCTGTCATACCAGGCCTTTTGCTCTTCTTGAGCATCCTTTAGGTTCTCTTTAGCAAGGGCTAAAGAGTGTCGGAGGGTGCTTTGTAGGTTGCTTACAAAGTCCAGAATGTTAGTTCCTGGAGAAGGCGTAAACCCCTCCCATTGCTGCTTCACCAACTGTAATGGCCCCTTAACCTCGTGACCATACACAAGTTCAAATGGTGAAAACCCTAAACTGGGATGTGGTACAGCCCTGTAGGCAAACAGCAACTGCTGCAACACTAGGTCCCAATTATTGGAGAATTCGTTGATGAATTTTCGTATCATGGCCCCCAAAGTTCCATTGAACCTTTCAACCAGGCCATTGGTTTGATGGTGGTACGGGGTGGCAACCAAGTGATTCACCCCATGAGTTTCCCACAGTTTTTCCATGGTCCCTGCCAGGAAATTAGACCCTGAATCTGTAAGGATGTCAGAGGGCCAACCTACCCTGGCAAAGATGTCTGTTAGGGCCAGGCACACAGTGTTAGCCCTGGTGTTGCCTAGAGCTACTGCTTCCGGCCATCGGGTAGCAAAGTCCACTAAAGTCAGTACGTACTGCTTTCCTCTGGGCGTCTTTTTTGGGAAAGGGCCCAGAATATCCACAGCTACTCGCTGAAATGGGACCTCAATTATGGGGAGTGGCTGGAGAGGGGCCTTGACCTGGTCTTGAGGCTTTCCCACTCTTTGGCATACCTCACAAGTCCGGACATACTTGGCAATGTCCTTGCCCATCCCCTCCCAGTGGAAGGACTTCCCCAACCGGTCCTTGGTTCTGTTCACCCCAGTATGGCCACTGGGATGATCATGGGCTAAGCTTAAGAGCTTCTCCCGGTACTTAGTTGGAACCACCAACTGTTTTTGCGGCTGCCATTCTTCCCGGTGTCCACCAGAAAGAATTTCCTTGTATAAAAGTCCTTGGTCTATAACAAACCGGGATCGATTAGAAGAGCTGAGAGGCGGTGGGGTGCTCCGTGCCGCCGCCCAAGCTTTCTGAAGGCTGTCATCTGCTTCCTGCTCAGTCTGGAACTGTTCCCTTGAGGCTGGGGTCACCAGTTCTTCCTGAGACTGTGGACTTGGGCTTGGTCCCTCTGGAAGCAATGTAGGTGATGGGGTTGTTTCCGTTGCTGGTGAACCGCTCTCCGCTGGTGCACCTGAGGGTATTTCAGGCTCTGGCTGAGCCTTTTGGGTATGGCTGTCTGTTGCTTCTGCCAGTTTTGGCTCGCTGGCGCCCTCTGGCGTTGAGTTTGAAGATGGGGTTGCACTTGCTGGTGCTGGTTGCTGTTCCAGTTCCGGGCCTGGGACTGGAGATGCTGTGGCTGTTTCAGTGGTAGGCATGGAATCCGGGTCCACTACCTCTGTCTGGGTCTCTGGTAACACAGATGGGGCCTCTGTGGACGGTTCAGGAACAGGAATGGGTCTGGAAGCTTGCCTGGTTTGGCTACGTGTAACCATTCCCACTCTCTTGGCCCGCCTCACCTGGTTGGCCAAGTCTTCCCCCAGTAGCATGGGGATAGGATAATTGTCATAGACTGCAAAAGTCCACATTCCTGACCAGCCTTTGTACTGGACAGGCAGTTTGAGCTGTAGGCAAGTCTACAGCTTGTGACATGAAGGGGTAAATTGTAACTTTGGCCTTTGGGTTGATGAATTTGGGGTCAAACGAAGGATTGGTGGATAGCTGACACTTGTGCCCCCGTGTCTCTCCACGCAGTAACCTTCTTTCCGCCCACTCTCAAATTTTCCCTTCGCTCAAGGGTATTTGAGAGGCATCCGGGCCTGGGGATCTTTGGTGTGATGGTGGTGTAATGAATTGCACTCGCATGGTGTTCTTGGGACACTTGGCCTTGATATGTCCCAGTTCATTACACTTAAAGCATCTTCCATCTGATGGGTCACTGGGCCGAGGTGAGTTACTGGAGACTGGTGAGGTTGAAGGGTAGGGTATCTGTGGCTTTACTTGGGTGGTATGTGGGGTCTTTGGCTGTCCTCGGTTGTAGGGTTTATGGTCTGTGTGCCCCCTGGGGTAATCGTTCCCCTTGACAGTAGCTTTCTTGCTTTCTGCCAGTTCCATCCATTTGGCTCCAATCTCCCCCGCCTCAACGATATCTTTGGGATTTCCATCTTGTATGTACCGTGTGATGTCTTCAGGAACACCATCCAAGAACTGCTCCATTTGTATGAGGAGGTTCAGTTCTTCCAAGGTTTGAATGTTGTTTCCTGTTATCCAGGCCTCATAGTTTTTTGCAATGTAGTAGGCGTGTTTGGGAAATGACACCTCGGGTTTCCACTTTTGGGTTCTGAAGCGCCGACGGGCATGATCTGGGGTTATCCCCATTCGGTATCTGGCCTTGGTTTGAAAAAGTTTATAGTCATTCATTTGCAGCTTAGGCATTTCAGCTGCCACCTCTGCTAAAGGTCCACTGAGCTGTGACCTCAATTCTACCATGTACTGGTCTTCGGGATGTTGTACCCAAGACAGGCTCTTTCAAAATTTTCCAAGAAGGCCTCGGTGTCATCACCTGCCTTGTAGGTGGGAAATTTCCTGGGCTGTGGAGCAATATTTGGCGCCGGGTTGTTAGGGTTTGGCTGGCACAGGCAGCCCAGCTTTTGCCAACTCCAGTTCATGTTTTCTCTGTTTTCCTTCTCTTCATTCTCTTTTTGTTGTTTTTTCCATTTCTCGGTGGTGGGCCGCCTCTTCTTCTTCTTGCTTCCTTCTGTGGGCCAACTCTTCTTCTGCTTGTTTCCTTCGGTAGGCCACCTCTTCTTCTTCTAGTTTTCTTTTGTGTGCTGCCTCCTTGGCTGCCTCTTTGGCTGCCTGTTCTCTTTGGTAGGCTGCCTCTTTGATCTGTTCTTCTCTTTCTTTCATCTCCATCTCTTTTTGTTTTATTCCAGTTGTCGCCTGTGTTCAGCTTCTTTGATTTGTTCTTCGGCCTCAATTTTTGCCTTAGAAGTCATGGTTCCTGTTTTCTTGTGTTGGGGTGCCCTCCGGTGTTTATCTTCTGAACTGCAGGCTCTGTTCCCTCCTGGAGTCTGCCTAGCAACAGTGCTTTTTTCCTTTTCTCTCTCTAGCTAATGTTCAATGAAGGGAAACCAGAAAAACCACTTTATTTGCATGCATATAAGTGCTGGTACTTGCCTCCTAATGGGAGGGCTATTGCATGACAAAAGACCCTCACAGTCTCTTAATGGCTTCTCGCTTAACATGCAAGCCACAAACTGCCAGAGAGAGCAGAAAAAAAAATTCTCTCTGGTTCCCTTTTAAAACCAAACTGTTTCTCTCTGCTAAAAAGCCCTTAGCAGAGAAAGAAAAATATAATATTCCTACTGGCTTCTGGATTCTGTCTATATCCCACCTACTGCCACCATGTAATAACCTTAGTCCCAGATTTGGACCTTAGCGTCCAAAATATGGGGGTTAGCATGAAAACCTCCAAGCTTAGTTACCAGCTTGGACCTGGTACCTGCTGCCACCACCCAAAAAATTAGAGTGTTTTGGGCACTCTGGTCCCCCTGAAAAACCTTCCCTGGGGACCCCAAGACCCAAATCCCTTGAGTCTCACAACAAAGGGAAATAATCCTTTTTCCCTTCCCCCCTCCAGGTGCTCCTGGAGAGATACACAGACACAAGCTCTGTGAATCCAAACAGAGTGAATCTCCCTCTCTGTTCCCAATCCTGGAAACAAAAGTACTTTCCTCTTCACCCAGAGGGAATGCAAAATCAGCTAGCCACTTCAACACACACAGATCTCCCCTGATTTCTTCCCTCCCACCAATTCCCTGGTGAGTACAGACTCAATTTCCCTGCAGGTAAAGAAAAACTCCAACAGGTCTTAAAAGAAAGCTTTATATAAAAAAGAAAGAAAAAATACAAATAGTCTCTCTGTATTAAGATGACACAATACAGGGCAATTTCTTAAAAGAATATTGAATAAACAGCCTTATTCAAAAAGAATACAAATCAAAGCACTCCAGCACTTATATTCATGCAAATACCAAAGAAAAGAAACCATAGAACTTACTATCTGATCTCTTTGTCCTTACACTTAGAAACAGAAGACTAGAAAGTAGAAAGTACTTCTCCAAAGCTCAGAGAAAGCAGGCAGCCAGAAAACAAAGACTCAGACACTCAATTCCCTCCACCCAGAGTTGAAAAAATCCGGTTTCCTGATTGGTCCTCTGGTCAGGTGCTTCAGGTGAAAGAGACATTAACCCTTAGCTATCTGTTTATGACAACCCTGG